>NC_040905.2:152017987-152318381 GCF_004126475.2 Phyllostomus discolor | reverse complement strand
AGTTACATATGGAATACTACTTGGCCATAAAAAAGAAGGAGCTCTTACCTTTTGTGACAGCATGAATGGGCCTGGAGAGTATTATACTAAGTGAAATAAGCCAGTCAGAGAAAGACAAATACCATATGGTTTCACTTGTATGTGGAATCTAATGAAAAACATGAGCTGACAAATAGAGACAGACTCATAGATAGAGAGCAGGCTGACAGTGGTCAGGTTGGGGTTGGTCTGGGTGGGGAGAGAGGGATCGAGCAAAATGAGAAAAAGTAAGTTATGGACACAGACAACAGTGTGGTGATTGATGGGGGGAGGAGGAGGGATGGTGGAGGCAGGTACAATGGGGATAAATGGTGATGGATGGAGACTTGACTTGGAGTGGTAAAAACACAAGACAGTAAACAGATGATGTGTGTAGAATTGTACACCTGAAACCTATATAATTTTATTCAATAAAAAGCAAAGAATAAATATTAAAAAAGAAGAGTCTGCAAAACTTGTTATGTAAGAGCTTTATGTTATATACAGAGTCTGGCAGAAGTAATGTCTTAAGTGTGGTTGGTAGGGTAATAATATGGGCGTAATGATTTATAGTTTTAATTTGAGCATTTCACCTAAAATGTCTTATGGCATGTGTGAGTGTGATATTGGTATGTTACAGAATTACATGCTTATAATTTTATAATAAAAAGGGGGCATTGTTTGTGCTGGACCCTATATATTAAAACTGGGTTTAAAGTATATGTGAGAACTTTGCATCATAATGGTAGCAAATAGCATCTAAAGAAGCTCACTACTGAATGAGTGAGACTGGGAAGTAGGTGTAGACTGTTAAGAATAATAAATTTGTTGTCTTTGGTAGAAGAGTTTGGGTTCCTATAGACTTGAGATTTGAATAGATTGGTGGCCCGTAAGCAATGATACAGTTGTTAGTGCCCAGAAAATTCCTTGTTGCAGTGCTGTATGGGACAGTTTTTTATATTTTTATAACTAAGGCATTAAGTGAATATCTACTTTAAACTACATATCCTAACAACCAAGTGCTTTTTGTTGTTTGTTTGTTTCTGTGGTGGTGCAGAGTTCTCAGAAGTAAGACATGAAAGATCCACCAGATGTAGATAACCCGTTGAGATTTACTTTAGCTCTAAACGTCAGATATGCTGTAACCAGATACATAAACAACCTCTATGGTATTATGATTCATGTATTCTCTAGTGGCAGAAGAAAGTAGGGGTATTTATTTTCTAACTTCTGTACTACTGTTTGCTGATTAGTAGAAGGAAAGCATATTAGAAAAGAGATTTCCCCCAAACAAAACAAACCAACCCCCAAATAACTACATGGTCTTTTCAGTCATTTCTAATGATAATAAAGTCCATACTAACATGAAGTACAGACATTGAGAATTAGATATTATCATTTAATGCAGTTCTCTTTCTCATGTGAAACCATGCACCCAAAATGATTGAACATAATGTGAAAAACTTTTTTTCTCTGAAATGGTGATTCTCTGCTTATTATTGGGAATAGAAAGTAAAGATTGGATATTAGGGGGCAATAAGAACCTGTTGGTATTGTGCATGTTTGCAGTTTTATAGAGATGGATTTCAAATACTGTTCAAGAGTTGTGCAGAAATTGAACATAGAGATCCTGTTGAAGAATTTCTTTCAAGTTGAGTGATTCATTATATAATAAATGAGTTCCTTTCAGCCATTTAGCGATTTTGGCTCTTTTCCCCTCTTCTCATAAGGCCACATATTTTTTTCTTTTTTAAGGCCATATCTTAATTTTTATGATCATAAAACTGCTTTGCAAGTACTTTTTAAAAATATTAGTAACTTCAAACAAACAAAGTGGAAACAGACTCATAGATATAGAGAACAGACGGATGGGAGGGCAGTTGAGGGGCAGGGTGAAAAAGGCGAAGGGATTCCTAAGTACTAATTGGTAGCTACAAAGTAGTCATAGAGATGTAAAGTGCAGCTCAGGGGGTACAGTCAGTCATATTGCAGTAACCATGTATGGTGGCAGGTGGGTACTTGAAATGTTGAGGAGATCACTGTGTATAGGATTATCTGGCCACTATGCTGTACACCTGCAACTAATACAAAATAGTGTCGAATGTAAATAGTAATTGAAAAATAAAATAAAAAATAAAAGAAAGCAATAAAAATTGTTAGTAACTTCAAAGATCAAATTAAAGTGAAACCAGAAGTTAGATCATGTAAAAGAAGAGAGGTACTCTATGATTTTTTTAAGTGTCTAAGTATTAAAACCATACTTGACACTTTCTTAATCTTCCATTTCTATTAATTTATGAAACCTAGAACTGGAGGCTTAATGGCATTATTTCCACATTGTAATTATACTAATAAACATCTTTGTCCATGACCTTGGAATTTATTGCACAGCAGGAAAGATTTATTGACTTTGCTTTGGAAGAAAAATGGGATTATTGCATAAGTAGATTGTATAGATTGTATGCTAACCACATGTACTTGTGTACAATTTATTTCAGTTAGTTTAAACTGTAACTTTTTTTAGATTTTTTTTTTTTCAAAAATAGAGAGGGTTCTTGTTAAATCCTGATTCCTGAGAGATCTTTGTTATGTTATTGAGTCAACTACAAAGTAACTATTTTACCTTGAAATGTACAAAAGGAATCAATAGGCCTACAAAACTGCCTTTTAAAAAACTGTTTGAAATAATATTTTCCTGGTAGCCTGAATATCAATGTATATAACTTCTCTGGGTTTCTCTCTTTCTTTGGTTTTCTTGTAGTATTAAAGTCCCTTATAGTTAGAGGGTGTTTGGGTATTTGGCTTTGATTTCTTTTTTGTCCCCTGCCCTGGCCTTTTATTTGTCTTGCTTTTTGTGAAGAAGTATTACATACACGGATTTTTTTTTAGGGTGCCTTTACTTTTTATCTTAATCACCTTTTCCCATGATCTTTGTTTCCTTTTCACTAAATAAATCTATACAGATTTTTGGTTTTTAAATGTTTGGTTGTGAAACACCATAGACCATGTAAGTCTACAATGGGCCTCTCAGAGACACATAAGTCAAATCTCTTTCTCCTCTAATTTGACCTTATTCAGCTATGGCTGTCATTTGATCTTTTGGTATTCCATCCTTAAATGAAACTATGTTTTAGTCTGAAATACACATTTCAGTCTTAAAACCAGAGTTTTCAAGTATATGTAAACTATCTGGAATTTTGTAAATAATATTCCATTTATGTTATGCTACAGAAAATATAGAATGACTGAAGTTGATTTTTACCATTGTCCAATGAGTGTTTAGTTGCTGGGATTAATTGAAGTGATAATATACTAAAAATAATTTATGTAATATGAACATGCAGTTTTCTAATCTTATGACTTGTGTTTCATGGAAGAGATTCTCTGTAGTCTTATAAACCTCCATTGTGGACTGTGGCTTCAGGGACCGTGCACATTTTGTTAGCATTTGTCCTTGTGTTGGATATTATTTTCTCTTTATTATTTTCTCAGCACTCTGCTAAATAATTTTCAGATAGTATCTCACCTAACCTTTAAAGTAATTTAGGAGATAAATACTGTTACCCATAATGTAAAGATGAGGAAACCAAGGCATAGAGAATTTGATATGCTGAATAGAATTTGAATAGAGCTAGCAATTAATGTAACAAGGAATTGAACCCAGAGATGTTTATTGATGATGATAATAGTAAGATTTTTCTCTTTCAGAAAAATTATTTCCTTTAAATGCACTGTAAATATGCCTGAAGTTAAACAGTCCATGGTTAACTCTGAAAATACTTTGTTTCTTGTTTCAGTGGGCCCATTTTTAAATTAGTAAATAGTACATTATAACTTAAAGTGCTAATCAAAATTTATTTATTCTCTGAATACATTTACTTTACTTTTCATTAATCTGAGATTTAGTGGTGGTTTTATTTCAGAAATATGTAATTTAACTGTGATCAATGATAATAACCAACTTTAGAATATTATATTTGTAATGAAATGATTATAAATATAAGTGTCTCAGACTTTGAAGGTAATTATCTAATTATAAGTTTGTATTTCTGACATGGTTACATGACAATGTTTAAGTCATTTTAAAGGTAATTTTACTCCTCTGTGGGGCTATTTATTGTAAATCATTAAACAGTTCTGTTTATATGAAACATTTAGTTAACATGCTCGTTTTATTTGGAAGGTTAGTGCATTTCACTGTTCCATCACTAACTTAACATTCTGTTTCAGAAAACACTAGTGTGTACTAAACTTGAAAAATTGCATTTTATTTTTGCATTTCACAATTAAAAGTTGCCTAATGAATGATTTTGTAGTGTTTTGGTATTATGGAATTCTGGCAAGTATTATTTACAGTTTTAATTAACAAAATAAGGTAGCATTAACCTCTTTAAAATTAGAATGTTTGAAAGTGTAAACGGTAAAACGTATTTGTCAGCTTTGTGTCTGATAGCAAAAACCTGGCTAGATTCCAAAATGTATAATAGTTAGGGATGTATATGTACTCTACAGGGATTATTGTTAAGAGCACCAACAAGAAAAATCACTATGATGGATGAAACAGGAAACACCTTTATGGTGCTTTTATCTTATTTCAGGAGTAAAGTCAGAGTATCAAAGCAGGCCAGAATCATCAAGAGCGCTTCTGTGATGGAATAGAATTCATCTGTTTTCTGATCTGAGTCCTGTGACACAGACACAGACACAGAATCCGTGGAATTTAGAAAATCATTTATCTGTAAAGACTGTGGATTTAAGGTTTCTATGCCGTGTCATGGCTAAAAGTCTTGAAAAGAGGCACCTTTAGTAATGAAAGGGGTTTGACAAAATCCCTTGAGTCAGAGGGATGTGTATTTGGATATGGTGTCAGAAATACTAAGGCCCTTACTTAGTATCTTTCCCAAGGAGTTAGATAAATGATAGTGATTAAACGCATACTATATACACTAACACACACATATATATTCATCATTTGATAAAATGTTATATAACTGATTAATTTCTTACCTTTGTTTAGTAGAGTATGTTTAACAAACCATCTTACATTGTTGCAAAAGGTAAGATTTCCTTCCTTTTTATGGCCAAGTAGCATTCCATTATGTAAGTGTACCAAAATGTTTTGATCCACTCATCTACTGATGGGCATTTGGGCTGCTTCCAAATCTTGGCTATTATAAATAATGCTGCAGTAAACATAGGGGTACATATTCACATTCTTTCAAATTATTGTTTTGGGTTTCTTTGGATAAATTCCCAGAAGTGGAATCTCTGGGTCAGAAGGCATTTCCATTTTTAATTTTTTGAGGTATCTCCACACTGCTTTCCACAGTGGCTGTGCCAATCTGCATTCCTACCAATAGTTCATCCCCGCCAATACTTGTTGTTGTTGATTTATTAATGATGGCCATTCTGACAGGTATAAAGTGGTATCTTATTATGGTTTTAATTTGCATTTCTCCAATGATTAGTGATGTTGAGCATCTTTTTATATGTCTATTGGACATCTGTATGTCTCCTCTGGAGAAGTGTCTATTCAAGTGTTTTGCCCCTTTTTAAGTAGATTGTTTGTGGGTTTTCTGATGTTGACTTTTACAAGTTCTTTATAAATTTTGGTAATTAGCCCCTTATCAGCTGTGTTATTGGTGAATATGTTCTCCCATTCAGTGGGTTGTCTTTTCATTTTATTGATGGTTTCCTGTGCTGTATAAAACCTTTTTAGTTTGATGTAGTCCCATTTATTTATTTTTCCTTTGTCCTCTTGCCCGAGGAGATACAGTGTGGGGCAAAAGTAGGTTAACAATTAAGAGTATGAAAAACACTGAGTTTATTCTTGTATTGTTATTCATCAATTATTATATTATTTTCCATACAAACAACTAACATCTACTTTTGCCCCACCCATTATGTCTAGTTAAAGGCTTGTCAATCTTGTTTATCTTTCTAAAGAACAAGTTCTTGGTTTCATTGAAATTTTGTTTTTTTAAGGCTGAATTTTGTTTATTTCTGTTCTGATCTTTATTATTTGCTTTTTTCTACTGATTTTGTCAGCTTTGTTTGTGGTTCTTTTTTTGTTTGTTTAAGTGTAAAGTTAGATTGTGTATTTGAGATTTTTCTTGTTTTTTGAGGTAGTCCTGCAATGCCATGACTTTTTCTCTTAGGACTGCTTTCTCTGTGTGCCACACATTTTGGGCTGTTGTATTCTTATTTTCATTTGTCTCAGATATCTGTATTCCAAGATATACTTATATTTCTGTGGTGTCATCTTTGGGGTGAAATGCTCTGAAAATATTAGTACAACTCATCTGATCTAGTGTGTCATTTAAGGCCGTTGTTTCCTTGTTGATTTTCTGTCTGGAAGATCTATCCATTGATGTCAATAGGGTGTTAAAAATCCCTGACTGCTAAATTACTGTCAATCTCTCGCTTTATGTCCATCAAGCTTTGCTTTACCTATTTTTGTGCTTCTATATTGGGTGTGTAAATGTTTACAAGGGTTATATTCTCTTGTTGGATTGTTCCCTTTATCATATATAGTATCCTTCATTGTTTCCCACTACAGCCTTGGTTTTAAAGTCTGTTTTTTTAGGTATAAGTATTGCTACCCCAGCTTTGTTTTTCATTTACATTTGCATGAAATATCTTTTTCCATCCCTTTAGTTTTAGTCTGTGTATCTTTCATTCTTAGGTGGGTGTCTTGTAGACAACATATATATGGGCATTGTTTTCTTAGGCATTCAGCTACTCTGTGTCTTTGGTTTGAAGCATCGATCATTTGCATTTAAAGTGACTATCGATAGGTCACTATTGATATTTATTTAATTTTTTAATTTATTGCCATTTAATTTTTTAAACTATATTTCTTGGTTCCTCCTCCTTCTTCTCCTTCTCCTCCTTTTTGTCCCTCTCCTTCCCTTCCTCCTTCTTCTTCACCCTTTAACATGTCTTGTAATATTGGTTTGATGGTAATGAACTCCTTTAGCATTTTCTTATCTGTGAAGCTCTTTATTTCTCCTTCAAATTTAAATGTTAGCCTCACTGGGTAAAGTAGCCTTGGTTGCAGGTTCTTACTATTCATCACTTTGAATACTTCATGCCAATCCCTTCTGGCCTGAAAATTTTCTTTTGAGTAATCAACTGATAGTCTTATGGGAGCTCCCTTGTAGGTAACTGTCTTTCTTTTGCTGTTTTTAAGATTCTCTCTTTGTCTTTAACTTTCATCATTTTAATTATGATGTAGCTTACTGTGGATCTCTTTGGGTTCATCTTTTTGGGGACTCTGCACTTCTTGGATTTGTGTGTTTCTTCCTTCAATGGGTTAGGGAAGTTTTCAGTATTATTTATTCAAAGAGGTTCTCAATCCCTTGCTCTCTTGCTTCTGCTTCTGTAACCCCTGATGCAGATGTTGTTACGCTTCATGTTGTCCCCAAGGTCCCTTAAACTATCTTCATTTTTTAAAATTCTTTTTTCTTTTTGCTGCTCTGACTGGGTGTTTTTTTTGCTACCTTGTCTTCCAAATTGCTGATTCGATCCTCTGCTTTACCCAACCTACTGTTTATTCTTCTAGCGTATTACTCATTTTAGATATTATATTCTTCATTTGTGACTCATTTTTTATGGTTTCTGTGTTCTTCTGTATACTGTTGTTGTTCTAAGTTCTTTGAACATTCTTATAACCATTTTTAAAAAATGGTTTTTATTTGGGGCATGTTTCTTTTTCTCTTCATTTAGCTGACTATTTTGTTTGTTTTTCTGTATTAGGTAGATTTGCTATGACTCCAAGTCTTGCTAGGGTGCCTTATGTAGTAGGTGTCCCATGGGACCCAGTGGTACAGAGTCCTTGATCACCTGAGGTGGGTGCTCCAGGAATGTGCCTTTTATGGATTATGTGGGCCCTCCTGTTGTAACTGAGTCTTAATTGCTATTGGCTCATTTGTATGTGGGGTTTACCCTTAGGCTGGCTGACTGTGAGGATCAACACCAAACACAGTTGTTGAGCTGCTATGCAGGGGCTGACCACGTGAAGTAGAATTTGCCTCAGCAAAATCTGGTGCCTGCTGAGATCTCCCTTTGGCTATGCTCCCTGTGAAGCTATTTGGATTCTGCTCTGATGTTGTCTGAAGCTGACCACTGGGTGTGTTGGTTCTGGGACTTCTTGGGAGGGACTCGGGTATAGGCTAATGTCACATATTGTCTGGCACTAGCCTTGGGTGGCCTGTTTGGAGCTACAAGTGATCCACTATTTGTGGTTGCCTCAGCTGATCCTGGGTATACATGGGAAGGACAAAGCTGTACACCAAGGCTAGCTTTTACCAGCACCGGGCCTTGGGGCAGGTCAGCTAATGTCCCAAGGCACCCTGAGGTTTACCTCTACCTATCTCTGTGTGCCAGTTGCCTGGTAGACTCAGTCACTGAAAGAGCCTTTGTAAGTGCTTGAATTGCATAAGGTAGGTAGGTTCTCAGTGCGTCACCAGGTAGGGGTGAGTGGTGTTCACTAGATGGATACAGGTTCAAACTTGATGCTAATGCTGGGTCTGAGGCCACTAAGCACATGTCCCAGAGTATACCAAATCTAGCTGACACCTACTGGGTGTTCTCACACATTTGTGGTGGGATAAGGTCTAAGGTGGTCAGTAGGTTGAGGCCAGCAGAGTTTATCAGGCTCAGACAGACCCAGATTTGACCATGTGAAGGGAAGACTCTGTACCAGTCAGGTGTGCTGTGGGGAAATGTTCCCTGTCGTGGATACAGAGCTTAGTCTGTCCCATATTCTGCCAGGAGCCCAATCTCAGTAGGGCAGGGCCACTGTGAGTTGGGAGGATGGGTCTGGTGGATCTCCTGTGAAGTGCATGTGCTAATTAGGCTTGGTGGAAGTTGGGAGGAGTGGCTCCCACCCCAGAGCCACACAACTCAGTCAGTTCTGAATTCTGCCCAGGTCTCACAGGGCAGAACCACCAGGAAGCGTGAGGGTGGGGTCACCAGGAGCTGAGAGAGTGGGGCTAGCAGATCTCCTATGACAGGGAGGCACCAGTCAGGCTCTAGGGAAAGCATGAGGAATGGCCTCTGTCCCAAAGCTGTACCACTCAGGCACTGACACCCCTTGAGTCTGCCCAGACCTCTACCTACTGACCCAGGGAGCTGACTCTTGAGCAGGGCACAAGCTCCCATAGGGTCAGGCAACTTGGAGACCAGGGTGTGGGCTCTTGTGTTCTCCTAGGCTCATACCATATGGAGGGGAGTGCTCCACCCATGAAAGGTGTTGTCTATGGTGTGGGAGAGTGACTCAGCACAGGGATCCTGGTGGCTGTCCCTTCTACTCATTCCCCAGAGCTACAAACCCCAGTCTTTCCTCATATGACTCTAGTTTGCTTCACCTTTCCTCTGCTGGGGCACAGGATTTGTGGCTGTGAATGAGATTTTATGTGTTGGCCCTTTAAGAGAGTGTCTATATCTTTAGCAGACACGCATATCTCCCTGATGGACAGAATCCCTGCCAGTTTTTACAGCCACTGGTTATGTGGGTGCCTTTTCCCAGCTCTAGTGCTCTGGGCTTAGGAGCCTGGCTTGGGGTTGAAACCCCACACTCCTCAGGGGGAACCCCCACAGCTGAGATAGCCCTCCAGCATCACAGCTGCTGCCCATGGGAGCAGGCCCAGCTTTTTTCACGTCTCTGCCCTTCCTGCCAGTGTCGATGTGGCTTCTTTGGTAAATCATTTGTTATAAGACTTCTCTTTAGTTATAGTTCATAGAAATGTTATTCAAAAATGGCAAAAAATAGAAACAACCCAAATGCTCACTGTCAAAGAATGAATAAATTGTGGTATATTCATTCAAATGGACGCCACAGATAATTAACTATAGCAATGTGTAACAACATGACTAAAACATATTAAGCACAAAAGTAAGTCATAAATGAAAACATAAGTATATTCCATATAACTGTATACATTTCTAAAATATGTTAAATAATGTAATGTTATTTAGGAATAAATACATTTTGGAAAGACTCTACAATAAACCAAAGGGGTGATAAACACAAAACTCGTGATAATGGTTAACCTCTGAGAGAGAAGGAGTGTGTAGGGATGGGAAGGGTAGGGTGCTTTAGAAATGTTGGTAATATCCTGTTTCTTACTCTGTGATAAATACATGGTGTTTATTTTTATTACCCTTTAACTGGCACAATACATTTTATATATGCTTATATATAATTTGTTTATAATAAAAGCTAAAAAAACAATATAAAAAAAGACTTCTCTTTAGCTAGTCTTCAGTTAGTTATTCAGGCTGATTTTTGTATATTTTGGTTGTTAATTCCAGTTTGGTCCTGGGAGGAGGTAAGTGTAGCTTTCATCTACTCTGCTGCCATCTTGGATCTCAGACTAGTCCTTCTTAAAATTGAGAAATATATCATGGCTATTTTAAAATGTCAGTAAATATAAAAATTTATTTATTTTTAAATATTTTGCTTATTTATTTTTAGAGAGAGGGGAAGGGAGGGAGAAAGAGAGGGAGAGATATATCAATTGGCTGCCTCTTGTACATGCTGTGGCCAGGTGACCAGGCTTTCATCCTACGACCCAGGCACGTGCCCTGACTGGGAATTTAATGTGGGACCTTTTGTTTTGCAGGGCAGTGCCCAACCACCTATCAGACCGATATTATTTATTTTTAAGAAGGAAAAGAAAAAGAACAAAACATTGCTTAGATGTATTTTTCCCTTTTAGATCTTTTAAGGTAGGAAATATTAAATTAAAATATGCATATGCTAAATATAAGTTAGGGAAGGTTTTGGGGAAACTGTATTTTATGAAATATAACTATACAGATAAGTTTATTTTAATTTGTACTATTCAAATTTAGTATTTTTCTGGAAGATACTGATATGTTTTTATCATATATATTTTTAAAGATTTTATTTATTTATTTTTTAGAGAGGGAAGGGAGGGAGAAAGAGAGAGAGAGAAATATCAATGTGTGGTTGCAGTCATGGCCTGCAACACAGGCGTGTACCCTGACTGGGAATCGAACCTGCAACACTTTGGTTCGCAGCCCGCGCTCAATCCACTGAGCTATGCCAGCCAGGGCTTTATCATATTTTTATATTGACTAAAACTCAAATGGCTTGCTGTGGTTTTTAATATTTAATTAAAATTCATTTGTTCTACTTGGTGGTACAACATTAAATTACATTAGAAACTAATTTTCTAGAGTATCCTTTGACAATTTCATGGCTGTATAAATTCTAGAGTATATAGCTAGATGTGGGAATATGATTGTATTAGTCAAAATACCCTGTGTAATGTTTTGGTAACAAATGACTCCAAAAATTTCAGTGGCTTCACAACAAGTGACTTCTCACACATTACTTATGGATCCATTACTTACATCATGGATCAGCTGTGCTTCTGCTTCATGGTTCCTCACCCTGTGAATAGGGCTGGTAGAGTAGACCACATCTTGGACACTGTTGGTCTCATGGTGGAAGGTCTCGATTAGGACATCACTTGTCCATTTCTCCTAGGAGTCACGTTATTTTACTCTGTCCACACTTAATTAGCCAGAGACAGTACCATGGGCACTCCCAAATCTGATAGTGCCTCTTTCCAAAAGAGACACTAACATTTATAGATATCACTGCAACAGAAGAGGTTACCGTCTCCTCAGGGATGTGGAACAGACACAGTCAGTCCACTACTGTAATGATTTCTCTTTTACTTTATAAAGTACCAAAAAGGAAAAGATGAAAAATCTCTTTTCTTGCCATATTGACTGGATTTGGTATAGCTTTACATTTTGACACCTGTAGCTTTTATCCCCATTGGTAGGAGCCTCATGTGTAGTTAGCACTTTTCTCTCTTATGCTAGAGTTATTTTTAGTATAAAAAGAAAAAGATAATTCAGTTTGTTATGCTCTTTTGTCTTTAAATAAACTTGAATGTTCTAGAGTATGTAGACTTTTAGCCTCATTCCATCAAGTATTTCCTAGGCTCCATAAGCCATATGCCTGGCATTTCAAGGAGTTACCACTAGATGGTGATCTCGCTCATTTAGAGGACAGAACAGCTGTGTGTGCTTCTTCAGGTGAATGGGTTGGTTACAGAGGTATCAGAAATGTAAATCGTACTAACTTATGGGAAATTTTTTATAATCCAATGGTACTATTTATTGAGTATGTACATTTACAAGTGTGCATACACACATTCCCTTACACAGAAAAACTGCACTTGAAACAGAGTTATAAAACAGTGTTTTGCTATATTGTTACTTGCCCAGAATGTGTGTGTGTGTGTGTGTGTGTGTGTGTAGTTTCTAGTTGTTACTACCCAAACACACAAAAGTAACAAAAGTTGCTACCCTAAGCACATGATCAGTGTATAAGGTCAAAATCTTGTATAGAAAAGTAGCTTTAGGAATCCCTTAAGAAATATAACAGGCAATATTTTAAGCACACTTTCTCAAAAGATTACACTGAGGCTTGGGTTCGTCTTTCTGCGCTTTTCTAATACTTTGTTTGAATTTGCAAACTGCTGCTGAAATTGTGGTCATTTTAAATGTGAGCCTTACGTCTTTATTTTAATACCCTCTGTGTTGCACAGTTTCATTGTTTTCTTTATGTAATTAATAGGAATGAAGAAGGATTAAAAGCTATATATTTCACTCAGATACATTAAAAAAATAACTTTCATGGTCCAGTTATCACCTAATGGGAAAGCAGATACCAACCCTTTCAGTTATTTAGAAACTTCACTTAATGGTAACTGCTAGTGGTAACTTTTTTCTCACCACTTTTCTTCCTTCTTAAAAAAATCCAAGATAATAACCAATTTATTATTGGCAAAATATAAAAAAATTAACTATAGACCAAATAATGTAGTTCTTCTTAGAAAACAATTGCTAACTTCAATTGTAATGAACTTTTTGGTGCTCCTAGAATAATACATTCTTTTCATCATATATTTCTGCTGTGACTCAGAGTTTATGGCTGCCATATGATTCAAATAATTTGTAGGAATTCATATAGTTATTAGTAGAAATAGAAAATGCATAACTAGGACACTGCATTTATATGAAGTAAATAATATATACTCTCTGAACAATGTAGAAGTGAATTTGATTTAGTATTCTTTAGCATACTAAGGAAAACTGCCTGTTACAAGCCAGTTCTTTTTAAAATCCTTTTAATCTAGTATATCACTGAATTGTAATACAGGTGAAATCTTATTAATCCTTTGCTAGAATCCAACTGAAGATGTAAATGAGCCCTTACGGCATGGCCAGAGTGATCTTTTGTATTTATTCTAATTCGGCAGCTATGGTTTGTATATATGATCCTTGAGACAGAGATCAGAGAATACTGCTCCACGGTGGGGAATCCTTTGGCAGCTTTCTATGACAATAGTTGGCAAGTACATGTCCACAGAACCCTTCTTTGAACAAAATCTCATACAAAACCTCACAGAAAACATTAAAGCAGATTCTGGTTGAAAGAAGGATGGGGGTTGGGAGTTCACTAATTCAAGTGTTCCCTGCCCAGTATCTTGATGCAACTGTGGAGTGCTGTGGAGTGCTGTGTAAACGTTTGCAAGAGTAAAAGTCTAGTTTTCTGACCAAATCTGGCCCGTTTGTACCTTTCTAGTGTTTTCTAGACACTAGAAGCAGCTGCCACTCTCAGTAGCTCCTGTCCTTCAGCCATACCCAGCCTATACTTTTCAGCACATGGCATTTCATTCTTCTGAGAATGCTCTTCTCAACCCTGACCACGTAGCTTTGATACCAGCTGCTTTTGAAACCTCTTCTCATCTTTCTAGATTGGAAGTCATTTCTGAGAGGAGTATATTCTTTGTATTTGTTTACACAAATTTGAACTGGCTGTGTGTAATAGTGCCTCAGTGTCCTCATTTGTAAAGTTGTAATAATAGTAATACTTACCTCATAGGGTTGTTATGAGGACCAGTTGTATTAATGTCTGACCTAAGATAACTATGTAGGAAGTGATAGTTGTTATTTGTGGCTTTGGTATGGATAGGTATTTTGAATGAACAAATACAGTAGGATCACATCCTATGTTGAGGTTAGGTTTTACGATCAGTGTATAAGGTCAAAATCTTGTATAGAAAAGTAGCTTTAGGAATCCCTTAAGAAATATAACAGGGGATATTTTAACTTACTAGTGGAAAAATGTCTAAGCTATTGCATTCTTCTACCCCTTTCAGTCTACCTAATTCAGTGAACTGGCTATATTTGTTTTTAGGCCTTTGAGAAGTCCCATGGGCCCAGGCTAAATTAGAGATGACATATTCTAAACAAACCCAAAGTAGCCAGTTTTTCTTCCATGTTGCAATATGTTGCCATTTCTTTGGGTGGGCACCAGCGAAGAGGTTGGTTTTTTTTCAGGGGCCAAGTTGAATGAAAATGCATTTTTTTAAAAAGACAGAGAATTACTTTCACTTTTACCACCTTGTTAGACTATTCCCAGTTCAGAGAAATGTAGGAAGTGTGGGCAACCAGGTGAAACAGCATGTTTGTTGTTGCTGTTTGCTGTGTTCCTGTCACCTCTTACAGGCTCGCTGGAGACATGTTTATGGCTTGGAGTGGCACCACAACTACTGTATTTGAACTGTTGATCTCTCAGTTCCTTCTCCCTAGCTCTTCTCCCTTATTTTTTCAGAATAAGTATAATGGGATTCTCTTAGGTCAAATACAACCCTACTTCCATACTCTGATTAACAAATTTCAGTACTATATACCAATTCTGTGACCATAACACTATAATATAGTCTGTACGGTGTCAGACTTTTAAGGGTGGTATATTTGGATTAAATTAGGCACATTGATGGCTTTTTACATAGTAGGTAAGATTTCCTTAACAGGGGCTTTTAGTTACGAGTGCTGATATTATAAAGTTTGATATATGGTTATGATAGTATCAAAATCTTGTAATAAATATTTTAAAAGTTGAGGTTATACTAGGCAGCTGAATTTCAGGATCTGCAGGGAAAGTTCAGTGCTATCATTGCCAACTTATAAAGAAAAGAGATAGAGAACTCCACTGCTTTTTGAAAGATTAAAAAAAGAAAGCAGCAGCCCATATGGTCTTGAATTATACAAAATTCTGTGCTGCAGTGGCTTGCTATATAATTCATTCTTACTTTGCAAATACTTATTTTTTATTTCATTAGTACATATATTTATTTTTAAATTATTTTTATTGAATTTATTGGGGCAACATTGGTTAATAAAATTATACAGGTTTTCGGTGTATAATTCTACAATATATCACCTGTATATTGTATGTGTGTTTACCATCCTAAGTCAATAAATGATGACAGTGGTCCTGCCTTCACACGGGGAATCTTGAATTGCACATGCTTTGATATTTGATGTTGAAAGTTCGTTGTTCTGTTACACTAAAGTCCTTACTGGAGTTTATGTCAGTATAGGTAGGTAGAAAGCATGAAATACCATACTGATTCTACTGAGAACTTGATAAATAGGAAAATGCTATTTTGACATTTCAGTGAGGATTTCCTAGTTAGTGGATGTTATGGAAAATCTGGAGAGCTGGTTACTAATCTTTTTGTGGTGCAGGATAAAGAATAAGGGTTTAGATTTAGAAGACTTGGGCTCACATTTTGGCATAAACCCATTTAGTAGTTACTTGACTTTGGAAATGTTACTTCTATGATTCTTAATTTCCCTACAGGTAAAACAGGGCTGAGAAAGTGGTTTATCTCCCTGGACTTTGTAGGACCAAATGAGTTAATGTAAACTGTAATATGCTTGTATGATGATACAGTTGTCGCTCAAGCTATTTCCCCCCAGGATTTGGGGGAAATAAGTTCTTACAGCAAACATTTATTGAATGCTTACAACATGACAGCTATTGTTCCAGAACAGGCCGAGTGCCTTCATATGGAAAAGGAACGCTCCGGAGAGTGAAAGGTAGTAAGTGTTCACTATTCAGATAGAAATCAGTGGTAAAATACTTAACACAGAAAATTCATCCTGTGAATAAATTTATAAGAAAAAACTCAGACTTTGTTTTATTTACATTTAAGTTTAAAAGAACCTGTTTTTCCAATTTAAATTTGACTTTCAGATTCTCTTTAAATAATTTACTTTGATTCAGCTGTTATTAGATTTACTGTTATTAATATTATTTATTATATAGCATATTTAAGGTAGTCATTTAAATGCTGTGGCTTTATTTATTTATTTATTTATATTCCTCACCTGAGGATCTGCTTTCATTGATTTTAGAGAGAGAGGATGGGGGATGGGGTGGAGGGTGGAGAGAGAAACATTGACATGAAAGAGAAATATCGATTGGTTGCCTCCCATTTGTGCCCCTACCGGGACTGAACCCACAAGCTAGATATGTGCCCTGAGCAGGGATCAAATCTGCAGCCTTTTTGGTGCATGGGACAGTGCTCTAAACAACTGAGCCACAGGCCAGGGTGCAGTGTATTTATTAATGAGAAGGTGTTTTAATTATTATATTGTATTACCTACTGTATTGTTATATCATAAAAAGAATTCTTGAAATTGGAACATTCTTTGAATAATTTTTTATTAAATGTGAGAACTCAGCTATATGAAGCCTCTTATCAATTACTCACATTTTTTCAAATCCCTCTCAATTTTTAAAGTAGTTCTCAAATGATTTTAAAACTGCATTTAATTCTTAATTTATTTCTACAACCTAAATCATAGCTTGACTCATTTAAATTATTGCCAGAGAATTCAGCAAACTTTTAGGCTTCCACATAGCTAGGATTGTCAACCGTGTGAAGTGTTTAAAACCTACTGAGTAGCCTGTAGTTGGTTAAGGTCCAACAGAGGAATCTGTGTTTTCCGTCCCCTTGTGTTTCTTAGGTGTTCACTTAGAGAACTTAGCAGTCAGATGAGGGCTGACTGCACTGAGCAGCATCGTGATGGCTGTCAGCTGCTGCTCGTGTCTGTCTCATAAGGTCTGCCGGGCAGTCAGAGGCCGTTTGCTTTCTACTCTGAGCAAATGTTGCTGCCACATGCACGGGTCACAGAGAATCGAGCTACCACTTGTCTTTCTGTGCATTTCTGGGCGTATTTTTCTAGTTGAGAGGGCTCTCATGATTCTCTTTATTATCCTTCCTTTTGTTATTTAAAATGTGTTTTAACTATTTCTCTCCCACTGTACCTCATTATTATCCACCAGTGTACCAGAGTTTTGTAGTATGTAAGACTTAGAAAAAATAGCGTTCAGTCTATTTTAAGCATTTTCATGAGGTTTCTTTTCTTTACATTATATTTTGATGTCGATCACTTCCAGTTAGTTTACTGGGGAGAATTAACTCTTTCTTTCTAAAATGATGGAATTTCAGAGGACATTTTCAAAGGAGTATGTGAGACTATGATACCAATAATCATAAAGCATCATACAACAAAATCTTACAGCATACTCTGAAATTTTAAAGGTGAATTTTTATTGTTCATTTGCTCCATGTTTGAAAAATAATAACCTACCATAAGGTCTACTTACAAAAGTAACTTATTTTATCCTTGTTTTCATTAATTTCTTTTTATCTTTTTCAAGTGTGATAGAAATAATTATCTTAAAAAATTATGTTTATATATGTATATGTATAAATGATGATATAGAAATAATATGGAAACATAAGTAGCCACATATAAGTGGGGATTTAAAGAACATGCAATGAAAAAAAAGAGCATGTAGTAACACTATATGAAGTGAAAGTATTAGAATGATTATGTATAGTAAATTTATTTAACCTCTTAGAGCGTATAGGACACTTCCACATCTGTTGTATTACCAGACCTGTGAGTTCTAGCTAGCAATGCAACTCATTTCTTCAACCCCTAAAGTGGGTAAGTTATTTGATTTTCAGTTTCAGTTTATAAATGTCACCTACCTTCCGTATAGGATTATTATTAGAAAATAATAAAAGAAAGTGTTTCTAAGGAAAGTAACTTAAAATTGCATAACTTTTCATTCAAATCATCCATATAAAATATAGAATACCAAGACTGAAATCTATTTCTATATTAATTTCAGCATCTTTTTTAATGGAAAATTCCAGACATAAACAATTTGTAAGTTTTATTTGTTTATTTTTCATTATTTTTACTGCATTTTTTCCATTACCACTTATCCCCCTTATACCGTCTCCCACCTCTACTCACTCCTCTCACCCTGCAATTATCACACTGTTGTCCGTGTCCATGAATCCTTTTTCTTTCTTGCTTG
This sequence comes from Phyllostomus discolor, assembly GCF_004126475.2. NCBI lineage: Eukaryota > Metazoa > Chordata > Mammalia > Chiroptera > Phyllostomidae > Phyllostomus > Phyllostomus discolor. Next base: position 152,300,119 of record NC_040905.2, on the reverse strand, counting down.
TTCCCTCTACCCCCTAACCAATGTCCCAGCTCTGGGGGGGTAGCATTTTTTACTATTGCATATTTATTATAAATTCTCTAATTGCTTATCTCACATTTTCTTTTTTTTTTTAATATATTTTATTGATTATGCTATTACAGTTGTCCCATATCCCCCCTTCTCTCCCCTCCACCCTGTACACCCTCTCCCACCCACATTTCCCCCTTTAGTTCATGTCCATGTGTCATATTTATGAGTTCTTTAGTTTCTACATTTCCCGTACTATTCTTGCCCTCCCCCTATCTATTTTCAACCTACATTCTATGTTACTTATTCTCTATACCTTTTCCCCCTCTCTCCTCCTCCCACCCTCCTGCTGCTAACCTTCCATGTGCCCTCCATTTCTGTGGTTCTGTTCCTGTTCTAATTGTTTACTTAGTTTCTTTTGGTTTTGCTTTAGGTGTGGTTGTTAATATTTGTGAGTTTGCTGTCCTTTTACTATACATGTCTTTTCTTTATCTTCTTTTCTTAGATAAGTCCCTTTAGCATTTCATAAAATAAGGGCTTGGTGATGATGAACTCCTTTAACTTGACCTTATCTGAGAAGCACTTTATCTGCCCTTTCATTCTAAATGAGAGCTTTGCTGGATAGAACAATCTGGGATGTAGGTCCTTGTCTTTCATGACTTGGAATATTTCTTTCCAGCCCCTTCTTGCCTGTAAGGTCTCTTTGGAGAAATCAGCTGACAGTCTGATGGGAACTCCTTTGTAGGTGACTATCCCCTTACCTCTTGCTGCTTCTAGGATTCTCTCCTTCGTTTTTACCTTGGCTAATGTAATTATGATGTGCCTTGGTGTGTTTCTTCTTGGGTCCAACTTCTTTGGGGCTCTCTGAGCTTCTTGGATTTCTTGGAAGACTGTTCCCTTTGCCAGATTGGGGAAGTTCTCCTTTATTATTTGTTCAAATAACTTTTCCACTTGTTGCTCCTCCCCTTCTGGTACCCCTATAATTAGGATGTTGGAACGTTTAAAGGTGTCCTGGATGTTCTTAAGCTTTTCTTCGATTTTTTGAATTCTTATTTCATCATGCTTTCCTGCTTGGTTGATTCTATGTTCCTTCTGGTCCACTGTATTGTTTTGAGACTCATATTCCTTCCTTTCACTATTGGCTCTCCTCCACGTGTCTTCCTGCATCTGTTTTATGGTATTCTGCATTCTTTTATCTAAATTTCGTCCAAAATCCACCAGCTCCGTGAGCTTTCTGATCACCAGTGTTTTGAACTGCGCATCTGATAGATTGGCTAATTCTTGGTCGCTCAAAAGGATGAGTCCTGGGGGACTGATTTGCTCTGTTGAAAACATGGTGTTTTTTTCCCCCTGTCCCTCCTTTTTTTTTTTTTTTTTTTTTCCGGTCTGGTTGCTCTAGTTACGGTGGGGGGCGGAGCCTTAGGTGCTCACCGGGGCTGGGCACCCCGGTCGCTAGATTGTGACGTTATATGTGGGGGCGGGGTGGGAGCGGGAGCGGGGCAGGAGAAAACAATGGCGGTAGTTCCGTTCCCCTGGACTCAGACCCTTGTCTGGGCTTCCAGGCCGCGAGTTCTGCCCTGGTCCACAATCGCTGCCCCTCTGGGTCTGCCAGCCGCAGCTTGCGTACTCAGGGATCACCGCTGACTTCTTACGCGCCCGATGGCTTTTGTGCCGATTTCGCGCCAAACCTTCCCCCGACCTCCGCGCGCCGCTGACCCGAGCCAGCCCCGCACCCGCTGGCTCGTCTTCTCCTACCAGTCCGGATGAACTCGTCTACTTCAACTTCTTGGCTGCCCGACTTCCATTCAGATAAATCCTCTGCTGGATCTGGGTGTTATTCTGATAGTAAATTATTGTTGTAAATTATTGGTTTTCTAATCTTGGTTGTACGAGGAGGTACGGTGCGTCCACCTATTCCTCCATCTTGCCGGAAGTTATCTCACATTTTCAAGCTTTGTTATAAACTATGTTTTTTTAAACTGTGGCTATCTTTTTTAAAAATATATTTTATTGGTTATGCTATTACACTTGTCCTAATTTTTTCCTCCTTTGCCCTCCTCCTCCCAGTAACTCCCTTCCCTCCAGCAATCAACACCCCTTAGTTCATGTCCATGGGTTGTGCATATAAATTCTTTGTCTTCTCCATTTCCTATACTGTTGTTAACCTCTTCCTGTCTATTCTACCAGTTATGCTTCTTAATCCTTGCACCTTTTCCTCCATTCTCACCTTCCCCCTCCAAGCTCATAATCCTCCAAATGATCTCCGTATCTATGATTCTGTTCCTGTTCTGGTTGTTTTCTTAGTTTGTTTTTTTAGATTCAGTTGGTGATAGTTGTGAATTTGTTGCCATTTTAATGTTCATAGTTTTAATCTTATTCTTTTTCTTATATAAGTTCCTTTAACATTTCGTGTAATAATGGCTTAGTGATGATGAACTCCTTTAGCTTTACCTTGCCTGGGAAGCACTTTGTCTGTCCTTCTATTCTAAATGATCACTTTGCTGGATAGAGTAATCTTGAATGTAGGTCCTTGCTTTTCATCACTTTGAATACTTCTTGTCATCCCCTTCTTGCCTGTAAAGTTTATTTTGAGAACTAAGCTGATAGTCTTATGGGAACTCTTTTGTAGGTAACTCTCTGCTTTTTCCTTGCTACTTTTAAGATTCTCTCTTTATCTTTAACCTTTGGCATTTTAATTATGATGTGTCTTGATGTGGTCCTCTTTTGGTCCAACTTGTTTGGGACTCTCTGTGCTTCCTGGACTTGTATGTCTATTTCCTTTGCCAAATTAGGGAAGTAATGTATGTTATTCTTTAGTTTCATCCATAACTTGTAAACCAAATATCATTTTAACTTTATACTTTCTGTGGCATCCTGCATAATTTGATCCACCCAGCAGCTACTCAATTCTTAATTAGTATAATTTCTAGTTGTCACATTATAATAGTAAGACTGAAGATGGTTCTATTCCTTTTTCCAACATTAATTTTAGTTCCCTGAGATGTTTTACCCAATTTATCACAATCTAGAAATGTTAATTCAAAACATCTAGTCAGATAGCAGTAAAATGTTATAGATGTTTTTTAAACCATGTTATTAAAAAATGTTATAGATGTTTTTTTTTCCTTGACTTAGGAAGTGTTCATAGTCCTTTATAACATGTGTGCTGTCTTGCCTTTCATTTTGTTCAACTAACTTTTCTACCAAATTGAATAAGCCATTAGCTTTTAGTCTGTGGAAGTGTGGATCCATAGATATTTCCCATCAGACAAAAGAAAATCTATATAAGCAATATCCCCTGGGGCTGGTCTTCCCAGCTGGCCTAGTGGGCTGGCACTGCTGTACTGTGCCCTCATGAGAAAGAATTATGTTGGGTGCTTCCCATAATGTCAGAAATATTAACTGGAGAATTATGCACAGTTTTCAGATAACTAACTTTTGTACTATACTACATGTATCAATCAAACGTTCTGATTTAGGGCATTCACATTGTGTGTTTTATATTTTTGAAGCTATTATAAAACAAAATTATTAACTTGTGTATATTTATATATCTTGAGTAGTATAAAATTAGAGTTTGCTGAAGTGAGACATACTGTATTTCGGTGGACACGTTTTGATAAATTTTGCTTAAAAAAGAAAACTCTTCAAAAAAGATCTCCACTTGGTGATGGTTGTACAACTCTGTGAGTATACTAAAACTCACTGAATTATACAGTTTAATGGGTATATTATGTGATATGTGAATTATATCATAATAAAGTTGTGATTTAAAAAAATTTCCACTGCACAAAATGTTTTCATAGGTTTAAACTAGTAGAATTTCAAGTTATATATAATTTATTTAAAAATTTTTAGCCTTAATAAACATTTAAAGCTTTATAAGTATGAAATTTTATGTGACTTAAAAATAATGTGTTCTTATTCAATAGTAACACATTATTATAGAAACTTAAGAAACTATAGATAAGAAAAAAGGCACTTAAAAATGTGTGGGTTTTTAAACACTCACTTCTACCATGCATTGTCACTAAGTTGTCCCTGTGTTTCACCACAGGCACATGCCACATCACTGCGTTTCAGTCAGCAGTGGGCTGCACATATGTACGGTGGTGGTCCCATGAGATCCTAATGGGGCTGGACAAATTTCTGTCACCTAGTGATGTGGCCGTCATGGTGTTGTGGTGCAACACATTCCTCGTGTGTTTGTGATGATGCTGGTGTAAACAGACTGTGCTTCCAGTCATAGAAAGTATAGCACAGCCCTGACAGGCTTGTCTCAGTTGGTTGGGCATCATCCCGCAAAGCGAAAGGTGGCCAGTTCGATTCCCAGTCAGGGCACATGACTGGGTTGTAGGTTTGGTTCCCAGTCGGGGTGCGTCTGAAAGGCAACCAATCAGTGTTCCTCTCTCACATTAATGTTTCCCTTCCTCTCTTCCTCCCTCCCTACCCCTTTCTCTAAAAATAAATAAATGAAATCTTTTCTAAAAAATGTATAGCACATATGATTATGTATAATACATAATACTTGATAGTGATAATAAATGACTGTTACTGCTTTATGTACTTAATATACATACTATACTATACTTTTTATTGTTACTTTAGAGTATACACATAAAAAAATTATACTGTGTTAAATGCTGTCAGCAGCCATATGGCTAGTGTTACTCTATGTCTTGATCACACCATTTTCTTTTGTGCTTGCTTTAATTTCATGTTGTTTTATAAATTAAGTGTAGCTTAAGTGTACAGTGTTTATAAGGTCTGTGCAGTCTACAGAAGTGTCCTAGGCTGTCACATTCACTCACCACTCACTCACTGATGGACCAACAGCAACTTCCAGTCCTGCTTGTTCCATTCATGGTAAGTGCTCTGTACAGGTGTATCATTTTTTAAAATGAAGACTCTATTTGACTGTACTTCTTCTATGTCTAGATGTGTTTAAATGCCATTAAACACATTGTGTTACAGTTGTAGTACAGTAACATACTCTCCAGCTTGTAGCCTAGGAGCGATAGGCTATGCTGTGTTACCTAGGTGTGTAGTGGGCTCTACCACTGAGGTTAGTGTGAGCACACTGGTGTTCACACAGCAGCAAAATTACCTAATACCACATTTCTCGGAAGATATCCCTGTCGCTCAGCAGCGCGTGACTGTACTTCCTTGGTACCCATTCTGTTCCTGCCAGCTTTCATTAGTTGTCAGTTGCTTTTCATGACCATCTTAGGGAAGCAACCAGATGTAAAAATATCTTCTTATAAGAAGAGTTTAGTGAGAGCTTTGGCTTTTTCTCCCTGGACTAGGAGAGGTGTACATGAAGGTGAGTGATAACATCATTATCTAAAAAGAAATACAATAAATATAATAAATATCTTGCAGAATATTTTTTGAAATGCATTCACTTGGGGATTTTGTTGTAAAAATTTGTTTTAAAACACTTTGGATTTAAAGTGAAAACTCGGAATCTTTGATAAATAATATTGTGGCAATGGTTTTTATATAGCTGGACTATTTCTCTGTCTTTTAAAAAACTCTTGTTATCATATTTCACATTAACTTTCTAACAGCTAAAATTGTTCACAATGCAGTTTAAAGATAAATGCAATATCAGGCTTTGAATTTTTCTTTGGTAAATATTAAGGCCTGAGTACAAAATGAGGGCTGTATTGTGGATTAAGTGAAATATCTCAAGGCTGTGCAGTTCTGATAACTGAACCTGAAGTGACCTTTCTCAGACACAATTACAGAGCTGTATGTTTTTCCTTTAATTTCATCAGGGGTTTAATTAGTATACAAATAAAACTTCCCTTATCTTCCTTTCTACCTAATTGGCTTGTCTTCCCTTATATATGAAGTATGTGAAAGTGGGCTGTAATTAGGGTGACCGTGGTAACCTCTTTTCCTCAAATGCACTGTTGCCTAAAGGCCTCAAGGCCTAAAAACAGTGCTTTGGATTATTGCTTTGCAATCACTATGGCTGTCCCACAGGTTTTCTCATGAGCAGAAGGGCTTTGGGTGCTGCAGGTTCCCACTGCTTAACAGGATCTTCATTCTTCTCCCCACTAAATGTTTATTGATTATCTCGCTGTTCCAGGCTCAGCCTCCAACAACTTAATATCAGGTGACAGTCAGGAGAGTTCTCCAAGTAATTAGAGTTGAGCATTGGGGGAACAATTAGGAGCAGAGTTATTAAACTTGATTTATCCTATTCTCTCCTGAACAGTTTCTCAGATATCAGAACATCACACTTTCACAATCTACCCTGGTTGAGAAATTAGTGGCCAACCTGCTGCTTATCATTGTTGCCCTGCTGCCGAGAGGCACAGCCTCTTGGTTTCTGTCCTTCAGCTGGAAATATTAGTGCCCATAACGTTTATCATGGGTTTCAATGAGATCGACGTGGACAGGAGAATAGAAAAGTGAACTTAAGATTACATACATATATTTTGCATATATGTAAGACATATATACAATATAGGTGCATCTGTGTGATGCATATATACACATGTGTAAATGTATTTTTACTTCTTGAATGTCCAGTGTTAAGATTTTAAAAGGTAACCACTTCGTCATCAAAAACAAAAAAGGTGAATATTATGGAAAAGACATAGCAGCATTGAATCACTTTTTCTGTCTTGGTGTGTTACATACATCTGCATGGACCCATTGATTTGTACTGCTTCCATTGTGACGTTCTTCGGCTCTTATTCTACATGTGTAAGTTATAGACATACAATGATTTTTTCCAGTCTTTGCACAGTTTTTCTTTTTGTTTTTTGATTTAATCTTTACTGTGTTTTTTCCATTATATGTAGTCCCCCTTATACCTCTTGCCCCCCAGCAACCACACTGTTGATTTTTTAAAAGAAATTTTATCTCTTCATTTTCACATTAAGGAAATATGATCTATATCACTTTGTTTATATCACTTTTTGTTCATTTTCTGTAATTTCAGTCGTAGAATGGTCTCTTCAGCTATGCCTCTGAAATAGTGCAAGCTTCAGGAGAGATGGTTGGCTCCCTACCATTGCCCCTGAAAGATGAAAATAAAGATGATTTAGAATATAGTAGAAATTTTAATTTTATGAGTTATTCCTTCTTTGAAAAGATATCATAGGATTTTTGAAAAGTCAAATGTGGTTTTATAATGATTCCAAAGTCATGGGTTAAGTCATTGGACCACTGAGCTTCAATCTGTACAAAACTGGTGGAAATACACTGACTACCCCTCACAAACATGCACCTCCAGTTGTAAGAGTTACTGAACAAGAGAATTTGAATGGATTGGCACAAATCTATTATTTCTGTCAGAAAAAGGTTTCAAGCTTTGTGTGTAACTAACTGATGTTGGATCATTAGTTTTATCTTCATACCTGAAAAATAGCAGTTTTTATTACCTGAAACATGTCAGAGGTACTGGTTTTAAAAAGATTCAAATATGGGTTTTATTTTCTTTAATGAAGAAATCTCATGATACTTCAATACCTTTAAACACCTTAACATTGGCACAAAATAAGTAGGTTTACTATGGCTCTTAAAATCTATTCCTTGTCATGTTTTTTGAAGTTGGTTTAAATTAGACTATTTCCATAGTGGTATGTTCTTAAAGATCTGTTAACACTAAAGATTTAAAATAAAGTCTATCTAATAAATAATCACAGTTTGCTTATTTTTAATTTTTGACATATTTGTCTGATAGCAACTTGACTATTTGAAATGTGAAATACTGACTTTAAAAATTCAGCATTTTAGAATACCCGATTTGACTGATGATTGCTTTCATTCACTAACATTTAGAGTGAATTGTTTTAGCTCTATGCAGGCAGCCTGAGTTTTTTTTTTTTTTTTACAACCTATTGTGAATGCATTCAGAGAATGTTATCAGGAGAGTTTCAAACATGAAAGTATTGTATTTTGGTTATCTTTTAAAAAAGATTTTATGTATTTATTTTTAGAGGGGAAGGGAGAGAGAAAGAGAGGGAGAGAAACATTGATGTGAGAGAGCCTCTTGTATGTTCCTGACCAGGGACTGAACCGCAACCCAGGCATGTGCCCTGACTGGGAACTGAACTGGCGACCTTTCACTTTGCAGACCGACGCCCAACCCAACTGAGCCACACCGGTTGGATGCATTTTGGTTATTCTTTACTGGGTATTTTAAGGATAGTTGTGGACTAACATGAGGCTAAACTCTGAGCAAGAAGAAGAAAATGCTATGTATATGAAATCAGTTATTCAGCTCACAGTCCAACAAATTTCAGAGAAAAACTATTTGAGCTCATACTTTGGAAATTTTGTAGGCAAAGGAATGACCAGATTTCTAGTGCTATCAATACTCTGATCCCTATACTGTTTTACATCTTAGAATTTTAAATGAGGTCTAGAAAATTTTCCTATGTAATGTGAGTTTCTGATTTATTTTGACTGGGGGGATCTTAAAGTCAAGATAAAGTTGTATACATGCATCCTGAAATTTTTATGCTAAGAGTATATTTCAAATTAAAGAAAATATCAAATTTCAATCAACAGATTTTATACTTCTGTGACTAGGAAAACGTGGAATATAAATAATTCCAGCTGCAGGTATTATTTATAACTTTCTCTGTTGAAATGTGTTGATCACATTGTGTTGCTGCCCTGAGCATGAACGTTATTTCAGGAAGGAAGTGAATTTTATTTTTGGAGTCCAGTTTGTCCATGGACATGTCTATAGAAACTTACAGATATATTTGTAAAGACAGTAGTGATATTTTTAAATCATGGGTTTCCTATTCTCTATAGGTACCATAAGCCACCTTCCTCTCAATCATATACACACTTTGGGCATATCATAGTTCTGGTTTTAAATAGACTCTAAATTTCATGTGCTCCCCCCCGCCCCCAAAAAAAACCCTTTATTTTTTCATCATTAAAAGAAAATGTGGCTGGAAAATTTTATAAACAGGTATTTTTAGTAAGAATAAAATGTATTTGCCTTGCAGTATTTTAAAAAATAAAATAGAGTTGTGTATTGTAGGTAAACATTTTTCAAAATCTTATTGGTTCTATCATTTCTAATTAGTAAGTATGTAAAATTTTTGCAGAAAATTTGTTAAACCTTGATGTGTAATGACCCAAGTCTACTTCTCAGTCAGTCTGTATCCTTCTTTGTTTAATAGCCTATGGCATAAATTGAAGTTAATTATCGGGGCTGACAAGTAACTCTGTTTTCTGTCTGCTTGCAGAGTCTCTCCGAGGCAAAGATGGAGCTGAGAAGAAAAGATCAATCTCTGCGTCAGCTCAATAGACATCTTACCCAGCTGGAGCAGGACAAGCGTCGACTGGAGGAGAACATCCACGATGCAGAGAGTGCCCTCCGCATGGCAGCCAAGTGAGCATTTGGACCTTGGGGAGATCACTTAAAACAGACAAAAGATCAATTCTTACTTTCATGCTCCGGGTTTTAGCTCTAGATAATACAGTGTTAGAAAACAAAAGTACAGCTGTCTCTCTTTGAAAGTCTCTGATATATCCTCAAAAAAGAAAACTCTTTAACTCAACATTCTAAATGTATATTTTATTGAGAAACTTTAGAAAAGTGTAAGTGTCTATGTAAGCTCTAATTAGGTACATTTTGGGCTCTGATGTGTGTTACATGTTTGAAACCATGTTTTCATTAATATGAAATGTAAGACTCTGTATGGAAAAGTTTCGCATAGTTTGTTCCATCATGTATTTCTTATTCCCTTCTGCCCCACTTCCCTCCAAATTTTTCTTTGCATATATTATGATACTAATATTCCAAGTAATATTTCCATTAAAATGTTAGTGTACAATCAATATGTATATTATAGCATCTTTTTAAGTTCAGTAAAGACAAATATCATAGAAGAGTCATTTAATATTATAATTGTATATTCTAATACGTTAAATAAAAAAAGATATACAGTTTTCAGCATGGACATCTATGTAAATGTGATGAGACTGTTTTCCTTTTACCAGGTAATCAAGTTGACATACACTGAGAAGTTCAAATTGAACAGTTCTCCTGGGCATTTTTGTTTGTTCCCCACATTAAATTACATGGAGTACTTTAAGACAGTCCTTTGTATAACAGCATGGCTTAAAGAAAATCTATTTATGGATTAAAGAAACTCAGTGTTTTCTGAATTTGGAATTCCAGATTCCTATACTTAGAAAAATTATATGTTAATTTAAAAAACATTTGAGACACTCTCTTGTTAATTGCTTATACTGAAATATGAATGTAGTCTGTGGACTAAATCATAGAATGGGAATCTATAATCTTAGGGTAGCCACAGCTTTGCCAGTAGGTTTGGGAAATTGCTTATACATAATAAGAAAATCAGTTTATCCCAGGCCAAAACAGGGCATGTTTGAATATCCACCAACAGTTTTTTTTATTGTAAATCTGTATAACAATTGCATTACCATATTAGGTATATGTACTTGTCATTTTAAATAATACAAGTTTTACTACATCAGCATTTTGTTTTTATTGTTCAGTCTTAAGTTTCCTCAGGTCAAATGAGGAGGTGCTTTCTAGTGTGCCTCATAGCTCTGAAAATTCTGAGATTAAGGAAAGCAAGATTATAAAATCTTCAGATTCATACTGTGTCAAAGTATTGCTGCTAATTGAGGAATTTGGCTTGACTGTGGAATTTGGAGTACTGATATAAGCTTACAGTTTTCAGTTTATAATTTAACATTAAATTTTTATTAGCATTTCCATCCAAAATTTTTATTTAATTATAAAAGTCAAGTTCACTATGCAAAGCTAACAGAAGAAACAAGTAACTTTGCATAGTTCTAGTCAAGGCCATAGACAATGTTTTTGCAGTTATGATAGCACAAAACACTGTACAGAAGGAAAATATTATTTTGCACAGTATGGCCATTTATAATATATCCCCACCACTAATATGTTAAAGTTTTTATTAGACATCAAAAGAATAAAAGTTTAGCCTTTTCGGCACATTATAAATCAATAATATAACCGTGATTTTGTTTTTCTTTCTTTTTTGCTTTTTAAATTTGAAGATATCCTTAAGATTTCCCCTACTCTAATCTATGACATGTAATAAGATTGAAAGTAAGAATTAAATGTGGAAATATATCGGTAACTATAGTTAGGTTTCAAATTTCTAGGAGTACAAAGGTAACTAACCATTATTTTTCCATAATGGCGACTTACATACAATGCCTAACAGTTGTAATAAGGCTTGGATTTTATTAACACTGAATTTTATTTTTTCCTAGGGACAAAGAATGTGTTGCTAATCATATGAGGACAGTAGAAAATATGCTTCATAAGGTATTGTAATTTTTCTTAACTATTGTTCAACTTGTGTTATGATACCATTCTCCTAGTCATTTTTATTATGTGCATAGCAGTTTAATTCATTTTGTACTTTCTTTAAAAATGAATGAACAAAAGTTCCTTTCCCATGACTGAAAGTTTGTATTATACAAAGCTATATTGCACAGGTTTTTCAGGATTCACTTCTTGTACGTGATAAAACTGTGAACATAGTGGTTTCCCCAAACTGGTATAATTGTACTGAATTATTTGTGGTCTTTGGTGAGTGAACCAGAGGTCATTAAGATTCTTACATGTCTCATAATGATGAAATGTTTGACCACACTGTCTAACCTCTCAGCACTCGTAAACCTACTACCCTACCTATGTGCACATAGACAGAGACATAATGTATTGTATTTGGCAGTGCTCATATATCTTAACTAGGCAGTCATGTTTTTCACGTTGTGATTTATGTTCTTATAGGTCTGTGTTTTTAAAGTAGAAGTTTAATGTATTTAATAATGTTGCATTATTCTCAAATTTGATTACTTCTGAAGGTAAATTTACTTTTCATTTGTAGTGATGAGTGGCATAATAAAGATATTATATTAATACAGATTTAATATCATATATTAACTGGCTGTATATTTTGTGAGCACTTCAGATTCAAAGATGTGTTCACTCTTTCACTATTTAAAAATAGAGAAATGTTATTTCTGTGTTTCTGTGATTGTCTGAGTGACAATTTGTTGGAAACAAATGCCTGGTACTTTCCAGATACAGGGAACTTATGAATGAATCATATTTAGAATAATTTTGTCAATCAAATGTACTATATAATATAGTTCGTAAATCATTTAAAATGCATAAAACCAACCCTTTTAAGGAAATATTTAGTAAACATTAGCAAACTAGTGTTTAATACATTTTAACATTTTGGGAACAGTGGGCCTTCACATTCTTGGGTAAATGTATGGAAAGTGACTCGCATTATTTCATACCAACAAAGCATTTGGAAAAATACCTAATACTCTGAGAGCTATTTTTGGAAATAATATTTGTTTGAAACTGTGCCTTCCTCCCTCTCATTTAAAACAGTGTCGATAGCCAGTGTAGTTTAGACGCAGTCACATCAAACACACACATGCTAGAAATCTGAAATTTCATATTTTGTAGAAAAAGAGACATTTTTGGTTAGATTTTTTTTTTGTACCTTGGATAGGAAAAATCAGTCAAGTCATATATATGTCATACCTTTTTATATAGTTAACGTTGCTTTTGACGTCTAGTAGCTTGTTCATCTTTCAGCCAGAGGAAGATGATGTTGGATAGTGGCTGTCTTAGGCACTGGATATTGCCATCAGAGAAAAATCATCATCAGTATAAAATATATGTTATCCTTTACTTATGAGAATGGCGACGTATTATGTATTTTAAATATAATAAAGACTGATTGCAGCAGGGTAATTGTAATTATGCAGGTTACATTTTATCTTTTGTTTTTCATGTCATGTGGAAAGAAAGAAAGGTGTCTGCAGATTTGGGCTATAGCCAGTGTAGATTTGCTTAATGGCCCTTTTCCTTCAAATTTAGTAATAATTTTGATTTATATCTTTGGAAATTTCTATTTATATAGTGGTTTTAAAATTATCAATTACTTTTAAAGCTTGAAGTAAAAATTTAGAAAAGGCTAATTGATTGATTATTGGGCTAATTCTCGTTTTCCACAGAATTTGGGTGAGAATAAATGGATTACAAGGAAGTGACCTAGAGAGTTTCTTGGAAACTGTCAGGTTGGTGCAGATTGTTGATGTGAAGAGACGTGCCTATGTTCACAGGTTTATTTTTTGGGCCATTTTGGACCATCCAGCAGTAGCATTTGCTATCTTGGAGAAACTGAGGGTAGTACAGCAGGAGGAGGGTACAGGCTTTCACAGGACAGTGGAAGTGGCGTGGTGACATCCAAACTCCTTGGCACAGTTGACCTTTGCAAATTTTCTGTTTCTTTTTGAGTCAGTTTTGGTAGTTTGCAATTTTCTAGGAATTTGTCTATTTCATTTAGGTTATCTAATTTGTTGACATACAATTTTTCACTTTCTTAGGATTATTATTACTGTAAGGTTGGTAGTATGTCATGACTTTTAGTCCTGATTTTAGTAATTTATTAATCTTTTCTTGCTGAGGTTTGCCAATTTTGCTAATCTTTTCCAGGAACCACATTTGGTTTCCCTGATTTGCTGTATTGGTTTTCTGTTCTCTGTTTCATTTGTCTCTGCTCCAATCTTTTTTATTTCCTTTTTTGTTTGGGTTTAGTTTGCTTTCCACTTTTTACTTTTCTAAGATAGACAGGTTATTGGTTTGAGATCTTTCTTTTTTTATTTTTTAAAATTTTAATTATTGTTCAAGTACAATTTTTCTATCGTTTACTCCCATCCTGGCCCACCCACCCAGCCCTCCCCACCTCCCTCCCATTTCCACCCTCCCCTAGTTTTTGTCCATGTGTCCTTTATACTTGTTCCTGTAAATCCTTGCCCTTATCCCCTGAAATTCCCCTGAAATTCCCTCCCCTCTTCCCTCTGAACACTGTCAGCATGTTCTCTATTTCAGTGTCTTTGCCTGTATTTTGCTTCTTTCTTTGTTTTGTTGATTAGGTTCCTGTTAAAGGTGAGATCATATGGTATTTGTCTTTCACCGCTTGGCTTATTTCACTTAGAATAATGCTTTCCAGCTCCATCCATGCTGTTGGAAAGGGTAGGAGCTCCTTCTTTCTTTCTGCTGCATAGAATTCCATTGTGTAAGTGCACCACAGTTTTTTGATACATTCATTTACTGATGGGCACCTAGGTTGCTTCCAACACTTGGCTATTATAAATTGTGCCTCTTCAACAAATGGTGTTGGGAGAACTAGACAGCTACATGCAAAAAACTGAAACTCAAGCAACAACTTACACCATACACAAAAATAAATTCAAGGTGGATAAAAGATTTAACTATAAGCTGCAACACAGTTAAAGTCGTAGAGAACATAGGCAGGAAAATCTCAGATATTTCACACAGCAAAATTTTTACTGATATGTCCCCTAAAGCAAGGGACATAAAGGAAGGAATAAACAAATGGTATTTCATCAAAATAAAAAGCTTCTGCATGGCTAAAGAAAACTATTAAAATAAAAAGAGAACCAACTGTATGAGATCTTTCTTTTTATATGAAAAATGTTTGTGTTTCAAATTAGCCAGCTAGACTCAGTTTAGAGGATCCCCATCTTGTAGGCGATGTCTAGAGCATCACAGTCAAGAGTCATTTGAACATGGGCCATCTTTTCTCCTTCAGGCCTGATTGGGGCAGTGACCTTGGCCACATTAATGTCACAGAGCTTCCTCACAGCCTGTTTGATCTGGTGCTTGTTGGCCTGGGTATCCAACCTGTACACAAGTGTATTCTTGTTTTCTGTCTTCTTTACGGCTGACTCGGTGGTCAGGGGAACTTGATGGTGGCATAGTGGTCAAGCTTGCTTCTCTTGGGGTTACCTTTCCAAGGATGTTTGGGCTGCCTTTGGGAGCCACATTGTCTTTGTTCATCAGAAGGTGGGTGACAGGCAGATCTTTTTTTCTGTGGCTGTGGGTGCCTATCAGCACTGCTTTCTTTGCCTTCAAAGCCTTTGCTTTTGCTTTTGCTTTGGGAGGGGAAGGGGCACCCTTCCTCACTTTCTGCACCATCTTTGTGAAGAGCTTCTGCTTTGTTTTTTAATGTAGGCATTTACAGCTATACATTTCTACATGAGCACTGTTTTCATTGCATTCCATATGTTTTGCTATGTGGTGTTTTTGTTTTTCTCTATCTCAAAGTATTTTCTAACTTCCCTATGATTTTTTCTTTAACCTATTCATTGTGTTGTTTAATTTCCAAAATATTTGGGCATTTTCCACATGACTTTTTACTGTTGAGTTCTGATGTAATTCCGTATGGTTTGAATAGATATTTTGTTTGACTTCAGTTCTTTTAAATTTATTAAAGTTTTTTGTGTGGTCCAGAATATGGTGTGTCTTGGTGAATGTTAAAGAGCATTTAAAACACACATGTGTTTTGCTGTTGTGGGTGGAGTGTTCTAAATATGTCTGTTATATCTGGTGGGTTTACAGTATTGTTCAAGTCTTCAAGTTTCTTGGATATCTTTTATGTAGTTGTTTTGTCCATTAATGAAGTGATATTTTGAAGTCTCCAACTTTTGTTGTTCACCTGTTTCTCCATTCAGTTTTGTCAGTGTTTGCTTCGTGTATTTTAGGGTTCTTTTGTTGCGTGCATGTATATTTAGAAATTGTTGTATCTTCTTGGTGGAGTGACCCTTTTATTATTATATATTTTTGTTTGTCTCTTCAAAAAACTTTTGTCTATTTTGTATGATATTACTGTAGCCACTTCAGCTTTCTTTTGTTTATTGTTTGCATGGGATATCTTTTTCTCTCCTTTTACTTTCAACCTATCTGTGTCTCAGATGAGTCTCTTGTAGAGAGCATGTGGTTGAGTCATGTTTTTAAATATATTCTGCCAAGCCCCAACTTTTAATTGGAGAGTTTAACCAATTTGCATTTAGTGTAATTAGTAGTAAGAAAGGACTTTTGTCATTTTTTCTCTATATACTACATCTATATTGTTTCATAACTTCTGTATTAGTCTTCTCCCTTTTTTGTGTGCTAGATAGTACTTTTCTAGTATATTTGATGCATTTTCCTTTGTTTTACTACATACTGTTATTTTCTTGGTGGTTGCTTTGGGATTACAATTAACATAATAATTCACAACAATTAACTTGAAATAATACCAATTTAGTTTCAATAGTATACAGAGACTTTGCTCCTGTGTAGTTCTATCCCCCATTTATGTTGCTGTTATCACAAATTACATCTTTATACATTGAGTGCCTATAAACATAGTTTATAATTAATGTTTTATGTAATATTCTTTTAAATCATATAGGGAAAAAAGAGGAGTTACATACCAAAAATACATTAATACTAACTTTTATATTTACCTATGTAGTTACCTTTATTTTTTTATTTTAGTATTCTTTGTTTCTTCTGTGGTTTTCAGTTACTGTTAGTGTCCTTAATTTCAGGCTAAAGGATTTCTCCTAAGAAGGCAGGTCTAGTAGTGAAGAGCACCCTCAGCTCTTGGAGTGGCTTAATTTCTCTTTCATTTTTGAAGCGTATTTTTGTTGGATATAGAATTCTTGATTGACAGCTTTTTTCCACTTTCAGCACTTAAATGTATCAACTCCAAAATTTTTATTTGTTTTCTTTTTATACTTTATATATCTTTACTTATATATTCCTTTGGAAAACATCATTCTCATGGTTTCTCCTTTGGTTCTTTGTGCATAGTTTTCTTTAACTTCTAAAAAATATTTAAAATAATCCATTTAAAGTCACTTAGTGGTAAATTCCATGTGTAGGCTTCCTCAGGGACCATTCTTATTAATTTCCATTTTTCTTATATATGGGTGGTACTTTATTTTTTTACATACTTTATAATTTCTTGTTGAATTATGGATATTTTTAAAAAGATTTTATTTATTTACTTTTAGAGAGAGGGGAAGGGAGGGAGAAAGAAAGGGAGAGAAACATCGGTGTGTGAGAGAAAGATTGATCAGTTGCCTCTCTCATGCTCTCAACTGGGGACCTGACTTCTGACCCAGGAAAGTGCCCTGACTGGTGACCTTTAGGTTCATAGGCTGGCACTCAGTCCACTGAGCCACACCACCCAGGGGGGAAAAATGGATATTTTGAATGTTACAATGCAGTGACTCAAGAAATCAGATTTTCCATCATCTCTAGCGTTTGCTGTTGCTGCATTCTCTGGTAATAGTTGTTGGTGTGGTGAATTTTCTGAAGTAGTTTTGTAAAGCCTGTATTCTTTGTCATTTGTGGCCACTGAAATCTCTGTTCTGTTAATTTGTTAGTGGTCAGCTAGTGCTTTGACAGAAATTTCCTTAAATGTCATGATTCAGATTTTTTTTTTTCTTAATTAAGCTTTGGCTGCTTGCTGTAAAATTTACTTGCCAGAGTTCTGAAAACGTTGGTTCTAACTAATTTTGCCATTTTATTTGCTGCTTTTGGAATACTTTTCTCCACATTTTTGTTAACATTACTCACTAATATTATATCCTTTTATGTTTCTAATAACTTTACCAGTAGGCTTCTAATACTACTGAAAATGTAGACTTATCAGGAATTAAAATTTTTAAAAATTAAGAGCCTCTTCAAACATGCTTAAGTATTTTTACTTGTGTAAAAAAGTGAAAGTATGCTTATATTGAAATAATTTTCAGGATAGGGTAATGAATAACTGGATGGATAGGTTAATGTCTGGATTACTTAGTGTTACTGTGAGAAACTTATATTAACTAAACATTTATTGGGTACTGTTGAAGTTCTTAGCAGAGAGATGCCTTATTTACTATATAGCTGGGGGTGAAAGTAAATAGATTTGGATACAATTTGAATATAGAGAAGAATCTGAACATTTTTGGTTGCTGTAATTCTTTGTTATTATTGAATTAGCAGAGTGATTGGACCCTTGAGGCTTTTAGATATTTGTAGAGTACCACAGCTTTGGAGTTGTTTTCTGTGAGTGATCACAGTGTACTATGAACCTTGAAGTTACCACTGAACTTCTACTAAGAGGTGTTAAATGCCTTTTCAGTGAGTTATTTAAAAGATAAAGCAGGAAGTCACGATTCAGAATCCTCAAAAGACCATCTAGAAAACTTGCATCTATAAAATCTTCTAAATTTATCAGGCTGAAATGACACTGGAATAATAACCAGAGAGTCACAGGAGTTTTTGCTGAAGTTGTTTGGGATTTGCTTCTGCAGTAAAGTTACTTAAAATGTGCAATTTACCATAAAACACAGTATTTACTATAAGTAGTTCAGCCTACAAATGCCTTTCAGTGTATAGTATGTGCCAGGAACTGCACCCTGCTCTGGGAATGTATAATATACTGTGTGTATATATCTCCTAGTCCATTATTCCCTTAAAATGGAGACACAGATAATTCCAGCATAGCATGGTAAGTATGCATCCATAAGATGGAGCTCCATATCTATTTAGATGGAGTTGTTCATCTATGAGACATGCTAGAGAGCCCAGGAATGGGCTAGGAGTTTTCTCAGGAGAAAATTAATGCCTGGATGGATCTCTGAAGTGGGAAGAATGACGGGAAAGGCATTCTAGCAAAGAGAGTAGCATGTGCAAGTGTGTGGGAGCATGTGTGGCTAGATATTTTCAATTCACCATTAAATGTAAAAAGAGTGTAGGAGGTAAGGCTGAATGAGGCAGGTGGAAGCCAAGTCATGGAGGAATTTTTTTGTTTGTTGCCATTCCAAGAACTTTGGATCTTTATCCTGGGGCAATGGGAAGGAAACTAGGGTTTAAGTCAGGTAGTGATGCGATCAGTTTTCCTTGTTGAATTTGGGTTCTGGATGCAGTGTAATGAAGGGGATTTTAAGAGCCATGACTCTGTAGGCTAGATGGGTTTTGAACCAGGTTAATGATGGTAGGTGGTTTTGAGGAAAAGACATGGAACTTTATTTAATAAAGTGGCATATGGGGATGAGAAGGGCAGGGGAGGATGATTCCCAGGATGGGCAGTGTGGTTAACTGGCTTTAGGAGTACAAGAGGAGCGAGTTAGTTTGCTTTTCACCGGGGAGAAAGGAGACAATGATGGGTTTTGTTTTGGAACTACTGGAGTTTAAGGTAATGTGAACAGCAGGATATGTGAGTTTGAACCTCAGGGGAAAAGTCAGGCTAAAGACAAAGGTTTGAGATTGATTAACATAATACTTGCTGGCAAAGAAAGAGGCAATATCGCAATTGACAGGAGAAACAAGACATTATAGATAAATGGGAAGCTGGGAAATACATTTTGAGAGATTAATGATGCCACTGGAGTTTGAAGGCCTTGAGGGATGGAATTCTGTCTCCTTAATTTTTATATTCACAGCATCTATCATGGTGCCTGGTACCCAATAGGCGCTCAATGAATGTGTGTTGAATGAGCCAAACTTTTACCATCACCCAGTCTCTAAACATAATGGAAGCCATCCGCAGATTCCAGTGTGAGTCTTTTTTTAAAAAATTTTATTTTAGTTGTTGTTCAAGTACAATTTTCTATCTTTTACTCCCATTCCAGCCTACCTACCAGCCCTCCCCACCTCCCTCCCGTTTCCACCCTCCAGTGTAAGTCTTACTATTAGTATAACTTGTATTCTGTATTTGATTGCTGAAAATAGCATGTGAATGTACTTTGCCCAATTAAGAGAGAGAGGAGATAGCCTACATTTAATTGTAGGAAAGTCACTAGGAAAGAGAGATACACTGACAATGAATTTACAGGTAATAGCTAGTTTGATGGCCATGAAAGATACCTTACTCCTATTGTTAGAGTGGATTGTGGAACAGGATCTGACAGGTGAAGTCATTGCATAGCCGAATCTTCAAATGCGATTTTATAATCTTAAGAATAGCTAACAAGAATATTTGATAATACATAATTATCTTTGACTTTTGGTTTTTACTGCATTTATAAGGAATACAAAGACCATAGAATAATTTTTAATATGTGAAACTGACAGTGTTTTAAAAGTTGAAACATGATCTCCTGCCTCTAAAATGCAATTTTTAGTGAGTCATTAATGACTCTCTCAATGTTCCTGATGATCTTTGACCCCCTTTTCATTCTTAGTGCTGGGATCCTGGTTCTGAAGATCAGCTGTGCAGGGCATGCAGGTGTTAGCACAGCTGGCTTGCTGATGACAACTCTGTCCATATAGCTGTCTTGTGTGTCATCATTCATATTGTTCAGTGTCATTTTGACCTACCTAAGCTAAAAATGGTACTCCAGCTCAAGAGGGATTTAAAAACCTTGACACACTAAAGATAAGACACTACAGAATGTCATGTATCTGTTCCTAACAGTTGTTAGTTTAAACACATCTAAATAACTAATTTTATTGTTCATCCGTCTTTCTCATTTGGAGTAATTTACCCTAGAAATGAAAATACCTCTGTGTGGAGGACTGTAAGAACTCAATTTATAAGTACACTTCTTTATTTTCAAGTACGAGTTTTGTGTATTTAAATGGCTCAAGGTCACAGTACTGTGTTTGTGAGGTGCATTCTATGGTCTATCACTTGCCTTACAGATTTTTCATGCTGACTAGTGCCTTTATAAGATGTCCGTGATTAAATCACTCTGTTTGCCAGCTTGATAATTTAATTTGAGGGTTCAGTTTCTCAGATCCTTAATTAGGATGTAGCCAGGTTCATAATTTGATTCAAGAGATCAGTTTTTCAGTTCCATGATTGGGATGTAGCTATAATGTGTGGGTGGTTGTGGTGGTGGATTTTGCCCAGTTCCCGGTGACAGCAACTGGCAGTCATTGGAGAGTTCTGGCTCTTCTCCAGTGTTGTAGGTGAGGTTAAATAGCCTCCCAGTAAAAGAAGGCGAGTTCTTCACTTGTTTTCAAACTGAGGGTCTGTGCCTGCCACAGACCCATGGGGCGCCTGCTTCTGCCGCCGGAGTGCCGTGGCATGCAGTACGGCAGGCGCGTTGCATATGTCTCGGGACGTCAAAGTTTGGGGATCTTCTGTGCGAGGCTGCGACTGTGTATGAGGAAGATTGCTGCACAGGTAACCGGTCTCAGTGTCATACCTGTATGTGTGTTGGTGGGGAGTGGAGCAGGGAGAGAGAAAGCATAAAGGAATGAACATCCCACAGGTCTAGTGAAACTACTAAGGAAAGTAAGGATGCTTAAATAATAGTCTCTATTGCTTACCACAAAACTACTTTTCTGAAACTTACACACTTCTGCTAAGACTGCCAGACAGGGGATCAACAGAAGGGAAAAAACAGTGTTGTTTTTTAGGTAGGGAAATGCAAGAAGTACCAAAATCTAAAACAGGTTCCTTAACTATTAACTGTTCATTATGGATATTAAGAGGTGTTATTGCATTATTATTTCTTGTCAAGAGCACTGGACTCAGTAGCCTGATATTAGCGATGGCGGTAGTGGTTCCACAGGTGGATGGCAGCATTGAGTGAGCGAATATGGAGAGTACTTTGGAAAGCATGAAGTATTTTTGGGAGCACTAATGGTGCTATTGCTAATAGAAATAGTACTATACTCTGTCCATTTTATTAGTTCAGTAGTTAAGGAGAAGGAAAAAGAAGCAGGGAAATATTCATTTAGATGTAAGTATCCAATTTTTCATGTCATTTCTGTTGTCACACCATGCTTTCATACCTGCTTCTATCACTAGGCACTTTAACCAGCGTCCTGGAACTAAGTATCTTTTTTTGTGATTCCCTCTTTCTACTGCCTTGTAGAATTTGTGAGTTTGGAATGACATTTGTATTTGATCACTTAGTTAAAATTATCTGTATACATAACATTTTTTCTTGCTACTATTGTTATTACAGAGTGTATTTAACTCTGGCCGATTCTCTTTTCTTTCTATTTACAAAGGCTCTCCAGTATGCCTATGCTACTTCTTTAACAAAGTTTTCTGTTAATTGGATGTAAAACAGGTGACCTAGTTGTGCCAGGATGGTTAGACCCTGTCAGTGTATACCAGACTACGTAAACTTCAGAATACATCAGGATATATGATACTTAGTTCATGAAGCACTAGAAAAAAGGAGCCAGAAAATGTCTGAGATGATACTTTGTGTTAGTGATATGACTCACTAGAAATTATTCCCTCGTTCTCTGGTAAGATGTGATAATTTTAATAAACTTTTTAGATGGTGAAAACATATTATCTTTCCTTCTTCACCTCTAAGGCAGGGATGGGCAGTGTTTTCTGTAAAGGGCCAGACTGTAAATATTTTAGGCTTTTTAGGTCACGTAGCCTCCACCTCAGTTACCCAACTCTGTCGTTGTAACAGGAAAGCAGCTAAAGACAATACCACATGACTGGGCATGGCTGTGTTCTAATAAAACTTTATTTACAGTAACAGGTGATGGGTGGGATTGGGTTCCCAGGTTGTAGTGTGTCAACTATACACTGCTCTTGGTGCATAGGTTGAAAAATAGGGTGTCGGCTGCACTAGTGTATAGGATAAAAAATTAAAGAGGAAAGGGAAAGTACCAGGTATCAATGAATGTGGAAGGAAGTACAAGGTTGGATGGGACAAAGGAAGGCAGGGGTGTAAGCAAAGTGCTGTAGCACATGAATTCAGAGTGATGAGGATGGAGCTTGCAGGAGGGAAGTATCGTGGAGGTCTACATGTGAAGGGAATCTCTCTCATACGAACATTTGTTTTGAAGCATTGGTGGCATTAATGGATTGGAGAAAATAAAATTTTAGGGAGATTAACTATATGATGTGAAGTCCTGATATCAGTTACTTTTCCCAGGCATTCAAGATTCAGACATTACATAAATTTTCTTACATGTGTTCTTAAGTGTATCTACTTTTGATCTCTACAACTTACTGCTTCTTCTGTGGCATCCTGTTGGTAAAACATAGCTAGTACTACATTTCATGGATTAAAAAAATTAGAACACTAGGTCCAGAGAGATTTATAGTTGTGCACAATAAAAGATGCAGCTTCAAATATTGGGAGTTGATTAGCTTTTCTAAAAATGATTAATTTAATTTCATCATTGATGTATCTAGCAGAAATAGCTTTTCGGTGTTAGGGTTAGAGTGCAGATCAGAGTCTTGTGAGTAAAGGCTAATCAGGGCCATAGAAATAGTACTGCATGGAGCTTGTGAATCACTGAATTCTGAAACTAGATAGTTATAATGAAATAAATATATATTTTATAACAATTTTTGACTTTTTAGAAAGTTTCATTTATTTTTCTCTGTACATCTCTTAGAGCATATCAGAAATATCTGCTTTCTGAAAGTATGTGGTAAGAAAGGGAAAATGCAGTTCCCAATTGTGAACTACTTTTTCTAAAACTAATTTTTAGAATGGGGTAATATAGGTATGTTTTTTTATTCTTTGTCAAAATGTAAAACTAAACCTTTATAAAGTGTTATAAAAATCTGCACAATTTGACAATTGGGATTTATATTATAAAATACTATGAAAAATCATTATGTTAGAAATGAAGTCAGCTATTTTGAAGTAAAAAGCATTTTGTATATGAGGCCTGTCCAGAAAAAGTCCAGCCATTGTTACTATAATGAGAATGGTTTTGTGCAGCATCAATATAACCAATGGCAGCCAAGGAGAGTGGCCTGGAATATACATGTGTGAACAATGATAACTTCATTGTACTAGTCAGTGGGGGCGGTAGGTGCTGTTGAGTGAGCATGCGTACTGTGTGGCCATTGCACTTAGAATGACTGAATGGCCCTGGCTGGTGTGGCTCAGCGGATTGAGTGCTGGCCTGCGAACCAAAAGGTCACTGGTTCAGTTCTCAGTCAGGGCACATGCCTGGGTTGTGGGCCAGGTCCCCAGTAGGGGTCACTCGAGAGGCAATCACACATTGATGTTTCTCTCCCTCTCTTTCTTCCTCTGTTCCCTTCTTTCTAAAAATAAATGAGTAAAATCTGGGAAATAAAGTGACTGAACAAATAAAGCAATGAATCTGCATCAAATTTTGTGTTAAGCTTGAACATTCCTCTGCAGAAACTATTTGGGTAATTCAGAAAGCTTTCAGGGACGATGTAATGAGTGCATCACAAATAAAAGTGTGGCATAAGGCTTCAAAGATGATCAAGAAGAAGGTGTGGCAAAGTTGCAGCAAGATCAAGAGACCACGTTAACTGTTTTTTTGATTGGGAAAGTGTTGTCCATCACAAGTATGCCCCTCAAGGCCAAACAATTAGTAAGGAGTACAAACTCAGTGTTATTGGTAGAGAGATGGAATACAGTAAAAAACAGACACAGCTATGGGCAACTGCTGATTGGCAGCTTCATCATGACAACGTGCCTGCTCAGGCATCACATATTGTGTACAGTTTTTTTTGGCAAAACATCAAATCACCCAGGTGACTCAGCCCCTTACAGCCCAGATTTGGCATCTGTGACTTCTGGCTTCTCCCAAAACTAAAATCACCTTTGAAAGGGAAGAGATTTCAGACTGTCAATGAAATTCAGAAAAATACAATGGGGCAGCTGATGGTGATTGCAACTGTGTGAGGTCCCAAGGGGACTTTGAAGGGGACTGAGGTGTCATTATCCCATGTACAGTGTTTCTTGTATCTTGTATCTTCAATTAATGTCTCCATTTTTCATATTACATGGCTGGATACCTTCTGGACAGACCTTGTATATATTTTTTTATTGCTCACAGCTATAAAGTCAGAGTGAAAAGGGTGTAGAATCTTAATTATAGGATGAATGCTGATGTGCTGTAAACAGAATCAATGACTGTCTTTTGAAATTAATATTTAAAATCAATTTGAAATTATAATTGTGGACAGGTGACAGTGGTGGTTTTAATTCACATTAAAAAATTTGTGTTTTAAAAGGCGAACCTACTTTTCATTTTAGGGACAAATAATTTTACTATTCTAATATTGTTACTTCAGAACTTTTGACAGTAAAGGAAGTTACTTCATATTCTCATTTTTGAAAGGGATCATTTTGTACCCAATGGGTAGTATTTCCTAAAGCAATCCTGCTTAGTTCTTTTCTGATTTTAGTTACTTTGTTCTCAGTCTGCCTGTTGTGTGTTTTTTTTAATGGACAACATGAATGCATTAAGGGAAGAATTCTTTTGCTAATGCTCTGGGTTGAATGTCTTCTCTGTTTATCTGTGTTCACACTGAAAACTCGGCTTGCCTCCTGCATTCTTTCTGAGCAGTCGCTCCTTTCCACTCTCGGGGTTTCCTTCTCGTCACCTTTCCTTCTCCTCCCTTCGCTGCAGTTAGTTTTCCACTTGCCCTAGTGTCTGTTTTCTATTCTCTCAACACAGTGCTTTCACTGCCTTTACCATTGAAATAAAAGAATTCCTAGTCAATCTTTTTCAAGACTCAAAACACCCTTTGTCTAGAAATATTTGCAGAACAGCTTAGATGCCTGCTCTCGAAGTTTTGGTCTAATTTAAAAGTGGAAATTAAATTCTGAAATTAGAATAGAAATATCATCATGGATCGCTGTCTCTGGATGGCACTGTCAACAATTAACAGATAGTTTATAATTAAATGGAAGTATTAACACATGCATATTATCCAAATAATAATCATGCTCATCATTATATCTAGTGAAATAGCTGCGTTTTGAGTTATTTCTTAAAAAGGAATTAAATAATGTTTAGTGAAAATGTAAATTCAACAATAAATCAGTTTTAAGGACCAAATGCCCCATCTTCCTTTGGCTTAGAAAGTTTATTTAGAGAATACAGTGTGGTTTGCTGTCCCGTGTGTCTAGCCTCACAGAAGAAGTGTGGTGCCTGGTGATAATGGGGTGAAAGGGCCCCAGTGCTGGGCCGTGTCGTGGATCACACACCTACATCGCTGGGAGCCTCCCACCCCCCTTTGCCCATGTTAGCAATCTGCTTTTGTACTTTGACATCCAGGATTTCCCTTGTGAATTTTGTCACAGAAAAAAGAGAATCATCAATATCGCAGTTAAACTTGACTTTCAAAGCTAATAGTATCTCATTTGGGGGCTCAAATTTAATAAATTTTCTTTGATTCTGGGTGAGTTTTTAAACATCAAACAATGAATTGGCCAGGGTACAGTAAAATATTTAGATCTATTGACTATGGTTCAGAAGGGTAGAAGGCAAAACACCAGTGGTTTGATGTTGGTAAATTCCCAGTACCTTAATCCACATTAACGTTTTCTTTTATCTGAGTGCACATTGGTGACAAAAAACCCCAAAACATGAGAACATACCCATACATAAAAAATATAGAACTAAAGCAAATATATTTGTAAAATATGATTTATTCTGTTATGTTAAGTAAGTGTAATAGCATTCTCATTCTGACTGGAGAGTGTGTGTTACAGATAAATATATTCTGAATGGGGACTCCGGCGTGCATGCAGTACCCACATTACTATAAAAGTCGCGTTCTAGTGCATGCTTTACAGCACACACTTTGACATTCACATATTGACAGAAATTCTTCACATCAACTTGGGAGTATAAGGCTTTTCTTGCCTATAAATTAGTGTGAACAGTGAAAGATATCATCATATATTTGTGTGTATTTGCTGGTTTAAGGAAACCCTATATTGTATAATAGTTCATTTATAAAACTGGAAGTGATTCAAACAGTTTTGCAAGCTGCCCATGTAGAACAGAAAAATGAAGGACAGGTTTTTGTCATATATAGGGTAGGGCAAAACTAGGTTTACAGTTGTTTGTATCGAAAATAATACAACAATTAATAATAAATACTAATATAAGAAGAAACTCTGTGTTTTATGTGCCCACAGCTGTAAACTTGCTTTTGCTCTACCCCGTATTATTGCCAAGTTACATTTGAAGTTGCCCAGGTGTAGAGATTAAATACAATTATTTGAGCGATTAATGTTATTTTATACTTCTCCTCATTTTTACGCTTTCTACCCAGGCCATAAACACTCTGTTTATTCTGACTCTGAGCTAGTTGTATAGTGTGTATCAGGTATATGGTACCAAGGAGATAAATTTTTAAAACCGATTCAGGCATAAGGAAAGTCAGAAAATATGCCTACATGTGAACATTCCTGTCATTAATCCATGTGATTAAAAATAAAAGCTCACTGATCTTAAAAGCAAATTAAAATTTGGAATTCTTAAGGCTTTTACTAAGTTTGGATTAAAAATGAAAATAATGTGTTTCTAACCATTTTCTCCTGTCTAGTATTTGTATTATGTAGGGAGTATTTTCTCATTTGTCCAGAAGGTGGCAGTGAAATATCAACTGCATGTGATTCCTATACTGGCTAGAGGATTGGTGTTTCTCCATATCTGTGAGATGTTTGTATTGTTACCTTTCCGAATACTTAAAATGCAGTACAGACTCTACTGATTTTATTCATTACCTTATTTAGAAGTTGTGTGACTGAGTTGGTTTATATGTATTTAATTAATAAGACTCAAGTTCAAAAGGGCAAACAAACCTTTTCCTAGTATATTTTTAAGTATCCTTGTTTGTTGAGTATATTTGTTTTTATTCCAGGGTATATATTATTGAGGTTTTTTTTTTTCCAAAAGACTAGTACCTAATAATTATCTTGTCCAAGATATATCAGTTAATACCAGTTAAGTTAAACATGTTATTAAGAAAGGGATAATAATTAGGAGATTACTGTTTGTTTTTGATTTTGTGGATTTTTTTCTTCTTTCCTTTTTCTCTTCTGAGTGGAACAGTGAAAAATAATTCAAAACCTCTTGATCAGAAGAGCTCCAGTGACTCTTCTTCCCTCCCTCATTTCAAGCAGGAGGATGCTTTTTCTTCTTAACATTCTCCCCCAGCACTCTGAATTAGAGATTTATTTGCAACGAAAAATCAATTAGTCCTAAATTTATTCATGGATTTCAGGTCCAGCGATCAATGCAAGTCCACTCAGTGGGCTCAAGGGGACCCAGTTCATCCCAGTTAATGTGTCTGAAGGGGAATTACCATTGATGCTGTTTTTTTCCCTTTAGGTCAGAGATCAGATCTCGCTGTCACGGACTGCGGCAAGTAGGAATGACTTCACCCTGCAGCTACCCAAACTGCACCTGGAGACCTTTGCAATGGAGGGGCTCAAGGGCGGGCCAGAGGTTGTAGCGTGCCAGGTTAGAGTCTAAATAACATTGTTTGCTACTGAGACATGTAGAAAAATAAATTGTACTAACTGGAGAGAATGAAAGCCTCAAAATATGGTGAATAACATAATGGAGATGCAAATAATTTTTCTTCTATCATGTAAAACTATATTTCACAAATAACTGTTTTATTTTTTAAAGTCTCAATTCTTTCTATTAAATAATCCTGAAAGGTATTTTTTTACCAAGGAAAATATGTCTGTTATAGCTAAGTACAGATTTAACATACTACCTTTCTAACACAGAGGACAATAAGATGCTAGGCTGTTATCTTTTTAAGCTAGCCTCAATTTATAGCTCTTACTCTTTTAAAATAAATCAGTTTAGATAAAATTATTAGGAAAGATATTTGAAAATTTTCAATGTTAATTTCCAAGTACATCCAACATTCTTACATGGTAATTTGTTTAATTTCAACAAATCTAGAGCTGTACTTGGCAGTATAGAGTACTTTGCCCTTTCATGTTTAGTTTTAATGAATGTTGTAATCTGTGTGAACTTGGTTAATTCATTTATGGAACTCAACGCACCAACTCACAAAACCTCAAATAATGTTAAGAATAACTTAATAAAGAAAATTATTTTCAAAAACAATAATTTTCAGATGCTGCATGTATCTTTCTATGCTTTACTATTGTGTCATTTTTTCCCAAGAGGGTTAAATTTTTTTTTAATTAGGCAAAACAACATTCAGTATTTGCTTTATTCTCCTTAAAATGCCCCATGTCTTTACTAGAAAAATCTCTGAACATTATCTAAACTATAAGGAGCCTAATATTTCAAAAGAGGTTGTCCTTGTTCAGAAGCACTCTAGATCTTTAAATTGTATTTAAAAGATAAATATCTCTTAAAACTCAGTGTTTCACATTTTGAAGTTTAAAGTAAATATTTTCATTCTTCAGTTTATGACTCCTTGAAATTTTAATTTTGTACAAATATCAATCCAAGTAAGGATGCATTAATTTTTTCTACGTCTTCCAAACCCTAATTTAATGTGTTATTTATACTCAAATTAATGCTCCACAAAGAAAAAGTAAATGCTAGGGATACCATTTTGGGGGGCAAACCGTGAACTCTCTATGGTTTTGACATTTGTGAATGACGAGAAAGAAATGTGTAGACCCATATTTCAAACCACTCTTTTTCCAAGTTCTAGTAAAAATAGTTATGCACTTTACCATATACCTAAACACTTAGTGGCATATATTTTGGCTTAGTATTCCACGCAGAGAAGGGCACGTGATTTGGGCCATAATAGTGTTTTACACAGACATGCAGAGACACCCACACCCTCGCACACCCGCATACCCATGGCTGGTGATATGCTTTGAGTACTTTGAGAAGGGAGGCCCTATGTTAACTGACAACCTGAATTATAATAATAGTACCATTTTATGTACCAGGTATCATGCTTAGCTCTTTAAATACATGACTTCATTTAATCCTCATGATGAATCTCTCAAGTAGATGGCATTATCTTCATTTTACAATTGAAAAATAGTAACTATCAGAGAGTTTTGGTACCTCTCCGAAGTTAGCAACAAGTGAGTGGTGGGGCCCAGAGACCAGGTGTAAGACTAGGCATACTTGACTGTGCAGCCTGAACTGGTGAAATCTGACACTGAAAAATCTAGACACCTGTGTTAAATGGTCAGCGTAAAACCCTTTAAATGTATTAGTGGAGTTTTTCCTACATTTACAAAAATATTCATTCTGCATCTGTGTATGATGTGGGTCATAGTTTATGCTATACTGTAGACAAATTCACAGATAAAAATTTTGTTTCCATTTGACAGGCTAATATTGTTGAACTCTACTTTCCACATTTTTACAGTATATAAATGTGTGTGTTTGTGCTAAGTGTAGCTGTGTATTTAGTGTTTAGCTTTGTACTCATCACTTGTGGAGTGTTCAGTGAGAGCACGCCTACTGATTATCATGCAGTTGTGATCGTGTATGAACCATTTGGCCAACCCATATGGCTGTCATTGACAGAGAGAGAGAGAGAGAGAGGGAGGGAGGGAGGGAAGGGGGGAGAGGAGAGAGAGAGAGAGAGAGAGAGAGAGGGAGAGAGAGAGAGAGAGAGAGAGAGGGGGGAAGGAGAGAGCTGGGAGGGAAAGAATAAAGGCCCAGTCTGTCTGTAGAGTGCAGTTTCATTTGTGAGGGAATGGTGGAGAGCTAGGAATCCCAGAGAGGCTCACTGGGAAAGTTACTTATACTACATAGTGGGTTCCTACATCGGAAGTGCTCAGAACAGTGACAGGTACATTGTAAACACTCAGTATTTATTTGTTAGCTCTCCACTGATGTGAACGCTTCAGGAGGCCAGGACGGTGGTGCTGTTCACTGCTGCGTCCTCAGAGCTCAGCACTGTGCCTGGAGCACAGAAGGCCCTCGGGGCCTGTGGGTGAAGGAATGCCTGATTTCAGACACTGGACAGGCTGACTCTGAGCTGCATCGCCTAAGTTGTGTGCACCTTTGAGAGACTGGGTATCAATTTTTTTACTTCTAGCTTTATTTCACTTAAAAAGGAAAAGTCCCCCAAACCATCTCATAAAAGGTATTAAAGGCTTAGAGCATAATAACTATACCTCTAGAAGTAGTACATTTTATAAATATGTTTATAAACACTTCATTAGTAAGGCTTCATTGTGAAACCACTTGTTTATGAAGATTTTAAACAACAGTCTTCACCATAATAAATACAGTAATCCTTTAATCGCCCCTAACCCAACAGCCGGGCCATTACATAGCCCTTATTTGGTTTGCTTCTTTTGTTATGTGTTATACCCATGACTTTTAGGGCACCACAGTTTTTTATCTTTATACTTCTTTTCCAGGCATAGAAATTTCTTCCAGCTATTTTGTTGTATTTATAAAGTTAAATCATAAAAAGCACCTTGAAGGGAATTTGTTCTTATTTTTTATGTGTGGAAGAAAGAAATAATTATCCATTACCAACTCTCAGGAAATAACAGTATCAGACTCACCCTTGGTAAATTTTCACTCATGGTCTCCGCTGCTTAATGCATCAGCCTTCCAGTTGCTGTACGGGAAATTTCTCCTTTTTTTGATGTAGTTAGAAATTAAAGAAATGTTAGGCAATTTTATGCAAATGATTGTATTATTTAGATATTTTCTTCTTTATGTTATCCCAATCATGTAAGCGAATTTTCAGATATCTGATTATTTTTAAAATGTGAAAATCGGCCATTTACTGAATATGTCAAGTGCTGTTTTTTACATAAAAGGAATCTAATGTAATTAAAATTTTTATTATGCTGGTTCATTATAGATGTAGACTATAATTTAACAACAGTATAAAGTATTCAGGTATTAATGTCATTTACATTTAAATACTATAATTTCATAAAATTTTGCTAATATTGAAAATTAGCTTTTAAAAGTTATCAAGGCTGTACATGGCCATGACAATAAGAAATTAGAATCTTAAAAGCATAGAAGAAAATTAAGATCATTTGAAATTCTGCCATTCAGAGATAACCAGTGTTAACATTTTGCTATATATTCTTATAGTTTTTCTAGTTATTTTTTTAGTTATAAATACAAACACTCATATACGTATCATGTGTACATAATATGTCTATATATATATTTCAACAATAATTGGGCCACAGTGTTTTGTAAACACTTTTAAAAAGATTTTATTTATTTTTAGAGAGAGGGGAAGGGAGGGAGAAAGAGAGAGAAACATCCAAGTGTGAGAGAAACACTGATTGGTTGCCTCTCACACACCCCCAACTGGGGACCAGCCCACAACCCAGGCATGTGCCCTGGCCAGGAACCAAACCTGAGACCTTTCACTTTGCATAATAGTGCCCAACCCACTGAGCCACACAGTCAAGGCTGTTTTGTAAACAGTTTTAAAACATAATGACATGTTACAGGTGTCTTTCATGTCAGTAAATGCAGATTTACCTCATTGTTGAGGACTGAGTTATATTCCACTATATGCATCTGGTACAGTATATTTAATCAGTTTTTTTATTGATAGATATCTGAGTTATTAATTTTTCTAGTTATTATGAATAAGGTAACAATGCATATCCTTTTGCAAACATTTTTGCATGATCTCTTATGTTTTCCTTTAGAATAAATTAGTGGAAATGCTGCACTAAGGTTAAGCATGTGCCTAGGCCTTTGACACATACTTCCTGACTGCCCCTGAAAGGGACCGTTTCACTGTGCTCCTGAATGACTTCTGTGAGTCCCTCAGGCTCCTTTAGAGAATAGTTCTTCATTTTCTGGTACTAACAGAAAATTTTATCTTCCTTTTATAATTAGGTCTTCTCCGATTTTCAGATGTTCATTTTCATTGGGCCCTTAATTTATCGAGTTAACAGGGTTCAGCTTAAGAGTTTCCATGGTAAAGTAAAGAGTGTATTTTGTAACAGCTGTTTGTCCCACAGATAGTCTTTTGCATTTATTTCTGAGTCCACAACTGTGCTTTGACTGCTTGACGTTATTGGATATCTGACTTTCTTGATAGGTGGGATCATTTTTGTACAGAGATAGCAAAAAGATTTTGGGGTTATCCAAAGTTGCTTTTTATGAGAGTGTGCATAATTCTCTTTAAATTCAAAATCAAAATATCTTTTAATTTAAAAGTAAAATGATCAGAATTGGGTTGTAGAATCAAACAGAAAGTTGAAAGGCTACCTTCTTCAAGGGTTGGAAAGGAATTCCCACAGAAGAGCTGTTTGTTAGGGGAACACAATTAGCATCCAGTTCATCTGGAATAAATGTGTTTCCGTGGGAAAATGCCATCCTCTGTCTTATCTAGCTGTTGGACAGCTGTAGTCTCCGGTTCCACAAAATATAAAGCGCATCTATGAGGAATCTAAATGTCCTACGCAGGAGACCTCCTGTGAGGATGAATATAAGAATTAGTGTATTATTTTTTGTTGTTGACACCTGGGAGAGTAAATGACATTTTTCTGATGTGTAATATTGCCTGAAAGACGTTTTTA
Source organism: Phyllostomus discolor (assembly GCF_004126475.2). Classification (NCBI taxonomy): domain Eukaryota; kingdom Metazoa; phylum Chordata; class Mammalia; order Chiroptera; family Phyllostomidae; genus Phyllostomus; species Phyllostomus discolor. The sequence continues at coordinate 152,267,044 of NC_040905.2, read as the reverse complement.
TTTGCTAGTTAAAATTTTAGAATTCTCCTCTGAAGATTTGATGATGCACAAGAATACATTATTTCTTCAAACTTTCCCGGTAACAGTGCTATCACTGATATTGGAGGGAATGGAGTGTCGTGTGGGTTAAGGTGTTAATGTTAACACAAGGACTAGTATTAAGGATGTATTATTGTAGATTGGGATGGTAATTATTAAATAATTAAACAGTAGCATTTACACATTGGTTATAATCATTGTGAGTTTTGCCTTGTCCTCAATCTGTATCTTAATACTTTCGTTTTTCATGAACAGGGAGACTTTGCTGCCGAATTTGCCTAGCACATCCATCATTAGAGTAGTTTTGGTATCAACACGTCTTCTTGTCCTCCCTCCTCCTTTCTTCCCTCCCTCTCTGCATCGGATGTGCACTTTTTTTGCTGGTGGTGATAATGGTGTGGGAGGGGGTACATCAGTCAGAATTTTAGGACAGGGCCTTGAGAGTAAAAGTGTAAAATTATGGGTTTTTTTTTTCAGATATTTTACCAGGTGATATATGGTACCATTGTTTTCTTAGCCTTCATATTTTATTTTAAAAGATTCACTGTTAAGAAAGTGTTTTTTTTTTTTTTTCACATATATTGTGAAAACAGTCTTGGGCACCTACCTGATAACTAAGACTTCTAAGAAATATCTGTTAAAGCTAGGAGTTCAACAAAGTTTTTTAAAAAGATATTTAGCAGGTGAGACATTTCACATCCTGCATCGTAGGCTTTATTGCAGCACAGTAGTCTTCTGAAGCAACAGGTTTTTAATTTTTTCTGTTGGGACTTCCATTTCTTTTTGCCTTTGGAAAATGATGGGATGACATCAGAGGGCAAGGAGATGCATCAGCAGAAAGCTCCTGCTCCACGGGCTCCCACACTGAGGAACCTCACAGCCCTTCCTCCTCCACTCAGCTGGGAGTGTTCGTGAGTTAGTTACTCCCTGTGGACTGACTGGTGTCAGTCTTGGAGCTGACACCAAGTAAAATCTGATAGGAATTCTTTAAAAACTACGCATGAGTCATAAAGTGCCCACCTTTTTATCGTTTCTTCTTTTCTTTATTACAAGGAAGACTATTAGGAAGAAAATAAACTCGCAGCAGAGTCAGTCGTGTAGAAGGCTGACGAGGTTATGCGACTGTACCCGAAAGTGACAGGGTTGGTCACAGAGCAGATAAGGTCCTTCCCTCTGTAGGTACAAATTACACAGGTAGCAGGAGTTCTCATCACTTTATCTAACTGTTGTCTTTTCCTCATGCAACACAGCATTGTCTCTCCTTGTGAAGGATGAAACATGAGTCGTCCTGGTGGAGCTGCAAGTGCCACTGGAGCCCTGCCCTAGAATCACTATTTGCTGTGAGCTCTCGGCCCTTAACTCTCCCCGGTCAGCTTCTCCTCTCTGATGTGGAGGTGATGGCGCCCTTCCCTGTTGCATCTTGGGGCGACTGTGGCAATCACATGATGTGCATGAAAGAGCTTTGAAAATTAAACAGCACCAATAGATATTTTTTAAATTGTTTTTTCCATTAAATATTTGGCATATAAATGTTCCTTGGTCAGGTGTAAGCTTGCTTAGTTTTCAATTTCGGGTTGAGAATTTTGCCTTTTTAAAAGACAAGCAAGTAAATCAGATGATAGGCAAGTTGGCAACTGAGAACCTGTGCAGTTTTCTGTATGTCATTGAGTTTTTCTGGAAACATTATGTTGATAAGAATGAGGATCACTTTAAGAGCATAGTATTTGGAAGCTATAAAATGATTCTATTTGCTGCGGGAAGGGGCAAGCAGCGTAGGATTGGAGAAAGCCTAGTCGAGGGTCAGGATGCCTGGATTGCAGTCCTGGCCCTACAGTTCAACGCCCTCGGCAGGTCACTCCCCAGCACTGAGCCCACTTCCTCATCTCTGAGTGGGGTCAGTGACGCCTGTCTTCCACTCTTTCCCTCATAGGATGGCATGCATGTGAGTGTGCTTTTTGCACTATAAAGTGCTAAATTAATATAAGCTATGTTGGACTGAACTGCAAACAAGCCTAGGGAGAGGGAAAGCGGCCTAAATATATTGAGGAATACATTACTGTTTTGACTCTCACAGGTTTTTGACTGTTGACCTGTTTGATACAATGTTCACTTCAGTAGCAACGTGTACAATCAAAAGAATAAAAAATGCTCCACAACTTCAGTGTTTCCTTATAGTTCAGCACAAAACCACAGCAAACACTTAGGCAAATGCCTGCCATAGACTTCTTCTGAATAATTATCACACAGAGGAACTGGAGCATTACTACTGTTTTTCTATTTTTGTGTTTTGACTTCACATTCCAGCTCTGAGACGGTGATGACATTTGCCTGTACGTGAAATGTTTGAGACATACTTAGTAAAAAACAAACAAAAAAATCACAAAACAGGAATGTACAGATCTGCTTTTTTTTTTGTTTGGTTGTAACTTTTAGTTCCATTTAGCTTAAAGCAGATAAACTGCTGAATGATATGAAGATAATTTCTTTGTCATTAATATTAAGAGGCAGAGACTAAATCCCAAATTTGACCCTTTCTCTGTTTTTTTGAGGCCTATTTAAGTGTAAGAATAACCTTACTAGATAATACCTTTTAATGCATATTTTTGAGAGATGGAAGCCTGTGAGCACTTGAACTTTCAAGTGCTACAGCAGAATGGCTCTTCATTTTAGCTACTTGGACAAAAAGAGGGTTTGATGGATGCATAGTGAAGACCTGGGGAAGGAAGGGTTATCTACCAACTGAGTGAGTTTATTATGGCCTAGTGATTTGCTGATTGATTTCATTTGCTGTCAGTTAAGGCTCTCTTAATGTCAGTTTTCTTTGCATAATGCCTTGAAATAAAGACTAATGAAGTTCTTCAGATTGATGCCGCTTATATAAACTGACCCTGATTTGCCCTATTCTACATGACAATTTAAGTGACAGCAGTTAGAGGAAAATACAGCAATGAATATGCAACTTAAGGATTAAGGGAAATGCAGTAAATCATTCAGTCTAAAACTAGGTACAAAAGTAATTTCTTGTAATTTCACAGATGCCTTAAATTTTATTAGACTGTTATTACTCTCAAGGGTGTGTGTATGGATGTATATTAAGCTACATACCATATATATACACATACATATGTGTGTGTGTGTGTGTGTGTGTGTGTGTATATATAGAGAGAGAGAGAGAGAGAGAGAGAGAAGAACTGAATTGAAAAGGAACTAAAAGTGATTCTATATCTTTTCAAATGATAGTAAATCTTTTTCTTCCCACTTAGTTAAACTTGGAGTTGTCAGAATCACAGTTTAAAAAATATTTTACTTGAGGTTGCGTAAATGCTGCATATTAAGTAACCAGTGAAATGTAGAGTGAGTACTTTTGAAGCTTTAAAGTTTCCAAGCCTTCTATTAATAGTAGTAGTAGCACGGCCTCTCCTACCTCACCTTTTATTCAATGGCCAAAAGTCTCATAGTGCTGACTAGGAAGAGGTGTAACTTTTGGGGGTGGGGGGAGACTAACTTAAGAAGTATCTCACTGAAGAAAACATGAAATATTAATATTTTAACATCTTTCCTCAGTGAGGGCTGTTGAACTCACACTGAGCAAATAGATTTGCTTCAGTGTTGTAGGAGAGTATTTTATTCGGAGTCTGTAATGCATAGTAGTCAAAATGAACCTGGCTTGGTTTCATTAGGCTTAGAAGGAGAGCATAGAAAACGGAGCCCTGAGGTGAAGAGAGCGCTTGGGTTCTTCTGGTCCTGTGGTTGCGGTTTAGCAAATTGACACTGAAGAAACCTAAGACATATTTGAAAGTGGCATAAGTTCTATATTTGCAAATAAAGTTTTACAAAGTTCTCATACCTTAGATCTGAGGTCGAATGATTATTTGGTAGAAGGATTTTGCCATACAATTTGAAATCTGAAAGAAGAAACTCCATGTTCTAAAATTGAGGAGGAAATTAAAGCACACATTTTAACCATGTACATTTGTTAAATTATGCCTCAGGACAAAACAGGACAGCAAGTCTTTTGGGGACACTTAGTACAGGGTCTTTCATAAACCCCCGGCAGATAGCAGTTATGATTATTATTACTGAGACAGTATGTGTGAGTTGAGGAAGGTTATGATTCTTCATCAAGTGAAAAGATATTATCTGAAAGTTTCGGATATTTTATGTTATCACCAAGTTTTTAATTTATGCAAATAAGAGGTTAAATTTCTTGGTAGTGTTGAGCGATAAGTAGCAACAAAATGCTCAGAAAACTGATGAGTTGAAGGCAAAATGACCTAATGTTGTGGCAAAACCTGAGAAGCAGCTGGGCGAGGTTCTTCCTAGTCTCAGCCAGTCCCCTCAGTGTGACTCTTGAAATGTTTTGCTGTAGAATGTGCTTGATTAGAGTGCACTGCCTCCCCCTGATCCGAAGTGTGACTTAGTTTATGGTATATGCCCTGTGTCCCAAATCTAAAAAATCCCGAGCCCCAAAACTTATCTGGGGTTCAAATAAGGTTTTGTATCAGCTTTCTAAAACAGATTTCACATAGATAATATTGTTTTAATGTGAGCCTTGTTTTTTCTTATAGTGGGGCACATTCACCCTGTGGGATGCTATTTTTGAGTGAAATTTAAATTTAGTATCTATTATCTCTTGCTTTTTGGGGGGGTCATAATAGAATTGTGTAGCAGTTTGTGCCACCTGAAAACTACAAGAGATTTCAACAGTTGTGTTATATGCAAATCAGATATGACTCTAACAGGCTTTCTTTTCCTTGAGTCTAATAACCAGTTTGCAAACCAAAGGCACAGTTTTGGTCCATGTTGTAGAAATCCCCTGAGACATTCTTTTGGGGGCCCTCTCCTACTTTATATCCTGGAAGCAGAATGGGTGAAATTCCTTTGTCACTTAACCTGCTAATCTTTTTTGTTTTTTAACCTATACTCCTAATTTGTTCCCACTAGAGAAGGTAATGCAGACTCTCAGAGGGTCTGGAGAAGCCAGTCTCCTGGCACCCAGACAGCTGACCAAGGTAAGGTGAACAAAGCCACTTGGGAGCCTGAGGGCCAGGCTGGTGTTCATGGCCCTGACGCCTGGGAATCCATAGGAGGCTTAGGACCCACAATGTCCTTTGTTTCCGGGTTTTCTATTTATTCTAGAGGGAAAATAAAAATGTCATATGAGAGTATTTAACCAGGAAATTGGTTTTAAAAATTAAAATGGCTTGCTGTCGTGATCATACAGCTTTAGATATGGCTAACACCATTCAGTGGTATACTGAGCACTTGCCAAGTGCAAGGCACTGTGCTGTGCTCTGGGACATGGAGGTGACCCAGAAATCTTTGGGAGGAGGATATGAAATTTCAGAGTGATGTGACATGGAAAGCGTGATTGCTGTAGGAGAGGTGTAGATAAAGTACCATGGCTTTTAGAGTAGAATGAAATTTGTTCTTGCTGGGAAAATTAGTAGAGGCTTCATAGAGGAGGTGGTGTCCAAGTGGCCTTGGAGATTATGTAGCTAAAATTCCTCTGTCCTATAAATGTTATTGCCAGAAAATAGAGATGGGAAGTACCTGGGTTTGAGTCTCAGCTCCTAGGTAGTTCATTCAGTTCAACCTCTGTTTGCAAATGTGAACTCATATGCAAACGGGTTGAACAAAATGATTGGCAGGACCTTTTTAGCTGCCGAGGCTCTGATACTGTGAGTAAACTGTGCTCTCTGTGGGGCTTCACAGAAATCTTATTTGTTCCTTCACAATGTGCAAAAGTGAATTCATTGATTTAGTTGAATATCAGAAGCATCTTAGAACCAATTTGTTTCTAAAAACAATATAGTAACAATATTTTTCAGAGATGTCATTTAACATGCTTCAGTGAATCCTGTTATACATCAGAGATTATAGAGATTAAAAGTAGATAACCCTGACTGAAGCCTGTGAAGCCCCAAACCAGTCTGACATATCAAAATCAGAATGGAGTCATGGTAATAAAAATTAGCTTTTCATAAAAGCATGAAATATTTCCTCTCTGCACTGATTTGCTTGTCTTTGGGTATACTGAAGTTGTTTGTATTGAGTGTAATTAAACCACAGGCAAGTGCTTCAGATTTTTATAATTCCAGCTAAATGCTTTTTAGAAACTTTGTTTGAATTAGTGTAAAGATGCCGATTATGGATGTCCTTTGCTGAGGTTCATAAATGAAGCTAATGGTTTTATGTGAGAGAAGAAAGGTGAAGCATCCAACAGTGTGTGTGTGTGTGTGTGTGTGTGTGTGTACTTCCTCTGCTTCAGTGGTTTGGATCATTGCACTTTCTGAAGGGCGTGGGTCCTCAGACGATGGGCTGCGCAGTCTTCCTTTGGTAGTGGACAACTCTCTCTCAGTCTGTAAGCCGTTTATCTCTATAACTTTTCTCTTTGTACTAACAATACTCCTTTAAGACAGTTTGCATACTGAACCCCCAAAAGATCAAGTTGGGATGTGTCTTTGGTACACCATCAAATTCAATTAGAGCAGTTGGTCTTTGTTGATGGGTTATGGGACAGCGAGGTGGGAAGTGCTGGTTATCACTCTGCTCCTCTCTGCAAAGATTGAGTCAGAAAGAGATTGTGGGAATATAAAGTGCACTTTTTAAGCCCCAAAAATCCTCTGAAGAGGATCAATAGGCACTCTCAGTACAGTCCATGTTGTTATTGGGATTGAAAGTCTCACTAACTCTAAAACGAAGAACCATACCCATGTTATATGTTGGTAATTTTGTCAAGCTGAACAAGTGTGCGTCCAGCCCTGTGCTTGACAGATGATTGTGATGATAGAGGACAAATATGCATTCGGGGTGGAAGAATTAAACAATAAAAAGAACCTGAAATGTTCGTCTCTAATACAAGAGGAGCAAAACACGCACGAGTGTGGTCCCCGTGTGGTGCTAATGTCTGTGCTGTGGCCTTCGGGGAAGATCAGGAAAGAGCCTGAAGGTGTCACTAACCTTGTTTTGTGAGTTTCATTTATCTGCATTATTTCCCTTCATAGCACAAGACCTCGTATATTTGTCTAATGTCTCTCTCCCTAGAATGTAAGAGCCATGAGGAAAGGGCTTGGTCTTCTTTACTACTGTATCGTCTGTGCCTGGACCATAAGTTAACTCGATAATACATGTTGAATACATTCATGAATGAACTGATGTTTTCATCTACTGTGCCCTCTGTATTTAATTACTATTTTAAAATAAACAATGATGGCTTTTTTGTGACACTTTAAAAAAAATCCTTACCCAAGGGTATGTTTATTGATTTTTGAGAGAGAGAGAGAATGAAAGAGAGAGAGGACATCGATGTGAGAGAGAGACATTGATCAGTTGCCTCCTGTATGTTCTCCAGCTGGAAACTGAACTGCAGCCTAGGTATGTGTTCTGACTGGGAATTGAACCCACAAACGTTTGGTGTATGGGAAAACGCTCCAACCAGCTTTGCCACCTGGCAGGGCTACTGTGGCCTTTTTTGAAAGGCAGAACTGCATGCACATTCAGAAAAAGAGCAGGGAGTTTTGAATCAGACGGACCCCTGATTTCCTGCTGTGTCACTTACTAGCGGTGTGCTCTAGAGAGAGCTATTTATGGACTCTGAGCCTCAGTAGCTTTGTCTGTAAAACTGTGCTAAATAATTCCTATTTTGCAAGGAAAGTATAAAGATTAGAAATTATGCATTCTTCCCTAGAAAAAAAGGGCTGTGCTCAGATTTGTATATACTTTACTTAGTATAACTAGAAATTTCCCCTTTGTGGCGAGGAGTCCAAATCACCCTGCACAGGTGCATGTATTACTTGAGAAGAACTAGAGAATAGTCAAAGTAACTGATATACAGGGATTGTGCCCTTAAGTATCAGAGGTTGATGGAAACAGTTTCACACATCAGTGCCAGATGTTAAGATTTTGACATCTGAGAAAGATTGGATTGCCTGAATTCCAGTGCACACCATCCCAATTGAATTAAAAAATTAATCTGTGACCTCATACCATACTCTTACCTCTGTGCCAGTAGATTCCAAAGCCATCTAATAATTTCCACTATAAAACTGCCAGTCATGTCAAGGCATAGTAGGTGCTCAAGAAACAGTAACTACACTCACTAAACTACTCTTTCTTTGTCAGGGTTTGTTTGGGAACAGATTAATGAATCCAATGCCAATTCTATAATTCATCATATGATGAACATTTTGTATGTTGCTTCAATTTTTAAGTCCCTAAAGCAGGGGAGTTTCTCCTCCTCCTTTTCTCATTACTACTAACTACTACTGTTGATTTAACAGTACTTTTGAGAAACTCATTCCTCTTGGAATTTTCTAAGATTACGGTTCCTTTATATGGCTTCATGTCCATATGTAGTAGTTTCCAAGAAAAATGTTTTTCTTTCCAGTATCTGATTATTTTGATGATCCCTTTTCCATATTCTTGTAGGAAACCATCATAACACTTTTTATACCTTTGGTCTTTATTGTAACATTAGCACAATAAGAACAGTGATCACCGTCAACCTGGAAGCTGCACTTAGCCTCATGATTGGCTTTGATTCAATTCTGATTGGAAATAATACATTAGAAAAAGAATTGGTCTTGTTTTGGGCACATTTAAGTTGTATGCACCATGACTGAGTGGAGCACAGAAAAAGTTAGTCTAAATGCGTTATAAAGAAAACATCATTTTAAAAAATCTGCTGCAAAAGTATTCTGCAATTCTGCTGAATATGGTTTCCCATGAGGCTCCTCCTCATACTTGAAAAGCTTCTATATTTATATCCCTCAAACTGGTGCCGGTGAAACTCTTGAGTGATGCGATAAGTCAAGTCCAGGGCCATTGCAAATGGCAAAAAGGCAAAAATGAACTTTGATTCTTTTTTCCTACATAGAATAACACCAACAAAAAAACCCATACCTGAACTATATGCAACATCACATCTGTTTTGTCTTCCGTTGTGCATTTGCAACTAAATTTTTTCTTCTGTAACTTGAAATTTACTGTCCTTATCATTGTTACCATCAACACAAAAAAGCATTTCAGTATCTGTGTGCACATTGCCTCCAATATCTAGTCACATGTTTTTAATCGCACCTTTTACTAAGTGAATGGGAGTACACGATCCTAAGTGGACAGTAGTGGGCCAGACCAGTCACTAAAGAAAACAGCAGCTCTGGCACTGCACACGAGCCCCTAGAGCAGGGCTGTCAGACTCATTTTCACCAGGACCCACAACCAGCCTCATTTTCATCAGGACCTTACATTTGGCAAGAGCCAAATGTAATTTCCATTCCTTAGTGGTTAAGGAGTAGTTACTCATATACGGTCCTAAAATTATTTCGGCCCTTCGAAGGCCACCTCGAGGCTGATGTGGCCCCCCAGCGAAAATGAGTTTGACACCCCTGCCCTAGAACATTTAGGATCAAAAATTGGCTGTCCAGGAATGAGAAAACATCTTGTATGAGAGAGGGAGGGGGAAAACTTGATTCACCCAAATCCTAGTTTTACATAAAGGAAAGGTCATTTTTCTGCCAGAAAATTTTCCAGATGTGGTAAGATAAAAGCCTTCCTCAGTCTTGATAGGTAAAAATGAAATATAATTTCTCGGAATCCCGTTCCTTCTATACAGACATACCGTGTACATGGATCTTATTCAGAGTTTGTGTGTCAGATGAACCAATCCTGTGTGGGTGGGACTTGGGACATCACTGACTTGATGCCCTGCTTCTGAAGTCTCTCCCTGCTGCTATCGGGTCCTTGAGTCACGCTGCTACAGGTGCCCAACACGCTGCCATTTCACACATAAGCCAGTGAAATACAACAGAAGTGGTTTTCCAAGTTTTCTTTTTTCAGAACCTATTGTGTGGATAATAGATTCACTATAATTTGTAAGCTTAATTTAATATTTCTCACTAAAATAATCTTATAGCCTTCTTTCAAATTACATTTTCTAGAATTTTATTTTGGGGGGAATGTAGAAATATGTGACATCTTTGGATAGAATAGAGATTAATTATTTTGTTACAAATGCTTATTTAACCTATTCCACAGGTGGATGAAATTCCTAAGAAATCATCTCAAGTTCTTTTACGTGAGGTAAAATATTTATTTAGGTTACATAAGCAAAAACTGGTAGCTCAGAATTAATGTTGTATAACAGTTGAGTCTGAGATCTTTGAAATCCTGGTTTCACAGCAAAATTCAAGATGGGTTTGCTTTTGTACCTTTTTCAGTCAGCAGAGGAGAACACATGCATTAAATGGACACATGAATGTTTCGATAGACTAGTTGTGCAGTTTTATGAAACTTGGAAGGCCTAGATTAATTCTCCTGATTTCACTGAGAAACTTTGTAGAAAAGACAGTCAAAAACAAACAAACAAACAAACAAACAAACAAAGTGCAGTAGAGATAATATGAGTCTTATAGGGTTATTGCCTGAATTAGAAGAATATGCAAAGCTCATAATACGGTGTCAGGCACATAGTAACTGTTGTTAGAACTGGGGTCTGGGCAAGCCTCAGTGCATGGAAACTGTGGAGGAAGTGAGAGTGCATTTGAGCAAGGCGATCAAGCCTAGGTTTTATTGACTCCCATATTTTCCAACTCATTTGATGATACCTGGTGGTAGAATATGGGGTTCACTGCTTGGTATTCTTCAGCGCATATGTGGGATTGACTTTTTTAAAAGATTTTATTTATGTATTTTTAGAGAGAAGGGAAGGGAGGGAGAAAGTGAGGGAGAGAAACATCAATGTGTGGTTGCCTCATGTGCAGCTCCTACTGGGGGCCTGGCTCGCAACCTAGGCATGTGCCCTGATAGGAATCACACTGGCAACCCTTTGCTTCACAGTCTGGCACTCAATCCACTGAGCCACACCAGCCAGGGCTGGTGGAAAGTTGAGTGGAAAGTTGAGCTGAGTACATATGCCCCTCAGATTGCACTGACTCCTTTGAGGCTAAAGACTGTACTACAGCCACAGAATACCTGGTGTAGCTGTGACAGTCAGTGAGCCAACATAGACAGGCGTCTATGTTGTAAATACTTTCCCCTGTCAGGTGTCCATATTGCAAAGATTTCCCCCTGTTTGTAACTTGTCTTTTAATCTTTGTAACAAGATCTTTTGTAGAGCAAAAGTTTTAAATTTTGATGAAGTTCAATTTATTGATTTTTTTCTTTTATGGATTATGTTTTTGGTATCATGTCTTAGAACTCTTCATCAAATCCTAGATGCTGAAGATTTTCTCTATATTTTCTTCTAAAACTTCTGGTTTTATGTTTCACATTTAAATCTGTGATCAATTTTGAGTTTTTGTTAGGACATATGATTTAGGTTGTGGTAATCAGAGTTCTAACATGGCCCACAAGATTGTTCCCCCGGTGTACTGTGCAGCTTCCTACTCTTGAGGGTGTGCAAGACCACTAAGTGTGAAATTATCCTGGGTGGACCTGGCCTAATCAGATGAGCCTTTTAAAAGAAAGTGAAGTGTTGGAGAGCTGCTTTTCTGCTGGCCTGGAAGGAAGCAAACAGCTGTGTTGAGAAAGGAGTCCACTTGGTAAGGACCTGGGGACGATCTTTAGGACCTGAGAGTGACCCTTGCTGACAGCCAGCAAGTACATGGAGACCTTCACTCTAGAACCTGAAGGGACTAAACTCTACCAACAACTTGCAAGAGGACTCTGAGTCTTAGATGAGGTCATAGCTCCCATTGACACCTTGATTCCAGCCAGGTGAGACCCTGAGCAGACGACCCAGCTAACCCATGTTAGACCCATGGAAACAACGAAATACTAGATTTGTATTGTTTTAAGCCATTCCATTTTTTTGTAATCTGCTATGCAGCAATATAGATTTGGTATCTGGGAGTGGGGTGTTGCTTCTGTGCTTATGTAGATGATGTTTCTGTTGACTGGAACCTGCATCTGGCTGGGAGGTAAAGAAGCAGGACATACGTGCTACCAGGCCCTGGGGCTAGCAGACTGTTCTCCGGACGTGGGGGCTCCTGAGGCCCTGCTCTGCCTCTCGGATTCTTGGGCTGCAGCTCACTCCTTTGGTCTCCAGGGACACCGGAGCTGTTGCCACCTGCCTCAGTGCCACTAAGGGAAGAGCTGAGTACCCCAGGGGGAATACTCCTCCATTTAGTCTCCAGGTAATGCAGAGGAGCTCTCTCTGGGTGTTGATTGCTTACTCTCATTTTTGAGCCAGCATCCCCACTATATATATATTTATTTCCTTAGAACTTACATCTGTCATGGTTAAGCAAGTCCTAGAACATAAGACAGAAAAAATGGAGAGTTTTAAAAGATTTTTAAGAGAAAGATTAAAAAGTTAATTTAATATAAAAACTGTGGAGATAGTAATAAGATCAGTGATTGCCAGGGACTGGGGACTGGGAGGGATGAACAGGCGGAGCAGAGAAGATTTTTAGGCAGTGAAACTACTCTGCAAGGTACTGTAATGGTGAGTGCGTGCCATTGTGTATTTGTCAAAACCCACAGAATGGGCAACACGAAGAGCCAACCCTAATCTAGTCTGTGGATTTGGGGAGGTGATGTGTCAACACAGGTGCATCAGTGGTAGAAAATGCACTCTGGCGCGGGAATGCCCTGTGGTGCAGGGAATGCACTCTGGCGCAGGGTGTGGACGGTGGAGGGCGCTGTGGGTGTGTGAGGGCAGGGGGTGTGTGGGAGCTCTCGGTGCTCTCTGCTCAGTTTTCTGTGAACCTAAAACTGCTCTAAAAGTAAAGATGATTAAAAGAACTAAATATAATATAAAACAAAACCTATATGTAAAAATTCTGTATTTTTTCCCATTTTAACTCACTTTGGCGATCAAATATATCCCAGGGGTATGTATGCCAGACAATAGATGGGCCTTTTAAAAAAAATAAAGTAAGAAATAAAATTTTTATTCTGTGGTATGGGTTGGCACTGGTGCCTTCACTTGGTCCATTTTTTCGACACTAATGTCTTCTGTGGGTATTTTAAGGGAAAGACGGGAGGACTTCAGGAAGCAGAGGGTCTGCGAGTGGCATCTTCATTCATTTACCTCCTTTGTATTGCAGCATGAACTGTGATGTGTCCTGTGGGGTAAATGAATTTATGGATTAAATTACTTTACATAGTATAATTTTTACAATAGTTTACAATGAGATTAGAAGTTTTTTACATCTTCTGTATAAGGTTTGCTATTTTTCTTGTGGAAAAGTGCTATAAAGTATTCTGAACTTCAGTATCAATTATGGGATTATCTTTAACAAAAAGAGAAAGGTTCCAAATCTATAGACCTTTTCTTTGATGGCATGTGACTACCAAAAGCATTCTATCTAGAAAATATTTTAAAAACTCTCATATAAAATACACTCTGCCACATCAAGGTGAAGTGACATTTATAGAAAAACCCTCACTGCTCTCTTGAAGGAGTTTTATAGAGAAAGCATTATGAAAATTGTTGTTTAGAAATATTTCCAGAATTATAAACTTTTTTCTAAAAATGATCCAACTTTATAAAAATTTATATATGTGCACATTAAAAGTTTCAAAGCAAATTTCCTAACATAATAGTGTTTTGAACCTTTGTTAAAAATGTAAAATATCGCCCTGGCCGGCGTAGCTCAGTGGATTGGGCGCGGGCTGTGAACCAAAGCACCGCAGGTTTGATTCCCAGTCAGGGCACATGCCTGGGTTGTAGGCCACGGCCCCCAGCAACTGCACACAGATGTTTCTCTCTCTCTCTCTTGTTCTCCCTCCCTTCCCTCTCTAAAAATAAATAAATAAAATCTTTAAAAAAAGTAAAATATATTTAGTATAAAATGTATTTGTTAATAAAAACACGGTGTATATTAGTTTAAAGTGAAATTGAGTGATTCAGGGAAGCTGGTTGTTTTCTAGCCAAAATTTCAATTAGAGGTTTTGTATAATTGAAAGATAGGATTAAAACATGTGTCAGGATTTAGTAAATACAACCAGCAGCACACATCTGCCATTTGATCCTTGCACGTTCCGCCATGTGCGGCCTGAGAGGTGAGGGTGGGGACTCAGAATCAGGTGTACTCATCGCTCCATCACAAATACAGAACAATAGTGATGCTCCAGTAACACTCGGTGGATTTCATTTTTTGAGGGCTTTCTCATATTAGGTAAGAGGATGTCCTCACATTAGATTTTTAGTGATCTGAGCTTTACAATAGTTTTGGAAATAGGCAAGAAAATTACTTCCTTTCTATTTCATGCGAAGAGATGGGGGCTCAGATAGATGGCATGGAATGGTGTGGCGTTGCCCAACAGCATGAAGCCAAGTAAGTGGCAGTGAGGACAAAAAAGAGAAGAACAGAAAGGAAAGGAAGAAGAGAAGAATAGAAACAGGGCTGGTGATTCCTGGTCCATTATCTCAGTGAAGATGAATGAATTGGTAAGAGTGGAGAGAGACTTGGCATAGGAAGGAACAGGTCTGATTTTATAGTTTTATATTTTTATAAACTTTTGAAACCTAGAGAAATATTTTGTGTTAGTTATAAGCTTACCTGGAAATTACTCAAAGTAAGGTAGGTTAGGACGTGTGAGACGTTTCCAAACGCAAGGTCACACCACGTGTAGTTAGCGTGGGCGATAGAATTCACCTTTGTGTGCTCTGTCCTTTTTGCCGAGAGCTCTGTTTTTGTTTCTGTTTTTGACTTGAACAAAGTATGTTTAATGCTGTATTTATTAGAGTTTTCAGATTATATTTTCCCAAACATTTTAATTTTTCCTATAAGGTATTTTATGCTAGCATGTGGCTTCAGCTTGTGGTTTTGCATCTCATTTGTTCATTTATTCATTCACTCAAACAAGTGCTCACCACGGGCCACCACCATCCCTGACGATAGAGATGCTGAGGCTCAGTATCAGGCTTCAGGAGTTTCTTCGTCTAGTGAAGAGAAACGTGTAAACTAACCCATTTCTGTTAAAGCGATACATGTAACAGACGAAGCAAGCATCAGGGATGCACAGAAAACCAGAGCAGGAGTTAATACTGCCTTTGGGTTCAACAGGGGCTTTTTGAAAGAGGTGGTGTCTGAGCTGGATATTTAAGGGAAAATAGGAATTTATTTGGCACAAAGGTGTGAAAGTTTTATCCCTTACCTACGAATACTAACTTCTGTTTCTCAGACATTGTGTGTGTTGAAACTTACCTTTGTTCACCAAATTATTACTTCATATACATTAGGAATTGTTCAGATATCTAGTTTCTCAAAGCTTTCCCAAATTAGATTCTTCAGATTAAATACAACTTGGAAATTTTCAGATTTTTTACCATTGTACTAAGTTGTGACTGTGGCTAGAACATTTTTTTCCTTGTAAATAATATAATGTTATATTCAAATGTGTCAGAAATGTTTGATTTTATTTTGCTGTGTTTGAAGTATTTTGGAAGACTTAAAAAGTATGTAATAACATTCTTGAACTTAAAATTCACAGTAGGTTGCTTTAGAAGAAAAAGTCTATAAAATATGATTATTCTGTAATATGGAGGCCCAACAATCCCCAAGATACTATCCTATTTAGGGGAGAGAAGTTACTAGCACTTGCTTGTATTATTTATTGTATTATATACAGTATAATACAAAGGCACTTCTCTGTTATGTGAATGAATGTAATTATGCTTTTCTTACAATATAGGAATGATATTATTTACTCTTAATCACAGGATTATTTCAGCTCTTTTTGTTTAAAACCTTTTTTTAAAGGTGGATTGAAAATTTTACTAATCCAGCTCATTTTTAAATATTTTGTTTATATGTCTATCTGTTGTGTGCCTTAAGATTTAAATTTAGGTCAAATTACAGCTTGAATTTAGCTTTACAAAGAAAGTAAGTGTGCCATCTTTATAAACTGCATTCTAAATTTTAAGCACAATAGACCAAAGTACATGTAATTTAAATAAATAGCCTGGAAAAGAAGTCTCAATTATTTTCTTTCAAAGTTTCTTAAAATACTGTTCTCAATCTAAAATGTGAGATTTAGCTTTGTTATTTTAGAAAAAAGATGAAAAATTGTTTGTTTTAAAAATTTAATGATTTTGCACTCAGATTACAGAAATTCTCCTTTGGGGACAGCTTTATTGGAATTGTATGTGACATTATTTTTATTTCTTTAGGCTATGATTAAAAGCTTCACGGATGTCTACCAGCTTGCAAGCACTAGAATTGCTACATTAGAGAAGGAAATGACATCTCATCGAAGTCACATTGCAACTTTGAAATCAGAACTTCACACAGCTTGTTTACGTGAAAATGAAAGCTTACAATCAGTAAGTCCTACAGTATTCTTTTCTTCTTTGGATCCTGGATCACATTTACATTCACGTGTTTATTGCTCATAAGATAACTTGCCAATGCATATAATTTAGGGTAAATGATCAATCAAGAAATATAAAATTATTAGTGTGGATAAAATTCTGAAGGAAGAGAAGCAATTAATTTCCCATTGCATCATGTATAAAGACATGTGTGTTGTTGCCGGAGCTAAAACACTGCATCAAGACCCTTCTGTGTTCGGCAGCGTGGCGGTTAAAGCTCACAACTGTCTGAAGACTCAGTGTGTTCCATTAAGACAGAATTTTATTAATTATGAGCATAACCAAAATGGTAATTAGAACATGTGATTATTCTCTGTAGAAAACTAGACTTATCCATAATACATGCCTAGCTAAAATGCATGTTGTGATTCATCTATATGATTAAAATTCAGTTTCAACAGTCATTTTATGTCTTAAAATTTTAGCCCATGATGAAATTTGGGCTCATTTAAGACTAAACAAAATTTTCTGCATGTGAAATACATATTTGGAGAGTATTAAAAAAATGAGTGTATTTGTGAGATTAGGGAATAAAACAAACATTTAAACTTTTTTTCTCAGAGGGCAGATGCATCCACAGTGATAGAAAGTCACCAATAATTGGAATGACTTTTTCCTTTTTTGTTTGATTGCAGTAGATCAGGGTGACTGGTGAGTAAAGGCAGGATCATCCTCCCATTCAGCTGTTGAGCATCTGAAATGGTGCGCTCAACAGAAAAAGAGTCGGCATGAGGCAAATGGATGCACAGCCGTGTTCTGGTTCTTCAGCTCAGGTGTCCGAGTACCTCTGAGGTTTTAACCATCACGGTGTTCATTCCCAGCCGCCGCCCTCCCTCCCACCCATCGGAACTCCATCTCGCTCTCCCGGGATTGCCTACCTACTTTCTGTCTTCTTTGACCAATATTTTTTACCATAGCACTTGTCATCAATTGACGTGTAGTATATTCTGTTTATTTGCTTATCATTTATTTTCTTCCTACCCTTCGTAGAATATTAGTTCCATAGAAATAAGCAATTTCAGGGTTTTTCCTTACTGCTGTGTAGGCCCTCTAGCAGTCTGACCCACAGTGAGTGTTCACCGAATGTCTATTGAGTGAAAAATACTGATA
Organism: Phyllostomus discolor; assembly: GCF_004126475.2. Classification (NCBI taxonomy): domain Eukaryota; kingdom Metazoa; phylum Chordata; class Mammalia; order Chiroptera; family Phyllostomidae; genus Phyllostomus; species Phyllostomus discolor. The sequence continues at coordinate 152,249,571 of NC_040905.2, read as the reverse complement.
ACGTATCTAATAAATGAACGGATATTCATTTATTGGATCTGAAATATGAGTTCAGTTGAGTTAATTTTAAAATGGGATCTGAAATTTGGGATTTGAAATATAATTGAAAGATTATTTGGGATTTGAAGTATATTTGGGATCTGAAATATGAGTTCAATTGAGTTAATTTTAAAAATGATTTTGTTAATTTCGTAATGAGACAGTAGTACATTTGATGTGCACCAAGAAAAATTAAAATGAAGAGGAAACTTTAAAAAATTTTTAAGATAAATATTTGGAAGTTATTCTAGCTTTTCTCTGAAATGTACATTTCTTTCTGCTAACTCTCTGATCCCAGTGGTTAATGTTACACTATTGCGGTTACATCAACTTTGTTGGTATCAGTAAAGCCTTTTCTGGGCCAGTGATGTTTGAGCTTGCATCTGAAGACTGTGTAGGAGTTCCCCAGGGGTGGGACAGAGTAGTGTTTCAGATCAGGGAGTGGGGAGCGGGAGCATCTGCGAGGACTCTGATGGAAGGACTTGAGAAAGACCAGTGTGGCTGGAAGGAAGAGACCAAAGGCAGGGGTGTGAGGGAAGAATGGTACATTGAGGGGGGAAAGGTCAGACTTTGTTGTCTTTGTTTTAAGAGAAAGGGAAGAGTCAAGGTAAAACTTTAAAGACAGAGTGACATGCTCAGATTCACTTTTTTCAAAAGATCACTTTGGCTGTGATGTGAAGAAACAATTGGATGGGAAGAACAAACGCAGGGAGCATGTCAGACAATTATCAGATTTTTGCTTTTAAAAATGGACCAATGATCTTATTTACTAACAGAGAAGCAATATAACAGGATGGAATATTGTGAGTTTAGTTTTGAGTGTATTGAATCTGAGGTACTTTTGAGACATCAAACTGAAGCTGTCAGGAAAGCTGCTTGATGTGGAATTTAAGCAAGATGCTCCATGGATATATGAATTTTAAGTTATCATCATACAGATGGAACTTGTGGCTGTTAGCAAGAATGACATGCTATAGGGACAGTTTATAAAGTTAGAACAGAAAAGGACAAAAGACTGAAGCTTGAAAAACTCCAACATATAATGCTTGAGCAGAAGATAAGGCTGCAAAGGAGATGGGAAGGAACAAGCAAAGAGGTAAGAGGAAAACCCAGAAAGTATGATACTATGAGACTGAAGTATTTCTTTTTAATTGCATTTTTGGGAGATGAGAGAGAGAGGGAGAGGGAGCAGGAGATAGATTTGTTGTTCCACATATTTATGCACTCATTTGTTGATTCTTGTATGTGCTCTGACCAGGGATTGAACCCACAACCTTGGTATATCAAGATGACACTCTAACCAACTGAGCCACCAGCCAGAGTGAGATTGGAGTGCTTTAAGAAGGGTGACGTGTCAGTAGTGTATTATGCTGCCGAAGAGCAGGTGAAATGAGGATTGAAAATGGCCTTGGTATTTAATACCTAGAGGCCCTTGGTAACCTTAGCGAAGACTCTTTCAATAAGCAGTGGATAAATAACTAGAAATTGACAAAAAAAATCATTGAATTTAACCAACTATCTCAAGGATTTAGCTGTTAAGTGTGAGTCACAGGAGTGGGGTGTTCAGAGGATTCAGGGAGCTCTATTTAAAGATGGGAGTGACAGCATTATTCAATGCCTTCTTAAATATAGGCCTCCAGAAACATGGTTTTGGTCCTGGTCTCTATACTGTCCACTTTAATAATTAATTTCAGTTGTCTTTTCACACTCCAGCTTTCTTTTGTTTAGTGTTTGTGTAATATATCTTTTTCCATTCTTTTCTTTAACCTGTGTTTTATATTTATGGTGGGTCTCAGAAGGGTATAGTTTTGTTTTATTTGACATTGTCAGGTTTTAACTGGGTTATTAGACCATTTACATTTAATATGATTATAGGTATTTTGGCGTTTTTGTCTACATTTTATTTGTTCTATGGATCTGAAGGTGATAAGACATAATCTCTGCCCTGTGGAATGCTCTTCTAGCAAGGGAATCGGTCACACCAGCAATCATAAAACAGGCATGTACGAAGTCCTTGGGAGCTTGGATGAAGGAGTTTATTTTGCATAGCGTGGTCAGAAGAAAGTACTGAGAATATGAAATATTTGTGGGAGTTTTTGAAAAATGTATAGCAATTGACATTTTTAAAATTACTTTATTGTTGTTCAATTACAGGTGTCTGCAGTTTCCCCCACCAGTCCCCCCTCACCCCAGCCAATCCCACCTCTCTCCCTTGCTTCCACCCTCCCCCTTGGTTTAGTCCATGTGACAATTGACATTTTGTTAAGGGGAAAGAACAATCAAAACTTGTTTTATTCTGTTCTGAGGAATAAGCCTTATGGATAGTACATAGTTCCTTGCACCCTCTCAGTCAAAGACATCCCCCGCTCCAAGCTGCCCGTGCCCACTGTAGCCCAAGGCTGCTTTCAGCAGTCACTCCAAACCCCCTTTTCACGCTCCTAGTCTATTCCTGTGCCATCCAGTCCCCGCTTTTTGCTCTATAACTTGACTGGATTCTCCCTCTGACTGTTTTGCTCTTGATGTGCTTGTTCGTTCTCTCTAGTATCTTTATTTTGATCATTCTCACCACTCTTTCACTGCGTCCTCAGATGAACTAGCTGCAGTACCCACCCCACCTGCCATGGCCTTCTTCCACCTTGTGTAGAAGGCCTGGGGGTGCTTTTGGGCGCCATTATTATTTGTCATCCATACAACACTCTGAGCACCAATGTCTGTGTTTGTAACATGAGGTTGAAGTTGACCACATTACAGAGTTGTTATTAGGACTAAACAAAGACATGGCATCTGTAATAGTGCTAGGAGCTCATAAATATTCTCTCCCCTACACACACAAACTTTTCTGATGATTACATATATTTACCACAGCTAAGCTAAGAAATAGATGTAACTAGGAGGAACTCTTTATGAGTAGGCAAAAGAGCTAAAATGACCCTTAAATCGGTGCTTTTAGCACATATTAACTAAATACAGCATTCATGTCCGTTATCACTTAATGAACTGAGAACAGTCAGTATATGCTCATTATTGTCTTTTCCAGTCATTTCACTAGATAAAAAGAAAAAACAAATACTCATTTTTAATCAAAAACTTAATTTATCATCATGCCAAAATGCATAGAAAGAGATTGATCATATTGTAGACATGAATATTCTCACCTTTAAAAACTGTAACCCTCCCACGGTGATGTTTTCATTTTTACATTCAGCAACATATAATAATGATGCTGGAGTTCCTCTGAGAGTCCCCATCAGCTGCACACTAGCCAGCACTTTAGCATTTTCAGTATGCTGGTCTTTGACCCAGGAACTGAGCACTGCTCTGGAGCTTTTTTCTTGAGTAATAACAACCAGAAAGGGAGTCACATACAGCCCGGCAGAGAATAGTACAGCAGTCAGAACCAATTGCTTGTGGGTGTTTGGATGCCGGCAAACCCACAGCTATGGAGAAACATGTGATATTTCAATCTGTGAGACGTCGAGTGCCAAACCCAAATACTTCACAGTGAGTTATGATACTGTGAGCCACAGCGTGGCCTTGCCTCATTACCACTGTCTGTTTAAGCAGTGTGTTTTTAATTCACAGTGCTTTATTTATGAGACAGTAATAAATTACAAAGCAGAGGAACATCTTGGTTAGTATCTTTGCAAGGGAGGCATCTTTGTATCATTATGCCAGATTTGATAGTCGTCAGTGGTATTGTTTATAAAGGCGAAAGGGTTAGATATCTTAGTTCGGTTTAGATAAAAATAAATAAAGTAAGATTCCCCTTTCTCTTAAGTTCTCAAATAATATTTTGTCACATTTATTTTTATTACATTTTCCTGACAGAGGAAAGATTGTTTGTTAGTATTGTGTGGATATAGGAATTGATAGAACTTAAGGTAAGTTGCTTTCATAAACTTCCAAATACTTTATTTTGGTCAATTCCTGATATGTATTATTGAATTTTTAGCCCTTAAAGAAAAACAACTTTGTAAATGAGCTGTAACCCACGGCTGACCTGGCCGAGCAAGGCACATGGTAGAGGTGTGCAGTAAGGCTGTCGGGTCTCACGCCCACGTTTCCACCAGAGCCCAGCGGGATTAAAGCCCGAGGCCTCTGGTTTGTTTTGTCTGTTCGACTTTCCTGTGAGACAGCAACATACACTGAGACAGATCACTACCATCGTGACACTTTGAGTGTAGTGAGAGTACAACTATTATACAGATAACTAAAAGAATGACAGGCAGGTGGAAGCATAGAGTGCTGTGAGAGTGTAGGAGTACCACCAGGGGACCTGCCTTAGGTTTGGGGTGGCCAGATTGAGAAGTTGAAATCTTAGTTGAGGAAATGAAAATTAAGTAGGATCAACAAAAGAAAGCATGGAGTGCTCCAGGAATGGACGTATGCCTGTGTGACTGGAGCAGAGTGAAGGAGGTGGAGAATTGCTGGAGAGGAGACGAGAGGAGGAGGAGGGGCGAGACCAGCGTGCTGGGTGAGCTGTGACTCCCGGCTGTGCCAACTCTCTGAGGGAGATGTCTCCTGCAGGTGCACTGTAGGCATCTACTCCCTTTGCTTTCTGTATTTACTTTTCCAAAATGCAAATCTTATTTTTTTCTATTTATTCTCAAAATTCACTGACATTTGCTACCATAATAACATCTGTTTTATCCTTTTGCTTAACACTGCTTACTTAGGTACTCACTAAATTCTCCCATATTTTTATCATGACCTCCAACTCTGGCCTTTGGGTTAAATAAAGGAAACATAAAAGACCAGAAGTGGGACAGTATAGTCAGCATGCAGACATTTTCCTTGATCCTCGGCATGCATATCCAAACTTGTAAAAGTTTCTTAATAATGTGTATTCCATTGGCCTCACACCTCCTTTCGAGCACTTTAGTTTTTTTTGTTTTGTTTTGTTTTTAATATATTTTATTGATTATGCTATTACAGTTGTCCCATTTCCCCCCTTCTCTCCCCTCCACCCTGTACCCCCCTCCCACCCACATTTCCCCCTTTAGTTCATGTCCATGTGTCATACTTATGAGTTCTTTAGTTTCTACATTTCCCATACTATTCTTGCCCTCCCCCTATCTATTTTCAACCTACATTCTATGCTACTTATTCTCTATACCTTTTCCCCCTCTACCCTCCTCCCACCCCCCTGCTGCTAACCCTCCATGTGCCCTCCATTTCTGTGGTTCTGTTCCTGTTCTAATTGTTTACTTAGTTTCTTTTGGTTTTGCTTTAGGTGTGGTTGTTAATATTTGTGAGTTTGCTGTCCTTTTACTATACATGTTTTTTCTTTATCTTCTTTTCTTAGATAAGTCCCTTTAGCATTTCATAAAATAAGGGCTTGGTGATGATGAACTCCTTTAACTTGACCTTATCTGAGAAGCACTTTATCTGCCCTTCCATTCTAAATGAAAGCTTTGCTGGATAGAGCAATCTGGGTTGTAGGTCCTTGTCTTTCATGACTTGGAATATTTCTTTCCAGCCCCTTCTTGCCTGTAAGGTCTCTTTGGAGAAATCAGCTGACAGTCTGATGGGAACTCCTTTGTAGGTGACTGTCCCCTTATCTCTTGCTGCTTCTAGGATTCTCTCCTTCGTTTTTACCTTGGCTAATGTAATTATGATGTGCCTTGGTGTGTTTCTTCTTGGGTCCAGCTTCTTTGGGGCTCTCTGAGCTTCTTGGATTTCTTGGAAGACTGTTCCCTTTGCCAGATTGGGGAAGTTCTCCTTTATTATTTGTTCAAATATGTGCTCAATCTGTTGCTTTTCCCCTTCCGATTCTGGTACCCCTATAATTCGGATATTGGAACGTTTAAAGGTATCTTGGATGCTCTAGTTTTTATATGATGCAGTTTCATAGGATGAATGAATGGTGTCTGGATAGTGACTATAGGGGAATGATATTATAAATTTTATATTTATAGAAATATAACTAACATAATTATATAAACATGTTATTTATATAATATGTAAACATTTTGTATTAGATACCTATCTACATGATATATCTAATATGTATATGTTAGACATACACATTAGATATATACGTAGATATATAAACATTTTATATATAAATTTAACTATAATATACAGGGTGGGCAAAACTAGGTTGATAGTAGTATGTGAAAGTTATCCTTGTATTATTACTTATTAATTATTGTACTACTTTCCATATGACCAACAGCAAACCAACTTTTGCCCAATCCTACATTTATATAATTCTATTTTTTCAGTGATGAAATACTACAAGGGTTGAGCAAGGAGTGGCAAAAATGAAAATTTTAAACTCTGATCATTGTAATCAGTTATAATTAAGCTGTAGAAAATACAGATGTCATCTGGCTGTCCAGTGCTTTAATTACTTTATTAGCTGCTCCAGGAGTGGCAGCAAGTACATATGCTTGTGAGTACTTCTGCTGCTGTTTTATCCTTCGCCCTAAATTGAGTTCTTTGAGGGCTTCAGTTGCCTGTTGAAGTTTTAGAAGTCTCCACTTCAGTTTTCTTTATATAAAATACCCATTTTCATTTATTTTATTTTATTTTTTAAATCTCGAAATCTGTTTTCAAATTCTTTTTTTTAAAGATTTTATTTATTTATTTTTAGAGAGGGAAGGGAGGGAGGGAGGGAGAGAGAGAGAGAGAGAGAGGGAGAGAGAGAGAGAGAGAAACATCAATGTGCGGTTGCTGGGGGTTCTGGCCTGCAACCCAGGAATGTACCCTGGCTGGGAATTGAACCTGTGACATTTTGGTTCCCAGCCCGTGCTCAACCCACTGAGCTATGCCAGCCAGGGCTATTTTATTTTATTTTTAATTTAAATTATTTTATTGTTGTTCAATTACAGTTGTCTGTGTTTTCTCCCCATTTCTCCCCCTACTCCCTCCAAACCCCCTCTCTCCCCTGCTTCCACCCTCCCCCTTCGTTTTGTCCATGTGTCCTTTATAGTAGTTCCTGAAAACCCCTCTCCCCTCTGTCCCCCTCCCCTTTCTTCTGGCTATTGTTAGATTGTTCTTATTTTCAATGACTCTGGTTATATTTTGTTTGCTTTTTTCTTTTGTTGAACATATTCCAGTTAAAAACAAGATCATATGGCATTTGTCCCTCACCACCTGGCTTATTTCACTTAGCATGATGCTCTCCAGTTCCATCCATGCTGTCCCTAAGGGTAACAGCTCCATCTTTCTCTCTGCTATGTAGAATTCCATTGTGTAAATGTACCATAGTTTTTTGATCCATTCATTTGCTGATTGGCACTTAGGTTGCTTCCAGCACTTGGCTATTGTAAATTGTGCTGCTATGAACATTGTAGCACAATTGCTGCAGAGGTTCTTTTGGATTGGTGTTTCAGGGTTCTTAGAGTATAATCCCAGCAGTAGAATTGCTGGGTCAAAAGACAGCTCAATTTTTGGTTTTCTGAGGAAATTCCATACTGTTTTCCACAGTGGCTGCACCAGTCTGCATTCCCACCAACAGTGCACTGGGGTTCCCTTTTCTCCACATCCTCTCCAACACTTGTTTGTTGATTTGGTTATGATGGTCATTCTGACCAGTGTGAGGTGGTATCTCATTGTGGTTTTAATTTGCATCTCTCTGATGGCTAGTGATGCTGAGCATCTTTTCATGTCTCTGGGCCGTATGTATATCCTCCTTGGAGAAGTGTCTATTCAAGTCTTTTGCCCATTTTTTAATTGGGTTTTTTGTTTTCCTGGAGTGGAGTCATGTGAGTTCTTTATATATTTTGGAGATCAAGCCCTTGTCCCAGGTATCATTGGCTAATATGTTTTCCCATACCCTTGGCTCTCTTTTCATTTTAATGCTGTTTTCTGTAGCCATGAAGAAGCTTTTTAATTTGATGAGGTCCCATTTGTTTATTCTTTCATTTATGTCCCTTTAGGGGACATATCTGTGAAGATGTTGCTCCATGAAATGTCTGAAATTTTCCTGCCAATGTTTTCCTCTAGGACTTTTATGGTGTTATGACTTATATTTAAGTATTTTATCCACCTTGAATTTATTTTTGTGTAAGGTGTAAGTTGGTGATTGAGATTCATTTTTTTGCATGTAGCTGTCCAGATCTCCCAATGCCATTTGTTGAAGAGGCTATTTTGCTACATTTTATACTTCTTCCCTTTTTGTCAAATATTAATTGACTGTAGAGACTTGGGTTTATTTCTGGGCTCTCTGTTCTGTTCCATTGGTCCATGTGCCTGTTTTTATGCCAGTACCAGGCTGTTTTGATTACAGTGGCCTTGTAATACAGTTTGGTACCAGGTATTGTGATCCCTCCTGCTTTGTTCTTCTTTCTCAAAATTGCTGCAGCTATTCAGGGTCATTTATGGTTTCATATAAATTTCTGAAATGTTTGTTCTATATCTGTGAAATATGTCATGGGTACTTTAATAGGGATTGCATTGAATCTATAAATCACTTTGGGTAGTATGGCCATTTTGATTATGTTAATTCTTCCAATCCATGAGCATGGTACATGTTTCTATTTGTTTGTGTCTTCCTTAATTTCTTTCTTCAGTGTTGTATAGTTTTCTCAGTACAGGTCTTTTACCTCCTTGGTTAGGTTTATTCCTAGGTACTTTATGTTTCTTGTTGCTATATCAAATGGGATTTTTTTCCTGATTTCTGTTTCTGATGTTTCACTGTTGGTGTACAGAAATGCCTTTGATTTCTGAGTATTGACTTTGTATGTGACTGTTTTGCCAAATTTATTCATTAGGTTGAGTAGTCTTTTGATGGAGTCTATAGGATTTTCTATGTACACTATCATGTCATCTACAAACAGTGACAGTTTTGTTTCCTCCTTTCCAATTTGGATGCTTTTTATTTCTTTTTCTTGTCTGATTGCTGTGGCTAGAACTTCCAGTACTATATTGAATAGGAGTGGTGAAAGTGGGTGTCCTTGTCTTGTTCCTGATCTTAGTGGGAAAGCTCTAAGTTTTTGACCATTGAGTATGTTGTTGGCTGTATGTCTCTCATATATGGCCTTTATTATGTTGAGGAATGCTCTTTCTATTCCCACTTTGCTGAGTGTCTTTATCATAAATGGGTGCTGTACCTTATCAAATGCTTTTTCTGAATCTATTGATATGATCATGTGATTTTTGTCTTTCATTTTGTTTATGTGGTGTATTATGTTTATTGATTTGCGAATATTGTACCATACTTGCATCCCTGGGATGCATCCCACTTGGTCATGGTGTATGATCTTTTTAATGTATTGCTGGATGCAGTTTGCCAATATTTTGTTGAGGATTTTAGCATCTATGTTCATCAGCAATATTGGCTTGAAGTTTTCTTTCTTTGTTGTGTCGTTATCTGGTTTTGGGATTAGGATGATGCTGGCTTCATAAAAAGAGTTTGGGAGTCTTCCATCTTCCTGAATTTTTTGAAATAATCTGTGGAGGATGGGGGTTAGCTCTCTCTTAAATGCTTTGTAAAATTCTCCCGTGGAACTGTCTGGTCCAGGGCTTATGTGTGTCAGAAGTTTTTTAATTACTGTTTCAATTTCATCAGGTGTTATTGGTCTGTTGAGGCATTCTGCTTCTTTATTGAGTTTTGGTGGATAATATTTTTCTAGAAATTTGTCCATTTAACCTAGGTTTTCAAATTTCTTGGCATATACTTCTTCATAGTAATTTCTTACAACCCTTTGTATTTCTGTGGTATCAGTTGTATTCTCTCCTCTTTCATTTCTGATTGTGTTTATTTGGGTCGTCTCTCTTTTTTTCTTGGTGAGCCTGCTTAAAAGCTTGTCAATTTTGTTTATCTTTTCAAAGAACTAGCTCCTGGATTCATTGATCCCTGGAATTGTGCTTTTAGTCTCTATGTCATTTAATTCTGCTCTGATCTTGGTTATTTCCTTCCTTCCACTTGCTCTGGGCTGTCTTTGTTGTTGTTCCTTGACTTCTTGTAGACGTAGGGTTAGGTTGTTTATTTGAAGTGTTTCTATCTTTTTTAGGTAGGCCTGTATCACTATGAACTTAGTCCAGAGAGGCAGCCCTCTCAGGACTGCCTTCGCTGTGTCCTATAAGTTTTGGATTGTTGAGAGTTCATTTTCATTTGTTTCCAGAAACTTTTTGATTTCTTCTCTAAGCTTAATCTTGACCCATTCATTGTGTAATAGCATGCTATTCAGTCTCCATGATTTTGAGTGTGAGGATTTTTTTTCCTTGAGGTTGGTTTCTAGTTTTAGTCCCTTGTAGTCAGAGAAAATGCTTGTTATGATTTCAGTTTTCTTGAATTTGTTGAGACTTGTTTTGTGTCCAGTCATGTAGTCTGTCTTTGAAAATGTTGCATGTGCATTTGAAAAGAATGTGTATTTTGCTTCTTTGGGATGAAGGGCTCTCTCTCTATATATCAGTTAAGTCCATTTCATCCAGAGCATTGTTCAATGCCATGATATCTTTGTTGATATTTTGTTTGGAAGATCTGTCCATTTTTGACAGTGGGGTGTTAAAATCTCCTACTATAAGTGTGTTGCTGTCAATATTTTTCTTGCAGTCCTCCAAAATTTTCTTTATGTATTTGGGTGCTCCTATGTTGGGTGCATATATAGTTACTATGTTTATGTCTTATTGATGGGTTATTCCCTTGAGTATTATGAAGTGACCTCCTGGATCTCTTTTTATGGTTCTTTTTTTGAAGTCTATTTTGTCTGATATGAGTATTTCTACCCTGGCTTTTTTTCCTTTCTATTTGCTTGGGATATTTGTTTCCAGCCCTTCACTTTCAGCCTGTGTAGGTCTTTTGTTCTGAGGTGGGTCTCCTGTAGGCAGTATATGTTTGGGTCATGTTTTCTTATCCATTCTGCTATTCTGTGTCTTTTGATTGGGGCATTTAATCCATTTACATTTAAGGTTATTATTGATAGGTACTTATTCATTGCCATTTTCTGTAGCTGTGTTCCTCTCTCTTTCACTGTTTTTCTTCCTGTTTTTAAAGCGAACTCTTTAGCATCTCCTGCAGAGCTGGTTTAGAGGAGGTATATTCTTTGAGGCTTCTTTTGTCTGGGAAGCTCCTTATTTGGCCTTCCATTTTAATTGACAGCCTTGCTGGATAAAGTAGTCTTGGCTGCAGGCCCCTGGTTTTCATTACTTGGAATATTTCTTGCCATTCCCTTCTGGCTTGGAGTGTTTCCATTGAGAAGTCAGCTGCTAGTCTTATCAGGGCTTATATGTTACTTTCTGTTTTTCCCTTGCTGCCTTTAAGATTATCTCTTTATCTTGGAATTTTGCCATTTTAATTATGATGTATCTTGAAGTGGACCTCTTTGGGTTCCTCTTGATTGGGACTTTCTGTGTTTCTTGGATTTGTATCACTTTTTCTCTCATCAAATTAGAAAAGTTTTTTATCATTACTTTTTCAAAGAGGTTTTCTATCCCTTGCTCTTCTTCTTCTGCTGTCCCTATTATAGATATATTACTGCATTCCATGTTGTCCTGCATTTCTCTTAACCCTTCTTTATTCTTTCTGAGCCTCTTTTCCTTGTCTTGCTCCTTCTTGGTGTTTTTTTCTACTTTGTCCTCTAGCTCGCTGCTCCAATCCTTGCTTCATCGAGCCTGCTTTTGATTCTTTCTACTGTGTTCTTCAGTGTAGAAATTGTATTCTTCATTTCCTCTTGGTCTTTGTTGATAGTTTCTATTTCCTTTTCCTTGTTGATATAGTTTGCAGTGAGTTCATTACCAAAAACCACCCTGTAGTTTTTGGTAATTCTCTGTGAATTCATTGAGCTTCCTTATAACCATTGCTTTGAACTCAATATCTGATAGTTGAGTTACCTCTATTTCATTTAGCATTCTTTCTGAGGCTTCTTCCTTTCCTTTCATTTGGGGATTGTTTCTTTGTCTTCCCATTGTTTGTGAGACCCTTCTTGTTAGCCTCTGCTTCTTAAATTTATCTGTTCTGACTCCTTGTTTATGGTGTAAACTTCTATGGTAGAATACCTGTGAGATTCAGTGGTGCCATCTCCTTGATCTCCCGAGCTCACTGGTTTTGGGCTGTTGTTTATGTTCACTCTGTGTATGTCTTTGGGTTTTGATTGTTGTTGGGTCTTTCTTTGGTGACTCCTTCCCACCAGCCGGTTAACTGAAGGTCACTCTCTTCACCACCTCTTGTATTCTGTTGTGCAGGTGTGGGCAGGTTGTGTTGAAGCTGGTTCTTCCACGTGTATAAGGTTTTGAGGATTCTCTCTTGCTCTTGTTCAGTTGTTTGTTCTGGGTAATTTCTCCACTATTTAGTTGTATTTCCAGATAGGTCCTGGATTGAGTTAGTGTGGCTTCCGCTCCCTCATTAACCTTCTTCTGTTGTTACCTATGTGTGGTTCCTTTGTTAGTAGGCTTCCTCTTCCAGTGGGTATCCTGGTGTTCACTGCTTCCACCTACTCTTTTTTGTGATAGTTGGAGGGGGAAGACAAAATGGTTTAAGACAGCAAGAGAGTATTCTAGGATATTTTCAGTAGCAGCCGGTAGAGAAGAGATAGGAGATCCTTTGGTTATGTATAGTGTTAATAGTGATATTCCACCCAACTAGCTACTTTTTATAAAGGGTGGAAAGAAGATAAGACTCTTGTTGGGGAGGGAAGGATTGTGAGTTGAATCTGGAAAGCAGTGAGCTTGTGGGAGGTCAGATTCTGAGGTAAGTGAGAGTAAAGGATAGAAAATAGGTGTAGTGTGTGAGAGAATAGAGTTAACCATTACAGTAATAAAGTTCAGGAAACCATGAAATGGGCTAAGATCTGGGAGGGGTGTTGTGTAGTATTTATAATTGTATGGAACAGCTATTATTTACAATAATAATGGAGCAACAGTCATATGACAGAATCTATGTGATCTGGATAACAAGAATAGGGAGTATAGGACGTAGAGTAGTGTGCTAATATAACACAAGTGAAGTGAAAGACAATAAATTAACAATACACTATGAAAGAGAGAACAAGGGAAACCAGTCAAACAATGCAATTTAACCAGCCAAGTGAAGAAGACTAAACAGAAAGAAGAGTAATACAAAAATACTAATAAAATAAAAGATATAAGAATAATGAAAACAATAATAATACAGATATGCAATAACTTGCAGGTCCTCTGTAATAGCAAAGTGAAATTTGTCTCAGTATCTCGGCTGTTGGGATGCCTCCTCTTTGGGTCCAACTCTGGTCTTTTCACAGTTCCAGGTTATTTGGTCTTACCTGTGGGAATGTGAGAAAAAATAAAAAATTAAAAAAAGAAGGAAGGAAGAAGAGATAAAAAGGGAAAGAAAGAAAGAAGGAATAAAACAAGAAAGAAGGAAAGAGAGGAAGAAGGAGTTAAAAGATAAAAAAGTAATTAATAAAAAACACTCAAAGCATTACTTAAAAAAAAAGTTTCCTTCTGGCTTCAAACTGGCCAAGCCAGTTTTGCTGGTCTTTCCTGGCTGCAGCAGGCTGAGGGGTGATTGATTTCACTTTTCTCCCTTCCTGATTGGCTCTCAGTCAGCATCCTGCCCAGTTCCCCAGCATCCTCTGGTCCCACAGGTTCCTGCATGCACTCTTCCCGGGGCCATGGGGCTATGGGTGTGGGCTTGGGAGACTTCCACAGAGTGCATTCTCCCCAGGTTCCAGGGCTGCGCACTTGGCCAGGCAACTCCAGTCCCTCAGGTTTGGGCGCACACTCTTCCTAGGGCTATGGGAGTGTGTGCAGGGTCTTCCCTGCCACCTCGGGAGTGCTGTGAGGCTGGGTGGGGAGGAGGCCAGAGTGGCTGCTGCAGGAGAATTCCCCAAACAGCCACCCAGTGTCTCTTTTTTCACTATTTCTTTTTCAGAAATTCCTCGTATTCAAGCCTGCCGCTCCTACAGAGGCCTGGCCTCTCACACAGCCCAATTGTCCAGCCAGACCAGGGACTATCGGGGTCAGGGCCTATTCTGCCCGACTCTCAACTCTCCTCAGCCAGCGTCCGCAGACTCCGTGGGTGCTCACAGCCCCTGTGTGTTTGCCACTTAGTCCTTATTCCTCTCTCTGTGACTTCAAGCAGCCAGGTCTCTCCTGGTGCTGCTCAAACCTTGTTTGGCCAGAGAGAGAGCAGTTGACCCCGCTCTCTTCCAAGAACCCTGTGGTACACTCGGTGGGCTCCGGGCCTGGGACTGCTGCTGTCCTGGTCCCCGAGCTGGTCCCAGGGACCTTATTGTCCTGAAGCACTCTCCTTACCATCTGGTTTTTCAATGTCTGCTACAATTTTTGGTCTCCTCTCTTCATATGTGCTGGGGTACTGTTGTCTGTTCACTCTGTTCCCCTGTAGATTGGCTAGGTGTTTTACTTGTGTGCAGGAGGAGGTGGGCTCCGCTCCCACCTATCTCACTGCCATCTTAAGTCATCATTTATTTTTAAATTATTTAGAAAATTATATTTTATTGATTGTGCCATTATAGTTCTCCCAATTTTTCTCCCTGTGCCCTCTTCTCCCTAAGCCCCTGACCCCCTCAGGCCATCCTCCCACCGTTGTCCATGTCCATGGGTCATGTGCATAAGTTATTTGGCTACTCAATTTCCTGTGCTGTACTTTACATCCCCATGGCAATTCTGTAACTTCCAGTACCAGTTTGTACTTCTTAATCCCTTTTACGCTCATCACCTGATGCCCTGCCTATCTGGTGACCATCAAAACATTCTCAGTATCTGATTTTGTTTCTGTTTTGCTTGTCTGTTTATTTTGGTTTTAGATTTAATTGTTGATATGTATTTGTTGCCATCTTATTGTTCATATTTTTGGTCTTCTTCTTCTCAAAGAAGACCCTTTAGCGTTTCATATAATAAAAGTTTGGCAGTGATGGACTGCTCTAGCTTTTTCTTATCTGGGAAGCACTTAATCTGCCCTTCTGGATAGAGTCATCTTGGTTGTAGGCCCTCACATTCATCACTTTGAATACTTCTTGCCAGTCTCTTCCAGCCTGCAAAGTTTCTTTGGAGAAATCGGGTGACAGTGTCATGGGGCCTCCCTTGTAGGTTTTGGGTGGGCCAAAAAGTTTTAGTTTTTTTATAAAAATAAAAGACACATTTTTCATTTTCAACCATAACTTTATTGATTTGGAGATTTTGTGTATGTTGGCTATGTCCCACATGGTATCATGTTGATTTTCTCAATTACTATCTCAATTTGATCACTATCAACTTCAATTGGTCTACCAACCATGGAGCATCATCCAGTTAGATATCTCCAGCACAAAACTTCACAAACCATTTTTGACATATTCAGTCAATCATAGTACCTTCTTCATACACTGCACAAATCTTTTCTTGCATTTCAGTTGTATTTTTGAAATAATAAAGCATAATAAATGCCTAAAATGTTGCATATTTTTTTCCATTTTCAATAAATGGCTACACAAAAATCCACCAATTTTGATGTTATTTTTTAAAATGTACACTGATATGAAAGTTGTCACAATACAATCTAACAAAATTGTTTTGAATAAAGTTAAAGACAACTAAACACTACTAGAACTATCTGATGGAAAAAAACATACGAACTTTTTGGCCAGCCCAATAACTAATTGCTTTTCTCTTCCTGCTTTGAAGATTCTCTCTTTAACCTTTGGCATTTTAATTATGATGTGCCTGATGTGCCTTGGGGTGGGCCCCTTTGGTCTCATCTTGTTAGGGACTCTCTGCATTTCCTGGACTTGTATGTCTTATTTCCTTCATTCACCATGTTAGGGAAGTTTTCTGTCATTATATTTTCAAATAGGTTTCCAAGTACTTGCTGTATCTCTTCTCCTTCTGGTACCCCAATGATGCAAATGTTGGTATGCTTGAAGTTATCCCAGAATCTCCTTACAATATCCTCGTATTTTTGTATTCCTTTTTCTTCTTGCTGTTTGGATTCAGTGTTTTTTCCTTTTTTATATTTCAAATCACTACTTTGATTCTCAGTTTTATCCATTTACTGTTAATTCACTGTAAATTGTTCTTTATTTTAATGACTGCATCCTTCATTTTTGGCATCCTTTTTTATGGTCCATGCCTTTTTTTATGATGTTGAAATTCTCACTAAGTTCACTGTATGTTCTTATAACCAGTGTTTTGAACTCTGTACCTAGTAACTTGCTTGTCTCCGTTTTGTTTGGT
Source organism: Phyllostomus discolor (assembly GCF_004126475.2). Lineage (NCBI taxonomy): Eukaryota > Metazoa > Chordata > Mammalia > Chiroptera > Phyllostomidae > Phyllostomus > Phyllostomus discolor. The sequence continues at coordinate 152,233,434 of NC_040905.2, read as the reverse complement.
TGTTTTCTGGAGTTCTGTTCTTTCATTTGGGACATGTTTCTTCGTCTCCTCATTTTGGCAGCCTTTCTGTGTTTGTTTCTATATATTAGGTAGAGCTGCTATGTCTCCCAGAGTTAGTAGAGTGGCCTAATTTCATAGGTGTCCTGTAGGATTCAGTGGCACAACCCTCCCCTGTTACCCAAGCTGGGTACTTGAGGTGTGCCCACTGTGTGAGCTGTGTATACCCTCCTGTTGTAGTTGAACCCTGATTGTTGTTGGCACATCCAAGATCAGCCACTGCCAGTATTCTGTCTGGGGTCACACAGCATAAGCTACAAAGCATCTGCAGATGGCTTTGTTCTGGGCTTGGAGGTGCCCAGGTGAAGCCAAACTGTGAACTAAGGCTGGCTGCTGCTAATGCTGGGCCTGGGGCAACTGAGCCAGAGGTACAGGACTCAATGAAGCCAGATGCTGTGTGTTTGAACTAATTTAGGGAAATCTGAAGTGTGGTCCAAGACAAGCCATTTGTATGGAAAAGCCACTGGCAACACCTTGGTGGGCCTGAAAATTGGGTGGGGCAGGGCCTCAGGGAATCACCAGGGTGGGGCAAACAGTGTGAGCTAGGTTGATGGAGCCTTAGGTATGATGCATGCGTGCCAGCTCTGTGGTTCTATGGGGGGAGGGCTCAGAAAAGGAACAATGGCCTCTACCAGCATTTCTGTCTGGGAGAAAGCTGCCCCTCAGCTCTTGCCCTGATGCTGGACAGTTCACTTCCTCCTTATATGTCTCTGATGCCTTTCAATCTGCTGCCCCCTCAATGGAGCTCAGAGGGAGTGAGCCTGAGTACATCTGTGTGTGAGCCCTTTAAGAGGATCTGCCAGGGATTCCAGCAATTTCTGTCATCCACAGCCTCAATCTCCACTGGTTTTTATAGCCAGAAGTTATTGGGATGTCTCTTCCTGGCACTGGAGCCCTGGGCTGGAGGGCCTGATGTGGGACTGGGACTCCTTGCTCCTAAGATAGCCCTCCTGATTTTTATCCACCACACATGGGTGTGGGACTAGCCCATTCTGCATCTCTGCTCCTCCTACCAGTCACAATGTAGTTTCTTCTTTAATTTCAAAGTTGTAGGACTTCTGTTCAGCTCAGTTTTTGACAGTTTTGAATGATGGTTATTCTATAGTTGCAATTTTAATGTGGTTGTATGAGGAGGCAAGCCATGTTTACCTGGCCACCATCTTTGCTTCACTCCAGGTTTCCATAGGCACCTCAAACTCACTGAGGTCCCAAACTGAACATGTTATCCGATGTTACCACTCCCCATTTTCCTAAATTCTCCTTTCCCTACATTCCCTATGTCTGGTGTAACTATTCCAAGAATACCTCTAACATTTGTTCCACTTTCTCTCTACTATGAATATTTAATCAGTTGCTAAGTTTTATTGTTTCTATCAGCACAAATCTCTTAGATTAACTTTCTCTTTTCAACCTGGTGGTCATATTAAGTTTTCCTTGGGCTACTGCAGTGGTTTTCCAATGAGCTTCCCCATATCTGGATTTCCCCTTTCCACCCTGTCATCCACATTAACGCCAGTTATCTTTCCAATATACAAATATAGTCAGGCCCTTGCTTGACTCAGAATATTTTGGCTCTACACTTTCTTCATGATTAAGTAAAAATTCCTTATCATTGACATTCAGGCATGTTCTGACTCCATCTGGTTGTTCTAGTTCATCTCCCAGTTGGCAGAAGTAAGGATTCCCTTCATTGTGTTCATTCATCTCTGTGTTCACCTGTCTAAGCATTGAATAGTAGTTTGACTGACATAATCAATTACCCGTATTTTTTGGACCATAAGACTCACCTAGGTTTTAGAGGAGGAAAATAGGAAAAAATTTTTTGAAGCAAAAGATGTGGTAAAATATTTAATAGCATAAATAACATAATATTTCACCAATGTAAGTTTAAACAGAATTCAACCGCAGCATTAACAGCCATTATTCCTCCCAAATTTGGGGGATGAAACTGCATCTTATAGTCCGAAAAATATGGTAGTTGTGTGTGTATTACCATGTTATGATTCATTCAAAAAAATCCATTATAGTAATCTGACTTCTGTAAATGATGGCTGATTTGAATTGAGATTAACTGGAAGAATATTCCTTCAATAGTATTTCATCAGACATACTTGTTATGGAACATATGTGTTGCTTAAATCATAGTTCCCCCAAATTTTCCCACACAAAATTTTCCTAAATTAATTCCCATCAAATGATATTTCATATATTTCTCTAGAAAACACTTAATGAGAATGAGTATAACAATTTCTATATTATTATACCAATGTAAAACTTTAATATAAATTAGATGTTTTGTTCTCTCCACTGCTTTTCCTTAAAACAAAACAAAACAAAAAACCTCCCAGACCCTCAAACCAAAAATTATTTATGACAAGAACATTCTTTTCAGCACACTCCTTAAATAAATTCAAGCTTTGTCAGGTTTTTTGGGACCTTGGCCCCTGGATGTTCACCCACACAGACATAAAATGGCCAGGGTAGTACTTTGACTCACACGGCGGGCACTCTGTAACTGTGTGTTGATGACAATGATGTGAACTAAATTAAATTAGCTATGCCCAGGCCTTGCAAAAATAAGAGTAAGTGAGATTTACTTCAGAAATAGAAGTCTAATACATATAAATCAGTAGAAAGCTTATTTTAAAAAATGTATTTTCCTAAACACTGACCTCACACCATATAGAAAAATTAACTCAAAATATCAATCAAAGACCTAACTATAAAACCTGAAATTCCTAATAAAAAACTTAAAGCTTTGTGAGCTTGGCTTTGGCACAGTGGATTCTTAGATGTGACACAAAAATATGAGTGATTAAAAAAATAGGTCAATTGGACTTTATCAAAATTAAAAACTTTTATGTATTAAAACATTGTACAGAAAATGAAAATATTTACAATTATATATCTGATTAAGATCTAATATGTAAAGGACACATCTCAACAACAAAAAGACCTCATTTTTAAAATGAACACACGACTTGAATAGATACTTCTCAAAATAAGATATGCAGATGACCTACAAACACGTGCAAGGATGCTCAGCATCGTCAGGGAGTATGGAATGCAAGTCAAAACCACAATAGATACCACTTCACACCTACTAGCCATGCCATTTGAGAAGAGGAAAATAACAAATGTTTATAGCAGCACTATTCACAATAACCAAAAGATGGAAACAACCCAAACACCCATCTATTGATGAATAGATAAACAAATGTGGTGTATCCAGGCAATGCAGTGTTTTTCTGCCAAAGAAGGAATGAAGCACTAATACATGTTGCAACATGGATGTACTTTGAAAACATTGTGCTAAATGAAAGAAGCCAGACTCAAAAGGCCATATATTGTATGATTCTATTTACATGAAATATACAGAATAGGCATAGGTCTCCATGAAGTCAGAAAGCAGATTAGTTGTTGATGGAGGGGCTGGGGGTGGAGGGAGTGGAGAGTGGCTTCTGAGTGGGTGTGGGGCTTCCTTTAGGTGGGGCGGAAAAGTTCTAGAGCTCCGATAGTTATGATGGTGGCACAACATTGTGCATATAGCTGATGTCACTGAATTGTACGCTTTATAGTTGTTAAAATGGTGAATTTTATGTTGTGTGTTTTCTACCACCTTAAAAAAAACATTTCTTTTAGCTCTTGGGTAGCAGAACATTGGCAGCTCTATTGATGCTTGTTCAGAATGGCAACATGTTCTATTGGAACGTAGCGTGACAGGGAATCAGAAAACACCTGGATTCCAGAATAACCTTTGTTATCAACTCACCACAAGCTTCAGGCAATAAATCATACAATCTCCTTGGACTTGGTTTCTCCTGGCTGTAAAATGAAGGGTTTAAACTAGATGAAATCTACCGTAAATTCTCTCAGCTCTAAAATTCTTTGATTGAACTTATAAGTACTGATTTTGAATACTTAATTTCTAACCATGTTTTGTTCTTGCTTCAGTTTACAACAATAAAATGAGTTTGTGTTTCTAAGTTTATGGTAACATAATTATATTTTGAATTTGGTAATATTCAACACCAATAATCCATTTACAAATCTATAGAAGTTAAATACATTTCACAATATTTTGTAACTAGTCAGTCAAAAGTCCCCAAAGTAATCTGAAAATGTATTAGCATATTTGTAAAGAGTATTTCCCTTTTTATGCAAAGTTTTTTTTGATATTTAATATGTTAGGAATGTGAACTTTTAACTCGTCAAACTATTGTAACATATTTGAAAATTATAGTAATTTGATTAAAATGTTGCCTATAAGGCAGAAGGTTTAGTTAATAGAATCCATATGTAATTAAAATGCAGAACTAAATGTAATCAGACTCCAGTGACTAGTGCCTTCATATTGATAGTTTTACAACGGCCTCTGGGGTTGAAAGTTTAAATGTTACAGAATGCAACAACACTGCAGAAAACAACCTCACCTGGCAATTTAGCTGTTTTAAAGACATAGACAGTCACTTGAAAAATGTGACTGTCGCAGCCTAGATTGTCTAGGCTGTGATTTTAGGAATGTCTTCCTTTGGCAGGTGGTTGAAGCATATGACTGGCGGGCTGGTGGAGAACCACCCTCTCCAGTGGTGTTGCATAAACACTCAGAGATGGAGATCCCTGCCATGAGCCAAGCTGTGGCCTTCTTTTTTCCTTTTTTTAATAACAGAGTTGCTTAATTTGGGTGAATTCATTTGAATCACATGAAAGTTTTAGACACAACACTACACACCAAGCCACAAAAAAAGTTAAAAAATTTTTTTCCTGAACTTGAAAAAATTATTTTCTCTGGACAGTTTTAAGAGTCGACATCCTGTGTTAGAGTTCTCTAATCATCACCAGCACAATTTACAATCAGAACACACAGAGAGCCAGTTTAGACCAGCTCATCTGTTGATCTTGGCAGAGACCCTCCGTCTCACTGTGTGCAGCTGCCACTGGAGAGCTGGGGACTCCGCGGAGAGCCGGAGGAGGGTGGGATGGAAGGCTGGTCAAGGCATGAACACATAGGCCTGCTTCATTTCAACAGTTGTATGTTGCTTAAAAAAAAAGTAGTCTTTTTATTTTCCTGCCCCCCCCTTCTTTTTAACCTGAAATTAAACGAGGACCTCTCATGAGCCTCTGCGCTCCAGGCATAAGAAATTGTAATGTCTGGCTTCCAGAAACTGTCCCGTCAAAATGTGCTTCTGATTAGGTGGCTTAATTACAGCTGTGAAAACAATGTTGATTTAGGCCTCAAGATTCCAGGGCATGTCAGCCGTTATTAGCTAACCTTGGACTGAATCCACCATTTAAAACTCTGTACCACTAAAGTCACCCAGCTTGACAACTTTTTATGTAGGCAGAAAATTTGCCAGAAGCAACACATTTTAATGCAAAATATTGTTCGATGCACAATTTCAACGACAGCAGCATTAGTGGTCATTAAAGAGATAGTTAACTTTGCACTTTATCAAGAATAAGGAAGTTCTGTTTGTAAAAACAGTAAGTTTTGAATACTATTTTTAAAGAGTTGACTGACATAAGAATTAATTTTAATTCCTTTAATTCAGTTTTATTTCAAGTCTAGCATGTTGGTTTAACCACCCAATTTTATTACACCTAAATTTTCCTGACAGTTTCATTTGCTGTTAGGAAATAAAATTGCAATTTTTTTCAACATGGGAAATAATGGCTAGTTTTAAAAACATTATGTTTGAAACTTCCCTTGCCTCAAGCTGGTTCAGACACAACCTCAGTTTACTTTTGGAAGGAAACGAACCTCATTAAATAGTTTTAAATATTTTAATATAATATAAGTGTGTTTTTTCATAGTGAGAAAGTTTATTAGACTCGTGTATTTATACCTGCAGGGGAAGTAAAAGTCTTAATGATTATATGGTTTCAATACTTTGGAATTTTCAATACAATTGTCACTGATATCATAAATATTATAATTATACATTTAAAGTTGTTCCAGTTCTATTGTATTTTAGATGTCTAAAGCTCCCCTTTTATGCTATGAGTGGTTTTTTATTTGTCAGTATTTTAAAAAGTGGACATTAAATAGGAAGCAATACCAAAAGGGGTGGGTAGCTGAACAATAAACATAAGGAGTCATATAATTCTCATAATAATTTTGGAAGAAATTTTTGCTTGAAAATTCATGATTTATGCCAAACCGAATACCCAAGAGAGAGATAAATGATTTCTTTAAAATGAAATCTCCCACACCCAAGACATTAAATCCAACAAAGTGGGTGGTCAAGACACATCATTTTCTACTAGTTGACTCATTGAACAATTAACCGACTCACTGTAAGCCATGTGTGGACAAGGAAACTTTTGTTCAAGTTGCATTAAGAGTTAATACATAGGTAATTAATTGTGAGGAATGGATGTGTGAAGTTGTGTTGATGATATAGTATGTGTGTATTGAGGAGAAAGCTGGGCAACTGATTCAGAACAGTTTAAATTAGTAATCACATAATATAAATAGTATCAGTAACATCTAATAGCCAGACACTGTGGAGATACATACATATATATTTATTCTGTCCCTTGTTTAATTTAGTCTACATATCAGTCTTATGAGAAAAACACTATATCCCCGTATTGCAGACGAGGCAACTCAGTCCTGGAGAGGGTAAGTAATTTGCCCAGGATCATGCTGTTTGGGAACTGGATTGGAACCCTTGCCTGTATGTCCAAAGCCCATGCTCTAAACCAAAGATGGAAACACATACTTTTCTTGGAAAGTGTATTCCAGGTTCTGAAAAAGGAAGGAAACAGTAAGAATGAAGTTTATGTTGACTTACCTTTAGACTGTTAAGAGACAAGAGCACTTAAACTTGAATAAAAGTTTTACAGTTTTCTGCACAAGGAAAAAAAAGCCATTTTTTTCTTTCAGTAAAAAAAGGACTGTGAAGACTGACACATTCACTCGGTCTGTGGTTAAGGCCTTTTACCTAGAACAAAAGGACCTTCCCTTTTCCTTTTGAAGTTGTTTTATGCACAGAGAATTGAAAGTGTATATCTTTCCATGCTATACTGGTTTGAAGTTTAGGTAGATTGCCTTTGTTCTTAAGATTCTGTGTTAGCTTAGAATTTGGGAAGGAACAGCTGTCTTAGTTTCCCAGAACTTTGGCTTAGGGCATGCTTTGATAGCATCTGAATTCAGCTCATTCTGTTGTATCTCCTTTGTTCTCTGTGTTTGCCTGACCCCAGTTGGAACTACACCCTTCCAGAATGTAAGGGGCCAACTAAGGTGACAGCTTTGCATTTCTAGCCCCCTCCATCTTATTTCTGATGATTTCTAACTGAAAATATGTATTTGGTTGAAAAAATGTGCCATATACATTGTATACAGTATGGATTATATCTGATTTTATCATGATAAAGTGGTTGTTTTTGAGACATTATTTTCTTCATACCTTCTGGTGGTTTATGACTTAATAAAAATTTTTATTAAATAACATACTATATAATATAGATTCTCGTGGTTATAAAGATGTATACCCTAACTGGTTTTTCTTGATAACATAATATTTTTTTGGAGAAAACAAAAGGTTTAAGAAGGAGTTTTGAACTTAGATATATATGTACATCTATATAGATATTCTGTATCTTGTCCTGCATAAGTAGAGGTATTCATTATTTTGGCTGTTACCATGCTTTGCCTATGGACTAATCTTTTTTAACATCTTGGTTCATGTACTTATATTTCCTAGCCTATATTTGAATATGAGTTCCTCCAATTCTTTAAAAATATGGCTGTAGCTGGTGTAGCTCAGTGGATTGGGTGCAGGCCTGAGAACCAAAGGGTCATTGGTTTGATTCCCAGTCGGGACACATGCCTAGGTTACAGTCCAGGCCCCTGGTGGGGGGTGTGTGAGAGGCAACCACACACTGATGTTTCTCTCCCTCTCTTCCTCCCTCCCTTTCCTTTTTTTAAAAAACAAACAAATAAATAAAATATTTTAAAAAATATGCTTAGTGTTTTTCCTAAAGCAGGTAAGACCCCAAGAAATTCTTTTTTGTGTGTGTGTAATTTTTTTGGATATTTTAAAAGATTTTATTTATTTTTTAAAAATATTTTATTTATTTATTTTTAGAGAGGGAAGGGAGGGAGAAAGAGAGAGAGAAACATCAATGTGCGGTTGCTGGGGGCCATGGCTTGCAACCCAGGCATGTACCCTGACTGGGAATCGAACCTGCGATGCTTTGGTTCACAGCCTGCACTCAATCCACTGAGCTACGCCAGCCAGGGCAAGAAATTCTAAATATGGCTATTAAAATAATTCAGCTTTTATAACCACATTTGTCCTTCTTTTTAATGGCACTGATAATGCATGGCATGTGATGTGTAACAATGCTTTTTAATGATGTTCAAAAGAGTTTAAATTGGTTACCATTTCAATATGAAGCAAGCAAGAAAGTATGGGGGTTTATCATTCATTAAAAACAGCTGTTCAGTAAATATCACAGCCATATTTATCCCTGTCTCACAGTAACGCCTCACAGTGGGAGTAAGGGAAACCTACAGAACACACTTGTTTGACTTGCCACCCCTACTCCAAGCAGGGTAGTTTTCCTTTCATCTTATTTAAAAAATAAATTTTTGAATAAGATTTCATTCTGTGAAAGAATTCTGCTGTTAACAAGTGGGAAAATCTCTGTTACCTCGAGAAGACACCCAAGGACAGTCGTCTGTTTTCCAACTCCTCATACTCAAGTACAAAAAGAAAAAAGTGAAAGAACAAACAATGTCACCATGACTTCTGTACTTAGTAAAATCATTTTCACACATTTCATGGCTCCTTGGAAGCCTGAAACTAAAACTTGTTTTTGTATTTTCCAACAAGTATTTTTGCTTCACTCTATGAAGGATTTCCCATTGCAGTATAATGGAGATGCAGCATCACAGTAGTTTCAGGTGTGCAGAATGATGATGCGACATTTGTGTGCACTTCCAAGTGAGCTCCACAGTAAGTCCAGCCACCATTTGTCACCAGGCAAAGTTAGAAAAAGAGGTGAGAACTCTTTAAGATTTACTGTCTCAGCAACTTTCAAATGTACAGTCTAGTATGATAGAATATAATCACCGTGCTGGACCTTACACCCTCATGACTTACTCACTTATATCTGGAAGTATGTGCCTCTTGATCCTCATCACTCATTTAAAATTCCCTCCAACACTGCCCCTCTGGCAGCCACCAGTCTGTTCTTGGTATTTATAAGTTTTGTTCTGTTTTCTTGTTTGTTTGTTTAAATATTCCACATATAAGTGGAATTATATGGTATTTGTCTTTCCCTGACATAGTTCACCTAGCATAATTCCTTCAGGGTCCACTCATGTTGTTGAATATGGCAAGATTTCATTCTTTTTTTTATGGTTGAGTATTACACTGTATACATATACCACACCTTTTTATTCATTCATTCATTGATGGACATTTAGGTGGTTTTCATATCTTGGATTTTTAAAACAATGCTTCACTAAACAAAGGGGTGTATAATATAGTTTGAAATCAGGGAGAGTGATACCTTCAGATTTGTTCTTCTTTATCAAGTTTATTTTGGTTATTTGGGATCTTTTGTGGTTCCATATGAATTTTAGGATTGTTCTAATTCTGTGAAAAATGCCTTTGGAATTTTGATAGGGATTACATTTTTGCAATATTAATTTCCTAATATGTGAGTGTGGAATACCTTTTCATTTATTTGTGTCTTCAGTTTCCTTCATTGTGTTACAGTTTTCAGTGTGCAATTCTTTCACCTCTTTGGTTAAATTTATTCCTAGGTTTTTTTTCATGCAGTTATAAATGGGATTATTTTCTTAATTTCTCTTCCTGACAGTTTGTTGGTAATGTATAACAAGAGAAGATTTTTGTATGTGTAATTGATTTAATACCCTGAAACTTTGATGAATTTTTTAATTAGTATTAGATTTTTTGATGGATTCTTCAGGATTTCTATATATAAAATCATGTAGTCTGCAAAATAGTGACAGTTTTACTTCTTCCTTTCCAATTTGAATGTATTTTATTTTGTTTTCCTGCCTAATTGCTCTGGCTAGGACTTCTAATACTATGTTGAATAGAAATGGTGAGAGTGGGCATCCTTGTCTTGTTCCTCATGTAAGGGCAAAGCTTTCAGCTTTTTGCCATTGAGTATGGTGTTGTCTGTGGGCTTGTTATATATGGCATTTAGGATGTTGATGTATGTTCCACTATGCCCACTTTGTTGAGATGTTTTCATTTTAATCATAAATGAATGTTGATTTTTATCAAACGGTGTTTCTGCATCTAATGAGATGATTGTAGGCTTTTATCCCTCATTTTGTTAATGTGGTATATTATGTTGACTGATTTGCATATGTTGCATCATACATGCATCTCTAGAATAAATCCCATTTGATTATGGTATATTATCCATTTAATGTATTGTTATATTTGGTTTTATTATATTTTATTGAGAGAATTTTTTCATTTGTGTTTATCACTGTTACTGGCTTGTAATTTTATGTTTTGTGATGGCTTTGGTTTTGTTATCATGATAATGATGATCTCATAAAATGAGTTTGGGAGTGTTTTCTCTTCTTCAATTTTTGAGAAGAGTTTGAGCAGGATAGTTGTTACATTTCTTTGACTACTTGGTTGAATTCATCAGGGAAGCCATCTGGCAAAAGTACATACATATACCTATCACTAATTTCCTTAAAGGTAAGTGGACTAAATTATCCAATCAAAAGACATAGAGTGCCTGGTGGATAAACACAAGACCCATGTATATGTTGCCCACAAGAGACCTGCCTCACATGTAAGGACACACACAGACTGAAAGTGAAGGGATAGAAAAAAGGTGTTTCATGCAAATTGACAACTAAAGAAAGCTGGAGTATCTATATCAAACAAATAGCCTTAAAATAAAGACTGTTATAAAAGATAAAGAAGGATTTTACATAATGATAAAGAGTTCATTCCAACAAGAAGATATATTTGTAAATATCTATGTTCCCAACATATGAGCACCTAAATATATAAGATATATAAAATATACAAAGCAATCCAGTTGTTTTACTATACATTTACTTTTACAAGTAAGTTTTTAAAACTTTATTTCTTGTTATTAGTGCCCTATCTTTTTAGCTTAAAGAAGTCCCTTTAACATTTCTCATAAGCCCTGTTTTATGGTGATGAACTCCTTTAGTTTTTCTTTGTCTGTAAAACCCTTTATCTGTCCTTGGATTCTGAATGATAACCTTATTGGTTAGAGAGTTCTTGGTTGGGAAATTTTTCTTTTAAGCACTTTGAATATACATACCACTCCCTCCAGGACTGCAAAGTTTCTGTGGAGAAATCTGCTGACTGTCTTACAGGGATTCCTTTGTAAGTAATAAGTTGTTTTTCTCTTGTTGCTTTTAAGAATCTCTATTTTTAACTTTTGACATTTTAAGTACAGTAGGTCTCCTTGCTTTTGTCTTGTTTGGAGCTTCTAGACTTCCTGCATCTGGAGGTGTGCTTCTTTCCTGAAATTAGGGAAGTTTTCAGTCATTATTTTTCCAAATAATGTTTTTGCCTCTTTCTCTTTTCTCTTTATGGGGACTCTATTATGCAAATCATATTTCATTTCATGTGGGATAAGTCCCTTTCATGACTGAAAAGTCCCTTTAGCTAGCTTCACTTTTTAAAATTATTTTTCTTGTTTTGATGCTCTGTGTGAGTTCCACTGCCTGTCTACCAGTTCCCTGGGTCATTTCCCCCTGTTTCATCTGGTCTGCTGTTGAACCCCGTTAGTGTATTTTTCAGTACAGTTACTATATTCTTCGGCTCTGTGACCTCTGTTTGGTACTTTTTGTATTTTCTGTTTCTATATTGAAGTCCACCTGTTCTTCTCTTCATTGTGCTGAGCACCTTTATCACCATCACTTGGTACTTTTTATCTGGTAAATTGCTTGTCTCCATTTCATTAAAGTTTTTTTTTTCTTTCTTGAGGTTTTTATCTTTTGTTTGGAATGTATTCCTCTGTTTTTTCATTTTGCTTGACTTTCAGTTTCTGTTTCTATGTGTTATACAAAATAGCTCATTCTCCCAGTCTTGCTGGAGTGGCTCAAAGTAGGAGATGAATCTTTCTGTTTAAACTTGCCTTAGTTCTTGGTTTTCTGTTGAACTGTTTCTCTGATTGTTTCAGACCTGTGGGGATTACCAACACATTTTCCTCTGGCTACCAGAGTGTGGTGTCCAAGGGACATTCCTTGTGTGGGCTGCACGTGCCTGCTGCCTTGGTGGGGCTGCGGGAGTGGTACAGGGGTAGCAGGCCTGCTTGCTCACCGCCTCTTATTCGTAGTAGGCTAGGGCTGCTCTAAGGAGCGCTGTGCATAAACTTTTGGGGGCACTACTTTGTACCAGATCTTGATTGTTAATGCTGACTTTTGTCACTAAACATATAACTTTGTATTACTCATTTTGGGGAGAATAATGATGTACATATTTTGAGTAAAAGCATATAGTTAACCCTTGAAGAAATAAAATTGTATGTCAGTATATGTTTTGCATTCTGGATCTTATACTTGACTTTTATAAACTTAATAAAGACTTTTCAGAGTAATACAATGAAGCATGAGTTTCTTATCCACAGTCTTTGATCTACCTGTCGATCTCAAAATCTTACCTAATTAAGCTACAAATCAGTTTTGATCATCACTTCTTTCAATGCTGAAGGGAATCTTCAAGGGAACAGAAATGCAATGGTAACTGACTTGACTCCTCAGCTTCCCCCTTGCTAAGGACATTCACAGGAACCTTTACTGACAACAAGAGTGGGACACTTTGTGTAAGGCCAAACTTGCAGATTGAAATTGGGAATCAACAAGGATGTAAAAATTGGCCAATCTATCAAACATTCACTGATTTTCTCTATCTTCCTGATCACAACTCACTTGTACTCACTGATACTATAGCTTTATCTCTTAAACATTTCTGCCTGTTATTTTTGAGGTTCAGAGGAGTAGAGAGGTTCCCCTAATGTAGTATAATAGAAAGCAAACTGGACTGGGGAATCAAGAGTTAAAACATACTACCGGCACTGCCACGCTAGGGGTGTGATCTAGGGCGAATAACCAGTCTGGGAGTTCCCACAACTTCAACAGGAGGGCATTGCATCAGGTGATCTCTTAGGGTTCCTTCTAGTACTAAACAAATGTTTTCTCTTTCACTTTTTTTCTGTCACAACCTTTTACTCAGTAACCTTTAGAAGAATGTCAGTAAAAATGAAAGGCTGTCCTCTCAGGAGTTTGTGTGACTTCAATGTCACTTCACCCATCTGGCAGGTTGTTTCAGAGGATTTAGTTCATTAATGATATTAATGGCATCTGTTTCAGTTTCCGTGCATTAGATTAATAGATAAAATGAGTATTTAAACATTTTCACCTTTGAAATGGAATATTTTATAGCCCTTGAGTGCATAGAAAGTTAGCATGTTGGTTAGTGGAGCTCAAAGGTAGTACTCCTGATTTAACACTTGATTAATTTATTCCTTGGTGCAGCACTTCTGGACAGCACTGTGATTTTAACCGTTCTTATAGCTTAACTTGTTTTTAGTCTTGTTCATACTTAATGTAGACCCATAGTGTATCATTGGAGAGACAGGAAGCATCAAGGACCCTGATGTTGAAATGCATGCTGTAAGGGACTCCTCAAAAAGAATAATCACAAAACTTTATTTCAGATGATCATCAACAGATCAGTAAGTTCCCTTCATCTGAACCGACTTCTTATACCAACATTTTGATATCTTTAGTGTTTCAAATCTAATGTTAAAAGAGAAAAAATGTTAGGTTTATTCAAATTAGCTGCTCATTTATTGAAAATCAAGACATACAATGTGTGGTTTGAAAGATGTCCTAAACAGGACTAGCAGCCTGAAACCCTCTCTTCTACCAGTCATTTAGAAACAAAAATACACAAATATTATATAAAATAAGCAATTCATTTTTAACTACCAAAATGAAAAGAACTTATAAGGTTGCCAGTTATAATATTTCTAGAGTTACCAATCTGTTAGTTTGATTATTTTAAAACTCAAATTAGTAAAAATTAGTACCAGGTGCTTTATCTCACAAGCCTTTACTTACGCTCATTTGTTTGCTTGGAATGCTATTTTCTACTCTGTGCATAGTTGATTTTCTCTCAAGTTTTATACCCCAAGTCTCTCCCCAAACACCCTATTATATTATTATACCTTACTGCAATTGATTGTTAATTGACTCATCCTTTTAGATTAGAAGTGCCATGTGAATAGGAGATTGTTCTATTCCTAGGTGTTAACACAATACCTGAGACATAGGAATAGTTTGCTACAAGTCCCATTACAAATTCCAGATTATGTAGCCTAACTTAAAGTTCATCAGCCTGTTTAAAAGTCAGTGATCAAAAAGCCAAGCTTGTGGTTGTTAATTATTTCTCCTCCTCTGTGGGTTCAAATTTCTTTATTGTGAAGATTACCTATTACATCAGGTTATAACTGAAAATGCCCTTTCTATTGTCTCCCTCGCTCCCTTTTTCTTAATGGAAGGAAAATAGAAAAGGAGAGAAATTTGCGATGTGTAGTTGTATTTGAATTGTGCACCTGAGATCAGAGATTGTGTCTTTGTTTATAGCTCATTCAGAACTTAGTATACTACTGGAGTACAATAAATAAGTAATAATGGTGATGGTGAAGTCCATACTATTAGAACATTTGTAGTCTTCAAAAATAACACAAAAAATTAAAACACAATTCTTTTAAATTCTAAGTTCAAGTAATGAGGGTGCTGTAGGATACATTTTTGAGATTCTTAGAAATCATAATTGCTGCAACAAATAATCCTTTTGTGTTGACATTTCATGTCCTTAAGAAAAAAAACTTATTTTTCTTTACCATAAGAAACATAAAGAAAGATATAGGGCATTATCGAAATTTTAAACTGCGATTAAGAGCTCCTACAACAACAATAATAGCAATGTAAAACAGCAAATAAATAAATATAACAAAGAAAGAAAGAAAAAGAAAAAGAAACAAGGTTGTTTAAAAATCTGGTGGTAGGAATGTCAGCCCACCTGAGAATAGCCCCAAACCCTGAACTTGAGCTGCTGAACCCAAACCAAACTGAGTAAGCGGACGGATCCTGAGTTAAACTGCTGGCTGTCTTGTCAGCTCTATTTGATGTTAGTTTTCCCTTTGAAGATTCCTGTTTCATATCAAGTTCATGGCAGCATAGTAATGACTCTATACTACACGTGTGTTTCTCAGCATTGTTAACAGCTTTGTCACTACTGTCACCGATGCATTTAATTCAGTGACCTTAGAATTGATTGGCATGATGGCAGCTGGGCAGTTTCATCAGTTTGAGGATGAGAAGAGTAGAAATCTTTAAAAGGAAATATAAAAAGACCTTTTTAGGTCAGTGCCAGAAACAAACAATTATTTATAGATTCAAAGCTTCACAGATACATAAGGAGTACATTGTATCAAGCAGTGATTTTCAACCAGCGTGCTGTAAGAGTTATCAAAATATGCAATATCTGACTATTTAGTCAGGGACACTGACATCTTTTCCCTTAGATTGTCAAATAAAAAATGACAACAGCCAACACAACAACAGTTGTCCAGTATGAGCGTCCTGTCCTGAACCATAAATCTATAGTTCATATAATAGAGTTACATCTTATTGGTCATGTTGCATAATAAGGTTGCATCTGATTGGTTAATTCTTGGTACCAGAAATCCTTATACACAGGTATAGGCAACCTGATTTTTTAAAGTCACTTTGGAGCAAAAAGAGTAGCTAATTACTACTACTACTACTACTGTTTTGTAAATCAATAAAAATTATGCCTATTTTTTGGTGTGCCACAGAATTTTAGTAGTTTTTTATATGTCCCATGAGATGGAAAAGGGTGAGAATCGCTGATATAGAGGATGTTAAGAAATTGTGCTTGCTTTTATTTCTGTAAATGCTGAGAGCACTGTATATTTAAAAAAATAGGCTTGTTGATATGAAATTAAGTAATAATTGAGCATGCAATAGCAATGAGTTAATATTTATTAAATGAATAAAGCCCAGCTTAAAAAAATCATACATTTACTTTGGGATCATATAGGACAATTGAGATAGATGCCTCCAGTTATTTATGATAGGATTTATTTTACACTTGGAGTGATACATTTATTTTTGAATTATTGAACTATTCCATTCCCACTCCAACTCCCTCCAAGTTTCCCATTTAGTCCAAGAGTAGTCTTTGGTTTTGAAGAGATCTTGGGAGCATTGGTAAACTCTCTCCTTTGTGATTTTTAACAGTTCAGGAAAAATGATAAAAAGGGTCAGGTCCCAAGAATCAACTAATATCTCAGGGAGTATACTGATCACTGCTGCTCATCAGACCTGACCTGTACATCTAGGACTAGGTCAAGATCAAGGCCTTCAGGCCCACTACATTGTTGGTTTTGCTAAGCCCAATTCATTACTAAGTGCTCAACAGAAGTCGGTTGAATCAATGAATTTTGAACACTTTCAAGAGTTCTAAAATCTTCTAGAGCTCTTTTACTCCCTGTATTTTATATAAGAGAGAGAGATGTGTCTGCACATGGAGTAGATACAGAAGGGAATAATGAGTTGCTGGTATGATGGAGCATATAATCTGGTGAATTAGGATGGATTCCCATAAAGCAGTAAGATGATAAATGCTCATGGAATCTGAAAAGATAGGTTTATTTGGACTGGGATGGTTAGGGAATATCTTTGAGAATTTGTGTTGGAGCTTGGTTTTGAAGGGATGGTAGGATCTGAGGAAGCCATTCTGGACAGGGAGCACTATGGGGGCAGAGAGAAGATGCCACTGGCCTAGGCACAATCAAAGTCACACTGACTTTTTAAATGATAATATTGTTTGTTAATGTAATTCTTTCTAGTTTTCAATATACACCCAGGTACACAGCCTTCAGACTTGTGTGTATGTGCTAAAGGAATTATTTTTGAGGTTCTGAAAGGCTGGGCCCTTTGTGCAGCATCGCCCAGCCAGTAAGCCAGAGCACTGGGGCCGCTGCTGGCTCTTTATAAACCCTTGTGGCCGCCCTTTAGTCTGTGGCCCCAGTCATCTTTATTTTCTTACTGAAGCCCCCTGTGGGCAAGGGGGAATGTCTTCCAGGTGAACGTACAGTCAGTGAACATGAAACAGGACAGGGCTTGTTTGTGTATCTGCTTTTTGAGCCAGAGGGTTGATGTAGAGCAGGAGGAGGGGGAAGGGGAAGATTAGCTAACATTTACCTAGTATCTCCCATGTGTAAGACAACATTCTCAGAACCTAATGTGTTAACTTATTTAATACTTACAACACCCCTGTGGGTATACATTTTTTTCTGCCACCATTATTGTCTCCATATTGGGTGGCTTACTAGGTTCTGAAGCAGAGATTTGAACACTGGCAGCCCAAACCAAAAGCCCTGGACAGTGGCCAGTGTTTAGGATCTGGAGTATGATCATGCAAATCTTGGCCACACCTCCTGCTAAATATGCAACCCTGATTCAATTCAACAACCTCTTCAAGAATGCATCAGTTTCCTCATATGTAAAAATAAGGATAATGATAGCTCCTCTTTCTAGGCTTGTTTGAAGATTAAAGGAAAGGATACCTGTAAAGTTCCTGCTATTATTATCAGTGCCATTTCTATTAAGTTCTAGTCAATTGAGCATAGATTATAATTTCTACTCATTCTCAAAATAGGAAGAAACTGCTAAGGCCTCAAAATAATACCCCTAGTCTAGACAGAACATTGTAGTTTGCCGTAGGATGCCTTCTGATTGGCGTCTTGGTATCTTTGCTGAAGAATGTTATATAGTTACGTTTCAAAATCTGTTGTTAAATGCCTGGCTTATTGTTGACAGGGGGAGATAGTACTTGTACAGTTTAATACTTTTTTCTCAATACAGGGGTTTTATTTCTTAGGTTGAAAAATTAACATTTTAATCTGCCTTATTTTTTGCACATAATTCCTATTATGATAAAATTATGTTGATTTAAAAAGTGAAAATCATGATACTAACAAATCAGTCTGCTTTGGGATTCAGGAGAGACGGCAAATTGCTACGGCGTGGATTTAGATAATGGCACGACAAGCAAGCACATCACCATTGTTACAACATTTCTTCATGCGTTTACTAGAAAATTACAGCTGCACACATATTATAGAAATTCTGAGACCTTAACATTCATTGACATTAAAGTTTTTTTCTTAGGCTGTTATGAAATTTTTAGATGAAAGTTCATGTTTATCATGGCATCATTTAATACATTTTAAAGACACCCTACTGCTTTCTGGATATACTTGGTATATAATGAGAGTAAAATATTCAACAATTGGAAATGAAGGAAAAAAAGGTTAGTTCACTTTAAGATATAATTAGGTCTCATAAAATATTTGCTCCATTTGCTCAAAAACATTTGAAGATTAAATATATCATTTTACCAGAAATGATGTTTATGAACAATGATCTTTAAAAGTTAATTTAGTCTTAGGAAGTCCACAAGGCTTTGATGAATTAATATTTAAGCTATTATTTAAAATCATCAGATGTAGAAATACATAGGTGCCCTGAGCCCAAAATTATTAGAATAGTCACACTAGCTCATTCCTTTTTATGTTAATAGTTGGTGTAGTAGGTGGAACAGAATCCTTTGGAAAATCCATGTTTAGCCAGAACCTCAGAATGTGGCCTTATTTGGAAACAGTGTCTTGGAGCTATAATCAAGTAAATTAAGATGGATTCATTCTGGATTAAGGTGGGTCTAAATCCAATGATTAACAGCCGAGTTAGGAGGGACACACAGACACACAGACAGACAGACAGAGAGGGAAGATGCAGCCACAGAGCACAGAAGGCCAGCAGCCCCCAGACGCTACAAGAGATGAGGAAGGATCCTTCCCTAGGGCCTTGGGAGGAAGCGAGGCCCTGCTGACACCTTGATTCCAGACTTCTGACCTCTAAGCCTGTTAGGAAGTAAACTGTTTCAGTCAGCAGTTGGGTCATTTGTTCCGGCAGCCCTAGGAAACTCATATAGTTGGTAAGTTTCATGTGGGGTTAGTTTTACAAAAGGCATTATTCAGAGGCATTAACTAGAAACTGAAATTAAATCAGAAAGTTTGTCAAATTTTCACTTATATACAAAATACTAGTAATTATATATAATTGCAAAGAATAAATCTGTTTTCTGACCTGTCTTTACTTAAAGGACATACAACATATTATCAAAACACTGTCTGTCATTTTGGGTATGTTCAGCCCAGGAAATACTCCTCTATTTTATCAGTCCAAATTCCTAGTCTGGTTAAGATGTTCAGTAGCTTTCAGATAGAAAAATGTATGGCTATTGTCAGGAGGGGGAAAGAAATTAAAACATTTTAAAGATGGTATCCAAGTAGAACCTTCATTTCGAATAAACCACTTACTCATATTCCTTAAATATTTTGTATGTAATGACATCTTCCTCAAAGTAGATTAATAAAGCCATCGAATTCTTCAAATAGGAGGGTAAAAAAAAATATCTGTGGAACAATAAAGTGTCTTTTGTCTTTATGCTGTTTCTGTTATCTGTTCAGTAATAAATATCCAAGAAACTTCCAAAATTCTTACTGATTTTTTAAAATTTAAGTATTTAAAATTTGTATTTATTTCTAGAAAAATGATACCATCAGGACTGAAAGTTTTAAATCCATCTTTCATATTCTTCATGGACAGCTTTTATCCTTTACACTATCTGAAATGAAGCAGTAATCAAAGGAATATTTAATTATCCCTTTACTAAGCCTTTATTGAGTACTTACTATGTGCTACATTCTTTACCAAGGGCTAAGGATGTGATATTAGGAATAAAGCGACAACCAGTATTTATTGAATACTAACTATGTGCCAGCCACTGTGATGAGCACTTTATGTATATTAACTAATGTAATCCACATTATCTTATCTAAAGTAGGTTATTCTCCTTTCTGAAGAAGCTGTCCTACAAAGAGTTCAAGGTGTGGACCTAGGCAGTGTGAACCCAAAGTCCTTGCTTAAGCATTCTATTTTATTACATCCTTTTTTAAAATTTTATTTTAATCATTGTTCAAGTACAGTTTTCTCCCTTTTACTCCCATTCCAGCCCACCCACCAATCCCTCTCCACTTCCCTCCCAATACCACCCTCCCCCTAGTTTTTGTCCATGTGTCCTTTAAATTTGTTCCTGTAAACCCTTCCCATTCTCCCCTGAAATTCCCTCTTCTCTCCCCTGTGGTCACTGTCAGCCTGTCCTCTATTTCAGTGTCTTTGACTATATTTTGCTTGTTTCTTTGTTTTGTTGTTTAGGTTCCTGTTAAAGGTGAGATCATATGGTATTTGTCTTTCATTGCCTGGCTTGTTTCACTTAGCATAATGCTTTCCAGTTCCATCCATGCTGTTGCAAAGGGTAGGAGCTCCTTCTTTCTTTCTGTTGCATAGAATTCCATTGTGTAAATGTACCATAGCTTTTTAGATCCATTCATTTACCGATGGGCATTAGGTTGCTTCCAGCACTTAGCTATTGTAAATTGTGCTGCTATGAACATTGGGATGCATAGGTTCTTTTGAATTGGTGTTTTAGGGTTCTTAGGATATAGCCCCAGCAGTGGAATTGCTGGGTCAAAAGGCAGATCCATTTTTAGTTTTCTGAGGAAGTTCCATACTGTTTTCCATAGTGGTTGTACCAGTCTGCCATCCCACCAACAGTGCACTAGGGTCCCCTTTTCTCCACAACCTCTCCAACACTTGTTTGTTGCTTTGATTATGATAGCCAATGAGAAGTGGTATCTCATTGTGGTTTCATCCTTAATGAGATGAGATAAGGGACTTTCAGGGATGTGACAGCTTTTTGTGAGAGGACATAGACATTAATACATGTAGTGAATTGTGATAGGTCACATTAAAGAGTCTGAGCGAGAAGTGAGAATTGTCTGTGTGAGGGTGGGAGGAGTGGCGAGGGAGGAGGGTTCCATTCTAGATGGGCATAGATGGAAACATGGACAGGACTTAATGCTTAAGATGGGTGCCGGATGGCTTCTTCAGTGCTCAGGAGTTCAGTCAAGATTTACCCCTGCCTTGAGTTTCTGGTAGGAAGTGAGTGGTGTTCAAAACAACAAATAACGTATTTTTTCTTTTTGGTAGAGAAATATGTCCTTTAATTTGAAGGCACGATACAAAAGCATTGCTATTTGAAGACCTGATTCCAGAAACACAGAGTCTTTTCAGACTCATGTAGAATGAATGGCAAGGTACTGGGTCTGGGGTAAGGCAGTGCCACATCTCTCCTAGGACCGTTCCTCATGGTGGAGGCTAAAGGCTCCCATTTCTGTAATTAGTCTTTCAGCCTTGGTTACTGATAGGATTCTTGGAGTTGAAATAACTCTATTTTAATCATCGCTATAAGGAACTGCATTTAGATGCCAATAACAGAGCCCTATCATAAAATAATTTTTTTGGTAGCCTCTTTATCGTATAGCTTTACAAATAGGTTTTTGTAAAGCTTTTGTAGGTTTTTAAAGATAATTCAGTTTACATTACTTTTTTGTATATATAATATTGCTATATCATAATTTTCAGATTTTAGAGTGCAAATTAATGAAAACTGATTATATGCTTAGGTTCGAACATAGTGGGAGATAGGAGAAAATATATAAATTACTCAGGTAATTTTCAAAATAAGTATAAACATTTTCATTTCTTAACTACACATTTTTAAGTACAGTATATTTCATTTGAAAGCTGAGTAACGTGACAAAAATCTATAGTGAAATCATTGTCGAGTGTGTGAAAAAAGTGCATTTTTGTGATCAAAGGCTGAATTCCGTACTCTCTCTGCCCGCCGTGTCCCAGGTGCTCTTTCTCTGTGCCTGTCATCGTTATACAATGCTGCTATTAAAGATACAGCGGAAAAACTAACTATAAGTTGTTTGCTGGTTGACATTGAATTTTGGTAAAAATCAAGTCTGCCTCTCAGAAGAGCTGAAAGAACTTACTTGAAGTGTAGCTTTAGTCTCCAGAAGTCTGTTTTCTGAGCAGCTTAATGCATCACTGTAATATTTCCTGGATTCCTGTCCAACTCAATATATGAATGACTAGCTGGTAGTCATACTAGTTGTGAGCACACAGGCAAGAAGAAAAGTAGTGAAACATCTTGCTGCGTTTGAGCAGTTCGGGGGCAGGCAGACACCATGTGCCTTGACCACCTATTATGAAGCTTTTTGCTGCCGTGTCAAGTGAAAGCGAGTTAATTGGGTGAAGCTGTGGAGCATGTTAGGGGCCTGGTAGAGGGCCGCTGTCTGACAGCTGCATGTCAGCCAGAGCCAGTCAAGTGTGGCAGAGAGACAGAGCCCTGTCACAAAGTTCCTGCCGGCTGGAGCTCAGTCAGGAAGGTGAAATATGGCTCTGGTTCACTTTCTCCCTCATTGCATCGGAGCACCTTAAAAGATTTTACACTGCATGTGTCAGCTCTTGTTCTCTAAGCTGTTTCCCCCTCGCTGTCCTGCATTCAAATGATTGAACAAAGGATGCTAATGTTTAGCAAAGTGAATGTAAATTCCCTCTTTTCCCCATTTCTTCCCAAGCAGATAGACATTCAACTCTAAGGCAACTTTGAAGGCTTACATCAGTTAGACTGTCTCCAAATTTAGCTTATAGAGAAAAGATTCTATTTTTCTTAAGAGAGTATAAAAATGGAAAATTAAAGTAGTAGAATGAGCACTGTATTTTCCTCTGATAAAGAAAATCTAGCTTTAATGGAGCAAGCATTCCTTGACAATGGACACTTGCCAAGGTAACTTTTCCTCAACTTCTGTCACAGGTTTCTTCCTCTCCCGCTTTTCAGAAGTCGAAGGTAAAATGCCATAACGACACTCACCAGAATGTCAAGAGAGATAAACATAGAAAGCAACAGTGAGGTTCCGTCTGAAACTTCAGGCACTCTAGAAAGGAAGGATTGGAGAAAGTTAGAATTAAAGAAAATGAGAACCAGCCCTGTCCATTAGAACTTGCTATAAAGGTGCAAGTGTGGCCATTGGGCACTGGGAGTGTGGCTGGTACAACTGAGCAATGGAATTTGAAGTTTTAATTTAACTTGATATTAAATTAAATTTAAATAAATGTAAAATTAAATGATTACATATTGAACACCCAGGTTTAAGCAAACAGTACATTGTGATGTCGTGCTGTTATAAAAATGTGTGTGTTGTGATGATAACGCAGAAAAGGGGCATCTAAGCCAAATGTGAGGTGGTAGGTGGAAGGGAAAGTTTGGGGAAAAGTTGATGCCCAAGATGAGTCTTGAGAAACCGTAAAAACCTGACTAAGAAGCCTCCTCTTAAATAGAAAGAGCCGCATGAAAAAGAGACTCCAAGACAGGAGAAAGCAGGGCATACTTCATGGTCTACGTTTTGATTAGTACTAGGGAGCAAAGGTGTTTTATGGGAAATTACCTCGATGCAGTGGTAGCCTCCGAGCCCACTAGAAGGAAAGTTATCCCAGAGGTCTCATGGACCAAATTAAGATAGATACTCTAATCACAGGGTTTATCAAATCAGTTGAAAACACAGCGAGAAGCAGAGGGGATGTGGTAGAGAGCCAGCAGGGGGGCCTATGCTACCTGGCTCCTTGGTTGTACAGCGTTTAATGACCCGTCTTTATTGGCTGCATCAGTCCCTGAGCCTTCCACACTCTCTGTGACTATGAGGACCAGGTTGGAGATTTGAAACAAGAGGATTAGGAGACAGAAGGTTCCCAGGGCCACTTACTTGCAGTTGCTTTCCAGGAGGGATGCTGGACAAGTGCTGGTGGCCAATAGCTAGAGCTCACCATTTAGGCTACTGGACAGCAGCTTTGGGTTTTATCCACAGTTCTGTGCCAATTTAAGAATGACGTTAGTTTAGAGGTGGCATATCTCTATGTTATGATATGGACATTTCATCTCTTTCTATCTGTAAGTAACCTTGTCTGACAAGGTGCTCGTTTGCTATCAATTCTTAACATACGGATTCTGTCCATGTGTCATAGGCTATTGGCTGATTCATTTTCTATGCTTAACACATTATATGTTTCATCTATATTTTTGCTATATTATTGTTGCAAATTTTAATATTTTCAAATAATAAGCAAATATACAATAAAGGAGAGATGAAGAAAAAATAGTGTAAGTCTGAAAGGATGGCTTGTTTACAAATATTATGAGTGTATTTAGGCCAGCAGAAGTGAAGAGACACTTTAATAACTGATAAAAAATTAAGTAAAGAGCTTTATTTTATCATTATCTTACGGATACTCTGTCTACCCTGAGTCTGAAATGCATTCTAAACAGGTCTGGGCCTTTATGAAAGTGGGTGTGCAGACTCCTTGAAAGGGAATGTGCCCGAGGGCTTTGGCGATTGTTGCGGGACAGGCGGAGGTTCCGTGGGCGCCCAGTGGAGGAGACGAAACACAACGGCCTGGTGCCTGTCCTCCATGCGGCCTAGGGACCCGCACCTGGACTCTTAGAAAGGATGTAAGCTGAAACAAGTATGTATTACAGACATTGTGAGACCCTGGTTTCCAGTCAGAGTTGCCTCAGTTTCAGGTGACAGGGAGGGAAGGGTAGGAGTATGGCCAGCTCTGTGGAGAGCCAGTACACATATGGCACAGCGAGCCCGCTAACACACTGAGCGCAAGACCTGGTGGAGAGGTTGCAGCCACCCAGCAACTCTTGAATGGGGCTGAACAAGGGCATTGGAGGTCTTGTGTGAACAAGTCAGAGAAGAATCAGGGAAATGAGACTCATTACTGGGAACTTGTTTGTATCCACAGAACAATGCAGCTGGCAAACTCAGTGCCACTGTACATAAAAACTTAACACTAGGAAAACAGCACTCCTGTGGTTACAGAATTTTCAGCAAATTGTAATTTAAGGAGAACTGACTCTAGATGCCCATAGTTAAGGACAGTGTGGGCTCCCCGAAGGTGGAGAATTTGTGTGTGTGTAATTTATTGCTGTATCCCAGTGCTTGGGACAGTGGCTGGCACATTGTAGGCACTTGATAGATAGCTCTTAAAAGAATTAATGAATGGGGCTAACTTAGGATACTAATGGTGGATGTGGGTTTACATATGCCTTATGCATATGCAACCACAGGAAAAATCTGTCATATGGAATTGATCATGTAAGGCAATGATTTCAGCCTTTTTCATCACATGGCACACAGAAACTAATTACTGAAATTCTATGGCACAGCGAACAATATATAATTTTTTGCCAACCTGACATAAAGTGGTATAATTTTGATTGGTTTACAGAAAAAATGATAACAGTAATTACCTACCCTTTTTGATTTAAAGTGACTGTTTAAAAAATCAGGTGCCGCCCTGGCTGGCGTAGCTCAGTGGGTTGAGCAGGGGCTGCAAACCAAAGTGTCGCAGGTTCGATTCCCAGTCAGGGCACATACCTGGGTTGCAGGCCATGGCCCCCAGCAACTGCACATTGATGTTTCTCTCTCTCTCTTTCTCCCTCCCTTCCCTCTCTAAAAATAAATAAGTAAAATCTTAAAAATCAGGTGCCTATGCTTGCGTATAAGGATTTCTGGTACCAAGAATTGACCAATCAGACATGATGCTATTATGCAATGTAACCAATAAGATGCAACTCTATTATAGGACCTATATATTTATGGTTCAATGTGGGGCATTCTCATCAAACAGCTATTGTTGTGTTGGCTGTTGTCATTTTTTTATTGGACATTCTAAATGTTAAGGGGTCAGTTCCCCTGACTAAATAGTCAGATATTTCATGTTTTAAAAATTCTTGTGGTATACCTGTTGAAAATTGCTGATGTAAGCAATAGATTCCTGAAATGTAATTTATAGGTATATTATTTTGGAATTTTGAGTTGCTACCTTATTCTTATAGTTCTATAGGATGTTCTCCTTAGAGATGGTTTTGGTTTGAGACTTCTGGAAATGGTCCAGTTCTATCAGAAATAACATTCCTATCATGTGAAGGAAATGTCATTGCCTGCTAAGCTATTTATTTTGGAACATGCTCCCAAGTGCTCTTTGTGTTTTGAAGGCATTCCATTGTTGTGAACCTTAGATCACATGATGTGACTTACACCTGAAGTGCCCCGACTCACTGAGACACAGAGAGACCACATCCTTTTAACTAAAGATAACCAGTTTCTCCAGAAAGGCCCAGCTGTGCCAAAGGTCAAAGGGTCAGCAGCCCTGGGGAATATAGGACTTACATCCTGGATAGTCACTGGGAAAATAAAGACTGTTGGCAACACCTTGTAAAGAATCGCTAGGAATTTCAGGTGTGATATTGTGGAATAGCAAGGAAACATGGTTCAGAACAGTAGTGGGAAGGAAGGGCATAGGAAACAAGGGTTTTAAGTGTTAAGATGTGATTTTATTGCTCATTTTATTGTGATATGTGACTGATAGGTACTTACAATATTAGTAAGATTTAGGAAGGTCATCTCTTTCAAACAACTTGAAATTTTAGAAGATTCTTTCCTTCTTCTGCTCTCTTTACCTGAGCGTAGGTTAGTTATTCCACTCTGCAAAAAGCATATGGCTTAAAAGTCCAGGTTTATAGCTTCCAGATTATTACTAACTTTTTGACATTGAATTAAAAAGGTTTATAATGTTAAGAAGAAATTCTTCAGTAATGAAAAAGTGGTCAGAAAACATTTACCTAATAGTTCCCAGAGAGAGTGTGACATGTGTACGTTTTGACCACAAAAGCTGTAATTTGGCAGCTGGAAGTGCTGTTTGGATTAAAATGACGGTGTGTAGATTGAAAGCAGCCACTCTGCAATGAGGGGTTTATACAGAGCAGAGGTGAACGTACTCCATAAAGTTATTTGTGTGTGCGTTTATTTAACGTCAGACTGAAGAGAGGAGTCTGATAAACGGAAAATATTGAAGTAAGAATGTGGTGTTAGCTAAATTAAAATTTTTCCAAAACTTACAAAACACTTGGTTAAAGCCCTACCCTCTGAGACCTTTAACAAACCAATTACGTTTTCATTTTGACCATGCAGTTCAGAGTCATAACTGTACTAAAGTATAGGTTTTAGTATATGTAAAATCAGTGTTTTTTAAATAAAAGGTTTTCAGTTATAAAAGTAAGGCACATTATTATAGATAATTGGAAAATACAGAAGTTTATGGGAAAAAATTCAACAATTCCAATATTTCAGTACAAGTGTCATCTGTAATCCTGTGTATTTCTTTTTCACTTACATAGTCTGGCGTACAGGCAGGCAAGGTACAGCCCGTGGGTCATACCTGTTTGCCACCCGTTTCTGTATAGCCTTCAAGCTCAGCATGGTTTTAAATTTTTAAATAAATATTTAAAAATTTATTTAAAATTAAATTTTTAATAAAATTTAAAAATTTTTAAATTTTATATTTTAAAATGTTTGAAAAAAGAATAATATCTCATGACGTGAAAATCAAATGAAATTCAAATTTCAGTGCTCATAAATACAGTTTTATCAGAGCATGGCTGTACTAATTCATCTACATACAGTGTCTGTGACTGCTTTGGTGGCTACAACAGCAGAGTTTGGTACTTGCAACAGAGAACATATGGCCTGCAAAGCATAAAATCTTTATTATCTGACCCTTTACAAAAAGAGGTTGCTGATCCCTGGTCAAACCTAATCATTTGTCCATGTTTTTCAAAAGTTTATAACCATGAATTTTACAGCCACATGATATTCCATCAAGTGGCTATAGTTTACTTAACCATATATCCGTTGTTGAATATGGCATTATTTTCCATTTTTGTCTGTTATTATTAATGTAAAGAACCTGATCATATATGGAATTGTTTGATCAATCCTATTAACCACCTAAGACAGTTGCCAAATTATAAACCAAATGGTTCTATCAGTTTATACAGTCACTAGCAATTTATGAATGTCCATTTCATAATACTTCACTAACATATAATTTTTAAATTCAATTTTGATTGGCAATAAACATCTCATTTTACTTTTTATTTTTGATTATTATTATGGGGGGTGTCATTTTTCCCATTTATTTTTAGTCAGCTGTAATTTTAGTTTTGTGAA
Organism: Phyllostomus discolor; assembly: GCF_004126475.2. Classification (NCBI taxonomy): domain Eukaryota; kingdom Metazoa; phylum Chordata; class Mammalia; order Chiroptera; family Phyllostomidae; genus Phyllostomus; species Phyllostomus discolor. Next base: position 152,205,246 of record NC_040905.2, on the reverse strand, counting down.
CTGCCAGTTCATAGCCTTTGTTATATTCAAATAGTTTTAAAGATACAAAACCACGGGAAGAAAAATTTGACCTTTCAAACCTTTTTCCTCTTAACTCACACTCCAGTTTATTCCCTTCGCCTAAAGAGAATTCAGTTTCTTGTGATTTCTTTTTCAGTAAGAAAAACGGGCATATGTATGCATATATGTGTGTTTGTGCTTGTTTTTCAATATAAATGAATTTTCTGTCTTTATACACACACACTGCTTTTTCACTTGGACATATTTGTGTATCAGCACTAACATATTTACCTCAATTGTAAAGAATTGTTGTATTCTGTGGTCCTGTAATACTTCACTTAAATAGTACTCTGTTGATGAACCCTTTCATTTCATTAAAATAATACTTTTCTATTTAAAAAAATGCTTCAGTAAACACATCTATATACTCATCTGGTGAACTGTTGTGAATTTAGCCAGTGAAGAACTGTCTAGCAGTGTAATTGCTGGTCCAAGGGCAGGCACAATTTAAACAGTGCCTTCCTGAAGGGCCGTGCCCGCGTGCGCCCTGCCAGTGCGTCCTGAGCCAGTCTTTTCCTTGTCTTTTCTCAGCAGGGGGTCTCGTCAGAGACCTACAGTGTTGCCTGTCTTTTAGGTGAACAGCAATCTTTCATTCTCATGTTTTGTGTTGCACTTCTTTAGGTATGAATGAGGTTTAGCACCTTTTCATGTGTTTATTGGTTATTATATTCTTCCCTCCCCACCCAGTAGCCAGTTTGTATCTGAGGCGGAGGCTACCAGTGGTGTCCTGATCTGTTTTCTCTATCTTAGTAATAGAAACTGAATATTACCTGGGCCATTCAGAAGAAAATAAAATAAATAAAGCTACATTTTTCAGAGTCCCTTGAAGCTAAGTTAGCCATGTGACTAAGTTCTGTCCAATGGGATGTAAGGACAAGTATGGTGATTTTAGGATGTGTCTTTAAATGTAAGGGTGCCTCCTCCTTTGCTCCATGAATGAGGTTTAGCATTTTTTCGTGTGTTTATTGCTTATTGTATTCCTCTGGTCAGTATGCAGACGTAATGGCTGGAACATGAGAAACCATTTTGGACCCTGAGATGGAAGGCACATACTTAGGCTGTGAAGCCCAAGGTCAAAGCAGCCTGAATCCCCAATATGTTCAAATAGCCATGGCAGAGAGATACACATTTTTATCACATTTAAGCCACTAATGTTTTGAGTTTTCTGTTATAGCTGAGCCCAATCTAAGTAAACACACTATCCTCAATTTGTTTTTTAAGTAGGTTCTTCTTTTCTTGATTAGCATGGGCCTTTTGAAGCTAAGAAAGTCACCCTGTGGCTATCCTGTGTTGCACTTATTTTTATCAGCTGTCTCTTCAGTTTTGCAATGGCGTTTTTACAGGGGGAGGCAAAAGTGGGCTTACAGTTGTGAGCATGTGAAACACAGTTTACTCTTGTGTTGTTCACTAATTATTGTATTATTATTTTCCATATGAACAACTATAAAGTCACTTTTGTCACATCCTGTATATAAAGATGCATATATTAAAAATATAGTTTTATTAATTCAGTTTCTGTACCTTTTTACATAGTTGAGTGTATGGATATATTTACATTTCAAATCCTGAGTTGTTTGAGAATACATATTTTTGAGACACAGGTGAAAAGTTAACTCCCATGCATTTTCTGGTATTTTTGGCACTCTGTACCATTGAATGTATCAAAACTGCCAAGGCAAGAACAGCTGGGAGTACAGGGCTGTAAAGGAAAGTAGGAAAAGAAAGAACAAAAACCATCTGGGAAAATTCTTTGACTCTTTTTCCAACCTCAGTCATGTCAGGAAATCGAAACATCCAAGAGAAGAAAATGGGAATTGTTATCTTGTCAGGCACAAGACATCTTTAAAGTAATTTAAAATTAAAGTTTAAATGCTCGATTGCAATTTTAAACTTCAGTGCTGAGTTTCACCTCTGAATATTCCAACATAGGGCCTCCTGCGCTGGAAGGGCTAGAACTGGTGTTTTATGTCAGTGCCATAGAAGTATTTATTTCAGTGCCATGGATATTCAAATTTTGGACTATAGTAAAATATCTAAAGTATAAACACCGATTTTTAGCTTCTAGTACAATGTAATTACACTTTTATTTTTTTAGTTTTGCAGAGATTTGTTGAGCGCCTGCTGTTTGAGAACGAACTCTGGGTGGGAAGTCAGCGGGGCTGTGCCCTCTGTGGGTGGCATGGGAAAGTAGTAGTCACGGATCTGGGGGGGTGGGGATTAGAGGGATCGAGACCCACGTTCGTTTCTTCCACTCCCCAAGCTGTGCAGGATGGAGCGATGTGTTCTGCTCTTCTGAGCCCCAGTTTCTCCAACTGTAAAATGAGGGTAATGAGGGCACGTTCTCACTGGTTGTCTGAACTGTGATAATGCCTTAAACCTGCCACAGGGCCTGACATGTGCTCAACACGTGTTCGCTATAATTATGAATTTGGAGTTTATTATCACGTGAGAAGAGTATAAAGAGAGGTGGAGAAGGGGAGCTACTGTGTGCTACGCATTTTTATGTATATTATTCCATTTAATCCTTACAACAGCCCTATGAGGGGTTAGTCTTCCTACTTCACAGATAAGGATGCAGGCTCTTGCAGAAGTAGCTTGTCGAAGATCATGTCCTTAATGAAGGACAGGATTAAGTGTGGAACCCAAGGTCTCTTCAACTTCAAAGCCTGTGTTTTTTCCACTTTACTGTGCTACTTTTAATTGGGACAAAACTGTATATACATGAAATAATCAAATAGACCAAATAATATAAAACCACAACCCTGAAGTAATAATATGACTGATTTGTTCATTCAGTCATTCATCAGTTAGAAATCTTATTTAGTCCCAGGTACTCTGCTAAGTGCTAGGAATACAGTCAAGAATCGATCACAGGTACTCGAAAACTAGGTACTCATAGTTTTATACGTGAGTTGTAAGTGCATATAAATAAGTAAAAATAAAAAAGTAAATGCTCATGAAGAAATATAAAAGTATGATTGGATATTGCAACTAATTGTAGTTGGGGAAGGGTGGGGCAAAGATCTGGAAAGGCCTTACAAAGAGGGATACCTTGAGCAGAGTCTAAGGACCGAAGGGTATCTTGCACAGTGGACAGAGGGGAGGTGGGTGCAAACTATGGAACATCATATTTACAGACTCCCAAGTTCCACATAACTGGGCTGCAGAGTACAGATGAGGAAATGGTAGATGGGGTGAGATGGGGAAGCAAAGAGCTTGTGAACTGTGCTGCAGAAGGCTGGGCTGTCACATTCAAAGGGCATGCCTATCAGGAAGCATGAAGAATCGAGACTGTTAATTCAGTTCATCTATCATAACCAAGGAGCTGAGGCTGAAAGTTGAACCAGATAGGTGCATTTTAGAGCTCTGGCTTTTGAACCCATTCTGAATGTCTTCTTGAGGACAAATTGTTGTGATGTAAATCAAGTTTGTTATCATCACCTCTCTTTTCTAATTCATTTCTACCTCTGTGATTACCCTTCCTTCTTAATCTGTAGGTGACCAGTCCTCTTAGGTTTTCTATTTATCTAGAAACTCCTTTACAATGCTCCATTGACTCACGTATCCCCGCATGCCTTGATGTTACTGAGCTAAAGAGCCAAACTGGCTGTAATGACTCAAGGGCAGAAGAATGCATAAAATATTCCTATAGGTTTGGTATTGGTAATCAAAAGTTAGACTTGATAACTACAAAGAATAAATATTCCATGATGTGATAGTAAATGTATATATATGAATGTGTATATTTATCTGCACATACATGGATATATGTTAATGCCTTATAGCAAGTGTCTATATTCATGTGTGTATATATATCAGTGCATGTGTGTGTATACACACATATGTGTATATATACTCGTATATTGGGTATATAAATTACATATATAAATTATGTATGTGTGCATATATATATTAGATATATAACTGAGCATTGCACAAGGGAAAACTATATATGTGATTATTGACAACTTTGATTATTTGTGCAAACCGCAGTGTCCTATGATGCCAGCATGGCAGAACTGGGAAACAGGGAGGATTTGGTTAACTAATTTGACGTATATGGAAAGAAGAAAACGGTGACACCGAGTACCGAGACTAGTGGTAAGAATGCATTAGGAGCGAAGGCAGAAATGGTGAGGGAGCCTCACTGTAAGGCCCTCTCGTGGGGACTTGGACCCCCTCTTCAGTATGTATTGAGCTGCACACTCTACCTAAAAGCAGTCAGTAATTTACAGAATTGAAAATGTCATCGTGGAGGCCAAAGTAATAAGAAAATGTACTACAGAATTTAATTGAAGGAAGCCGTTATCAGCTAAACTGTGGCTGATCTTGTTACCTATTTGGCTGTGTTTTAGAACCATGTGCAGTATGTATTCCTTCCCCTTGAGAATGGCCTATCTATATCCCTTCAAAATCTTAAATATTGTATTTGGGAAGTTCTGGTTTCTGAGTTAATGTCATCCTCAAAACTTGGTTGTTAACCTTGTATTATATGCCATCACATGTGGAATTATGATACACTTGTAGAACTTCAGAGCTGGAAATAGTCTGGCTCCTCATTTTGTAAGAGAAGTGAGACCTAGAAGACTGATTGACCTGCCGCAAAATGACCAAGTTAGATCGTAACAAAACTGGGAGGCAAAACTACAGTCTTCTCATCTCCAGTCTAATACTCTTTTCCCCATACTATGTGCCTACTGTAATCTCCATGCAGTGCTGTTCCAGCTTACTAAATCATATCACTCCTCACTTTTTATATTAGGCTCTAGAACACTAAACTTGATCATAAATGCTACACAGGAGAAAAATAGGTTAGTGTCATTGTTTCAGAAGCCTTGGTCTGCAAATTGCTTTGATTTATAGATAATTTATTGAGTGATTATCTTATTGTTAGACTAATGTTTTATTTACTTTTTTATTGGGAAAACAGTCTTAGAAAACTAAGATATTAAAGACTTGAAAAATGGCTATTGGACATGTCCAATTACTGTATTTCATAAAATTCTTAAAATGCAGAAATTTAGTGGACACATTTTGTGTTGTGAATATATATTTAGCTGATGGAATATAACAGTTCAAATAGAATCATTTACAACTTATTGAGTAAATAAAAGTGGTTCCATAAAGATTCACATGACACCTAGCTTTTATTTCAGGTAACTAATTTCTTTTTGAAAGATTGCTTAAATGTAGATTTATAGGAGAGACTACTAGAATACCTCAGCAGTTTAAAAAGTAGTTTAAATGAACATAGGCTTTATAGATTTAAAATATAAAATCAGGTGGTGAATATTAACTTTTAATGGTCTCTGATAAAAAGTTATTTAACTGTCTTTTACATTCTGTGTTATATTAAAAATGTTATGATATATTTCTGGATATTACTCATGAGAAGACAAATAGTTCATATTTATTTGTTTTTTTAATATCACGTTCTGAAATAAAAATTTCACTAGAATTTTTGCTGGCTTGTTTTTAAGCTGTTAAGTGACTTAAAATCAGATTGGAGTATAACAAATGACCCTAGTAACAAAAGAAAGTTTATTTTCACTTACACAAAAATAAATGTGTTTACTTGGTAGAGGGCACACCTTTTGGTTTTGGGATTGCAGATCTTTAAGGAAATATCTTTTTTAGGTTATTTTTTATGTTTAGGACATAAGATCAGAAAATAGCGTGCACAAAGCGAGTCTCTGATTTGAAATACTAGCGAAATACTCAACACTCCATTTCAAGTTTATTTAGTAAAAAAGTGTTAAGTTAGATGAAAAGGTTTCATACAACATGGTGGAAACTAGACATGTTAAAAAGAAAGATGAGAAAAGACAAAAGAGGGGCCCTGTGCAGACAGAGAGCCTAGACCCACAGAATATTAAGGAGAAGGAGCAGAGAGACCTTCCCCGAAGGACCGCCTTCCTAATGTGTGATGTGCTAGGTTGATGGAGTCACGAGAACAAAAAGGGAAACTTCAAGAACAGAATATAGATTTGAGTAAATTTTATCTTTAACATTGCAAAACAGGAGGGATTGGTCAGTTTGGCACAATTATCTTTCTCCAGTCGGAGGCATCAAGAAGAAGAAAACCCTCGGAGAATACCTGACCTTCCTTCGCCTGATTCTGCATGCTCTTCACTTTTCTCGTATCGTTTTCTTAGACCCGTACTTGAAGTATAAAGATGTAACAACAAACTTTTGAAGCCTTGCCTAACAGTATTCTTTTATCATAATAAAGAATACTATTGCTATAGCTAAGTTTTATTAAGCAGAAAATCAGGCCCTGCCATCTCCTGCTCTGCCAGCATTTCCCTCGCCCCCAGGTTCGGCAGCGTTAATTTAGTAGATGGCGTTGCTGCCTTTACCACGGCTCCGTCAGGTAGTGATGCTGCCTGTTCGGACACATAGCTGAGGAAAGAAAATCAGAAAAGGTGGTTCTTGTGGCAGTACAGCAGTACAGCAGTGAAGGCACAAAAAAAAACAACCCAAAAAACAAGTGCCCCTTCGGCATCTGATGAGATGTCTCTGTTCCAGTTCTTTTTTTTTGTATATTTTATCAGTTATACTATTACAGTTGTCCCATTATTTTTCTCCCCTTCAATTCCCTCTGCCCTGCACCCCTTTCCCTCCAGTATTCCCTGTTCCCACCTTAGTTCATGTCCATGAGTCATACACATAAGTTTTTTGGCTTCTCTGTTTCCTATACTATTCTTAACTTTCCCATTTATTTTGTGCTGTTCTGGTTCTGAACTGATATGCTCAGTGCTATATTACGGTTGTGCAAGTGAAATTCATCAGTGCTGCTAATCAGGTTTAACATGGGATCTTGAGAGTTCCATCCTTTAACGGGGATAAGTTAAACCTTCTCCTTCATGAAGCCATCCAAGTGGCCACTTCAGGTGTTTTTTAACTTCCAGCATAAAGAGAGATGATTTCTGTCAGCTGTAGGCTTGCAGTGGAGTATCAAGAAATCAAAAGAACAGAGATCAAAGAAAATTGCTGAACTAGGTGTTAGATGCAACCATTGATTTTTCTCCAGTTGTAGTTTTAAAAAAAAATCCACAAAAATGGTAACATACAACAGTTGAATTTCTAATACTTTTCTAAGGCTAGTGATAGCTTCCTTCTTGTTTTCACATGTAGAAATGATTTTGTACAACATGACATAATAAAGCAGATACATAGAGTTCACACTATTTGTTGTCAAAACTGTAAGAGGATCTACTAAAAAGATGTTTATTTGAAAAATTCTGCAATACAAAATGGGTTTTTAGACTAGACTTATAGACAACATTTATTTGCTGGGAATCTGGAAAATTCTGACATGCAATTGATCACTATTTTCCCACTATCTATAAGTGCTGTAAAACAATACCTTTCTGCTTTACAAGTAAGACTTTGTTCATGGTAAATATTAACTACTGAGTGCTGATGTTAGTTAAGGCTTAAATATGTAGCTTCATTGAAATATTAATTCTGTTTTTAAGTACTTCTTGAGTGTGTGGATATCTTAAGTTTGATTTCCAATAGTTTCTGTATACCAGTAATATTTTAAAATCTGAGACAAACTTTTTTCATATTGCAATTCCATATTTTGATATATGATTTCCAAATGCTTAGAACAGTATTTATTAAAACAGATGGTGGCATAATTATTAAAAGTGAAGGCAAAAAGTTTATCTCACCTGCATTTTATGTCTCATGCTATTTTTTAGAAGTCACTGGGATTGACTTTTTTCTGTCATGCTATGTTTTTCAATTAAGTAAGTCAGGTTGATGGATTTGAAAAATGTAAATATCCATAGTTCATTTTCTAAGCATTGTAATTTGCCATATTATATAGCATATACATTATACAGCATAAGGAGATAAACACTATTAATATTGGTTTCTGTAAACTGCCAGTGGATGGAAGCAGAGGTAAAAGTGTCTGATTGTATTCACTGATTCAATAACTTTAAAAAGTTTTATACAGAGTTTTCATGTTTATGACATAGAACAAATGAGAGATGCAATCACAGTTGGAAAATAATTTAATACTTGTGTATTATCATATGGATTGTGTCAGCAATTTTCAACTGGTGTGTGGCAAGAATTTTTAAAATATGTAATACCTGAATATTTAGTCAGGGGCAATGACCTCTTTACCCTTAGATTGTCAAATAAAAATGACAACAGCCAACACAACAATAGCAGTGTTTTTATTTCTTTGTCAGATCAGGAGAAAAATATATATTTTGGTATGTTACAGAATTTTACTAATTAGTTTATGTGTGCCATGAGATGAAAAAGGTTGAAAATTGCTGGATTATACAAATGGCATTTCATATTGAAGTAATTATTGGTCTACTTCTTTGTTTATAATTTTAGATTTTAAGAGTTTTATGTTTATACTTTTCACCCCCTCCCCCCACCCCCAATTTCACAGGCAGGATCACGAGACCATTCAAATCTCTCAGTTCCTTCAAGAGCTGCTCTTCAGGCTGAGACAATTGGTGTTGGGGATTTTTTGCCATTGAAAGCTGAACTTGATACAACGTACACTTTCTTAAAGGAGACATTTGTGAATTCTGCGCCCCTGACGTCATCACAATCTTCTCCAGTAACTATGTCTGCCAATGCCAAAAGGCCACCTCAGATTGGATTATGACTTTATGAAATTTAAAAAATGCAGGAAGAGTTAGCAGTACAATTAAAATTGTTTTGAAGGGGGATTTTCTTATCAGTTAAATTTTGTTCCAACTCAAGTGGCCGTGGGTTTTTAAAAATTCCATGCCATCTGGACATGCGCAGGTATCTGCGCCTCCTTAAATAATGAAATAACCAACTTTCTTCCCCTCTAAGTTTTATTTATTATCACAGTTGCTCATTTTTATGTAACATAATTTTAAATGTTAAGGAATGACACATTTTGGGTAATTTCCTTCAGACTTAAAAAAAATCAATAAGCCATTTTAGTCTCTATCTATCAAAGTTGTTTCATACTTGTCTATTTTAAAGCAGGACGGCAATGCTTTAATAGGATTGAGAGAGCTATTTGAAATGTATGCCGATGATTCCTGTCATTCCATGGCAGCCCTGCCATGGTTCACTGAACCCCCTCTTCTCTCTTGTCAGCTCAACTGAAGACAAGCATTTAGTTGCAAACTTTAAGCAGGTTGTGCAAAACAGAAATGATGTGACTGCTTTTCCTCCCCCACAATAATGTCACTCCTGGTCAATGTGAGAAGGTCAGGTTGCTCCCTGTAAAGCTACATGATACCACTTGCCCATTTGAACAAGTTAAGTTAACTGCTGAATCGGGTCCCTGCAGGCATGAAAACTCATCCTTTTATCATGGCTGCATTTGATAAGAAAGTAGAGCAATTGCTCTGGGAAGATTTCTGTGGTAGGCTTAGGCACTTTTTAAGGACAGCTCCCACACCCGTATAGCAGGTAATATGTTTAGTATAAGCTGAAAAACTTCAAGGTAATGGCTGTTTTGACCTTCAAAATAGACTCCTTTTTTGTTTTTGTTGTTGGTAGGACCCAAGAGTGACGCCCATCTTTGATGCTGACAGAATTTAAAACAAGGCCATTGCCCTGCGTTTTCTGCCTTGTAGCACACAAAAGTAAAATTGTATGTCAGGCCGAGATGTCGGGGAGCTGACAAGATGCCCCAGTGACATTTCAGCTAGAAAGAGCAAGTGTCTTGCAACCAAGTGGTCAAATATCAAATAATAGGTCAGGCAGGAAGGAGCTGAGTTCTAACCACAAAGAGGTTTCTCGGAACTTACTTGACAAGCTTTTGGGCGCTTTGTGGCTTGACAAAGTGATGTTCTGTTGAGTATCGCTAGACAGACTGTTCTTTATCGCCTTCAGAAGATCAGACATTGACATTGATTAAACTCTTTAACCCTTAAAGGTTAAATCCTAGCAGTTCGCATCATGGTAAGTGAAGAACAAAAGAATATTTGTAGTATGTATTTGTTTTTGTATTAATCATTTAACTCCCAGTGATATTAACTTCTGCTGTGAACTGTAGTTTTTGACAGGGTTTTGGTACAAAATCCATCTTTTATATTATTTTTCATTGTGGAGTTTGTTATGGATACATTAGAAAATAATAGTATGTATTATGAAATCTGTATTGTCTTAACTTTACAGGGGCATTTGATTAAAATATACCCAATTTCTGATAATTTTTTAATTGGTTTTGGTAAATAAAATTTGTGTATGTACTGCTTGTGTTCTAAGCCAAATTAGCCAAATGATTTATGCCCTCTGAAATAACACAGCACTGTCACTATCACACTGCACAGCACAGTACTGTTCCTTGTCGTGCTGAGCCAGTGTAATTAGCATTGTATAAATTCTTAGAAAGCTGTTTATGTGGAGTAAAATTACATCCTTAACCAAATTTCTCTTAATTCTTTCTTTGGAATTCTTTTTAACCATTCTGTATTTTGAGTTTTCCAAACTATGCCCTATGTAATATAATGTGTGAAATTCAACTTGCAAATTTATTGTAACACAGAAAACACTATTGATTGTTTTTGTGTAGATCATAGAATAACTTCTGCACATTCAAAACTCTTTTCTGCTAGTTCATACAATGATTAAAATATTGTCTATATGGAAAGTGATACGCAGCATTTTAGTTCACGTAACAGCATTTAGCTTTCAAATCTCACACTATAAAGTGTTACCCTGTATCACTTTCTCTCTCTGTGTATGTTTGTGTTGTATCTATTTTTAGATCCTACTAATTCAAGAGGAAAGTTTATAAACTTTTCCTTGGACAGACTTTTTAGTCTTCTTGCCTTAATTTTACAATCTGTTAATGGGCTAACACCAAAAATAAATGTATTTGTCTCTTCATATGTGTGGATATCCAATTTTCCAGATATATTTTATACAGTAAATTCTGAACTATAAATTCAAAAAGCTTATTAAATCAAATCAAAGCACGTCACATTTATAACCAACTAGACAGGGGAGGCCATAGAGATACAGAATGAGCCTTCCGAGTGATCATTAGTATTCATCTTCAAATATAGTAATTTTTACACCATATGTTTGCCCCCCCCAGAAGTCAGACCCAGCAGGAGGGGAAGATTTAATAACATATCCTACAGAGATCTGAGGAACTCTAGACTGCTTCTGAGTGCCTTAGCGACCAGTTGCTGCATGTGGGAGACCTGTGTTGGGCTGGCAAGGACAGTTGCTCTGTCAGCCTCTTTGCCTCCTTAAGAAGGATGTAAAAAGTAGGCATTTCTCAGGAGAATGACTTCAAATACTTTTGTAGGGAAGTTATACTTTACACCATAGTATGTGGATTTTCTTACTAACCTGTGATCTAGAAAAATACCTGTATCATTCATTGCCATTAAAAGGATTCTTAAAGTTACTATTTTGACACCTAAGTGACACTTATTTATTGAGGCTTTGCTAGTATTTTTAATATAAATATTTTGCAATGAAATAATAAATAAAAAGAGGTATAGAAAATGCAAGAATTGCCAGTTCAATAATAACATAGATAACCTTTTAAATAATAGAAGATTGATAACTTTGCCAACTGTCTGACTCCTATTAAACTTAGTGACAGTACTTTTCACATTTATAGTATGTGCTGTCATCGAGTGCTTAATGAGATCATTACTATTTTCACGTTACTATGTTTACCAGTTAGATTTGAATTCATTCTATAGACTACTAAACAATGGTAAATTGATCCTGTTTTACTTTGTACTTTTTATACACACATTTTCTAAAATAAAAGGTGGAAAGTAAATAATATTTATTGAGCAACTATTCAGTGCCTGTCATTATAACAAAACTCTGATGTTCTCACAATAAACCTCTGGAGTAAGTATTTGTATCACCATTTTGTTGGTAAGTAACTGAGCATCTAAAATGTTAAACATTTGACTACCTGACACCACACAAGCCCAGAGCTGTAATTAGCAAGCCCAGAGCTGTAACTCCAAAGCCCACCAATTTCCACTTTGCCAGGCCTGTTTTCCAGTAATAATTGGCATATTTTAAGAGGAGAAAAACTTTTTAAATTGTTCTGACTAGTTAGGAATTGTTTTGAGAAGTATGTTTTGGTTTGAAATTTAGATCCCTTATCCATTAATTAGACAAAATAGAACACATCCATTCATCCATATGAGTAGTAATGAGGGGAATAGTGGAGTTTGTACCTATCTTTCAAAGGATCTAACACTCTCCATCATGTTGCCCAGCGTCTCCAGCGTGGGCTGAGAGACTGTATGTAAACTGTCCGAGACACACCCTCCACTGAAAGACATCGACGGTGACCCAGCCTGAACAAGCTGTGCCTTCCCAATGGGAAGTAATGACGTGTACTCAGTAAGCTGACCAAGAAAGCATTAGTTTGTATAACTCCTGGGATGGAGATGGGGATAAAATAAAATATCTTTTTTGGGCTAGTGTGGTAGACTGAGTGATGACCCCAAAGATTTTCATGCCCTAATCCCGAGAACCTGTGAATGTTACCTTACATGGCAAAAGGGACTTTACAAGTGTGATTAAATTAAGGATCTTGAGATTCGGAATTTAATAATCTGGGTGGGCCCTAAACGAACCCTCAAGTGTCCTTATAAGAAGGGAGGCAGAGGGTGACTCGACTACATAGGAGAAGGCGATGTGTCGGTGGCGGCAGAGGTTGGCGCCCTGTGCCTTGAGGATGGAGGCTGCCCCCCCCCCCTCCCCCGCTCCACCCTCGGCTGAGAGGTGCAGGCGCTGCTGGAGGCTAACACAGGCCAGGGAACAGTCTCCCCTGGGAGGCTCCAGAATGAAGAGAGAATGAATTTGTATTAAGCCACAAGATTGTGGTAGTTTGTTTTAGCAGCCACAGGAAACTAATACAACTAGTAAACTTTTAGTGTTTTTTTTAAAGATCAATACATTTCTTTCAATATTTTCAATTAGATAAATCATTCCTTCTTTTAAATTATTCTCACTAGTTACCTTCATCACTTGAATTTCCAAATCTTTTTTAGGTTTCCATTTTATATTCCTGGCTTCTGAATATAGCAAAGAGTGATTGCCTACATTGGGACATTTAGTCTCTCCCTATTGCCATCATTATTTATAATTTTTAATTAACTTGTTATCTCAATATGTATTTTAATTTCTATAGTTTAAATGTATTAAATTTATCTTTAAGGTCAACTTTAAATGATTGCCTTTATTTGATTCCACTTTTGTTGGCAGTTTTATAGCTTTCTTATAAAAGAAATTCAGTCTCGAAAGAATGTATATTAATCATAGCTTAGAATAGTGATTTGGGGTTTATAAACCTTATCTTAAATGTTCCAGAGCACTTTCCTTTACTGTTTACCCTGTGAGTTCAACATCCATCCCTGGTCATTTATCCATGCCTTTTACAACAGTTGAAGTAAAAGAATTTTAATAATTTCTCAAACAGAAGAATCTTTGAAAATTGTTTTTATATAATATCTGAATCTATTTTATCTTTCCTTCAGTAAAGAAATATAGTTTTTCTCCCTAATGGCTTAGTTCAGTGAGAGCAATTTTAGCTGAAATGATCGTGTTCAATATAATGAGACCTGAAGTACTGAAGATTTAAACCTATAGGGTTAAATATTTCAAGTACAACAAAAACAAAACAAAACAAACAAAAGCCTCGGTTCTCTAAGGAAAATATTCAGTCCTCATGGCTAAGTGAGGCGTAAATGTGTACATTTACGTATTGGTAGAAGAGCTCTGTCTTTTCTCTTGACCCTGGGCAATTTTATTATATTGTAAAAAAAGTTTGGAGCAACTTTAGTATAAGACTCTTTCCTGGCTGGGCAATGGGTCCACAGGCATACGCAGCCAGCTGTCCCGGGAGCTCATGACACAGGTGCCTGCGTGTTCTCCCCAGCCACTCCCTCCGCAGACGTTTGTCAGCTTTAAGCAGGTTTGACGCTGAAGTCTCCCAAACTGTACCTTCTTTGCAAATTAAAGTTCCATGGACATTTCAGAGGGAAAACTTGGTTTTAATCTTTGCAGTGATGAGACCTAGTTGATATTGTGTACTAGAAGTTGTAACATATCTGGATACAGTATGGGAAGGAGATAAACCAAAACAGAGTTTTGCTTTTTTCTCTAAATTTTGTGGTGGGTTTGTTAGGTGCTTAGACAGATGTTTTCAAAGCACTGACCTTAACGCTAATCATGCAACAGAAGCCCCTCATAGGTTTGGAAAGCTACTTGGTTCCTGTTGTCTGAAGACAGTTTTTGCGGTTTAATTGAGTCATGCTTCATTGTCTGTTATTGTGTGTTAATGCCAGTGAGAGGCTGATTGTTGACAGACTCCTCCCAGGGAAGCAGCTCCAGAAATGTTGTGCTGCTGTGGAAACTACATAAAACACAGAGTCTTAGATCTGAAGGAGACACAGCTGACAGTGGAGGAGCCATCAGATACTCATAAATATTCACTGATGACGAGACGAAAAGAGGAGCTTCCTGTCCTCAATAGATCCCGCCAAGGTTTGGCAGTATCTGCATAAGGGGACATCATAAATGCAATCTAGAATGCATGGAATTGTATTGGATGCCTCGTGAAAAGCACCTTACATGAAATAAACATAGGATATATAATAGGACATGTAATTTTTGCCCCTTTTCTTCCAACAATAGTAAACTATATTTTCTATAGTTTTCTAAACATACTCCTGGTCTTAAAGTAAGAGGCTTCTGCAGTGAAACTGCATGGAAAGCTCTGGAACTTGGATACTCCCTGAAGTTCATTTAGGACCTGAGATTTAAAGGCTACTGCTCACTTTAGTGACCTTGATGGACAGCTGACTATTGAATTCATTTTAAGTGCTTTTATAATTACAAAAGAGCACCACCTTAAGTGAATGCACTCGAGTTTTCCTCTGAGCTGAGGACTATAGAAAGATGACTGTGACACGGAGTTCATAGTCACAATTAAAACTGTGCCTTCAGATGACGGTAGCGATGCTGTTACTGAAGTATGCTGGAGTCCAAGACTCCATCCCATAGCAGGGCTGCCAGCAAGCACAGTTTCAGAGGGCACCACCTACGTCTTAGTGTGTCACTATGCACACCCTGTAGAGCTGGACGTGGATGCCATTATCAGCTTCAAGGTCATTTAATATATGTGGGGCTTCTTACTCTCTTTGATCTGTAGGGAAAAAGAATCCCTGTTCCCAGTAAGAGAAACCCTTGAGGAAGCCCAACCCAGTATTCCCAGCATATCAAGTTAATCAGAGTGCAAACTCTGTGTCACTTTATAACAAAACACTTGCACAATTGACAATTACTCATTGGCTAGGTTCATCTACGTTGTAACAGTTTGTGTTCAGATAGGAGCACATGCCTATCTTTTTAAAAAAGTGCAACTTTATTGAGATAGACTTCACATATCATACAATTCATACATAGAGTTTAGTGTGGTCCAATGATGTGCAACCATCACCACTTTCTAATTCCGAACATTTTCATTACCCCAAAGAACACTCCACACCCAGTCACCACACAGGTGGGCACTCTCCATTCCTCAGTCCCGCAGCCCCTGGCCACCAGAATCTACTTCCTGTCTGTGTGGGTTTCCTATTCTGCATAGTTCATGCAAATAGGATCACATGTATTTCCTTTTTTTACCTGACTTTTTAAATTTAGGATGATATTTTCAAGGTTTATTCCTTTTGTAGCATATATCATCACTTCACTCCTTTTTACATGGAATAACATCCTATTGTATGAATATGCCACATTTTCTTCATCCATTCATCATGTTGACTGACATTTGGCTTGTTTCTACTTTGGGTTTATTATGAAGAATACTGCTAGGAACATTCTTTGTCAAGTTTTTGTGTGACATGTTATGTTTTCATTTGTCACGTATGTACCTGGAAGGGCAATTGCTGGGTCATATGGTAGCTCCAAGTTTAAGTTTTTGAGAAATTTTTAAACTCTTTTCCAAAGTTACTGTACTGTTTTACATTCCCACCAGCAGTGTAGGAGTTTTTTTAATTTCTCTACCTTCTTGCTAGCACTTGTTATTGTTCATTTGTTTTTGTTTTGTTTTGGGTTTTTTTGTTCATCTTTTTGACAATAGCCTTTTTACTGGGTGTGAAGTGGTATCTCATTGTGGCTTTGATTTGCATTTTAATAATGAGTAGTGGTGTTGAGCATCTTTCCATATGCTTTTTGGAAATTTGTATATCTTTTTTGAAGAATGTCTATTCAATTTCCTGTTTTTAAAATATATTTTATTGATTATGCTATTACAGTTGTCCCATTTTGCCCCCTTCACTCCCCTCTACCCTGCACACCCCCTCCCACCCACATTCCCCCCTTTAGTTCATGTCCATGGGTTGTACATATAAGTTCTTTGGCTTCTACATTTCCCATACTAGTCTTACCCTCCCCCTGTCTATTTTCTACCTACTGTCTATGCTACTTATTCTCTGTACCTTTTCCCCCTCTCTTCCCCTCCCACTCCCCTGTTGATAACCCTCCATGTGATCTCCATTTCTGTGGTTCTGATCCTGTTCTAGTTGTTTGCTTAGTTTGTTTTTATTTTTTGTTGGGAACTGCCCTTCCTGGTTTTGGAAGCTATAACCCCCGCCCTCTGCCCCCACCCACGGCTAAGGCTGAGGCAATGACCTTCAGACCATAAGACACTAAGGAAACAAAGCTTATCTCCCTTGCAGGAGCACTGCTTCTGCTCCTTTTACTTCATCCATAACTGGCCCCCAATGCTTAGTCAGTTAGCCAATGATGGGTAAGATTCCCCAAGGGGGGAATGACTTAAGACAGGCACAATTATGTGGGAGGTCCCCAAGGAAGGACTTGGGGGGCTACAGCAAAAGGGGTGATGGACTCTTGCCCCTCGGCTTTGACAAAGCCTGAATCCTCATTCTGTCTGCAAGAAGGCTCCTAATCTCTTGGCTGCCTTACTTCCCCTGCTTAACTTAAGCCTGAAACAATCACAGAGGGTGGTGCAGCCCTGTGCTGGAAAGGGTGGGTTCCCCGGGCAATCAGGCCTAAGAAAAAATACATAAACTCCTGTGAAACCTGCTTTGTTTAATTGCTCTCAATTAAATAAGGGTCCAAGCAAGAAATGAGTTTGTTCCTCAAAAGTTTTATTGCTCTTTAGCTATCAGACCTGATTCAGAATAGGCCCTCAGAGTTCTTTGTTATCTATTGTTTGATCCTTACTGCCTGAATAATGATTAATGAGCTTTACCTGTATTCTTGTGCAAATGAACCCAATAAAGGCCCATTGAGGAAAAGGCTCTTGACCCTTCTCCTTTGAGAGATTGGCCACCTTTCCTCCCCAAGCAGATCTGTCTTGGTAGATTTATTCTCATCCGTGGTGGCCGGGGCAGGGGCGGGGAGCCTGCGGGTGGAGCGCCCCACAATTTTTGGTTTAGGTGTGGTTGTTAGTAATTGTGGGTTTGCTGTCATTTTACTATACATGTTTTTTATCTTCTTTTTCTTAGATAAGTCCCTTTAACATTTCATATAATAAGGGCTTGGTGATGATGAGCTCCTTTAACTTGACCTTATCTGAGAACCACTTTATCTGCCCTTCCATTCTAAACGATAGCTTTGTTGGATAGAGCAATCTTGGATGTAGGTCCTTGCCTTTCATGACTTGGAATACTTCTTTTCCAGCCCCTTCTTGCCTGTAAGGTCTCTTTTGAGAAATCAGCTGACAATCTGATGGGAACTCCTTTGTAGGTAACTCTCTCCTTTTGTCTTGCTGCTTTTAAGATTCTCTCCTTATCTTTCATCTTGGGTAATGTAATTATGATGTGCCTTGGTGTGTTCCTCCTTGGGTCCACTTCTTGGGAACTCTCTGAGCTTCCTGGACTTCCTGGAAGTCTATTTCCTTTGCCAGGTTGGGGGAGTGCTCCTTTATTATTTGTTCAAATAACTTTTCCACTTGTTGCTCTTCCTCTTCTTCTTCCTCTTCTGATACCCCTATAATTCAGATTTTGGAATGTTTAAAGATGTCCTGTAGGTTCCTAAGCCTCTACTCATTTTTTTGAATTCTTGTTTCTTCATTCTTTTCTGATTGGATGTTTCTTTCTTCCTTCTGGTCCACTCCATTGATTTGAGTCCCAGTTTCCTTCCCATCACTATTGGTTCCCTGTACATTTTCCTTTATTTCACTTAGTGTAGCCTTCATTTTTTTCATCTAATTTGCGACCAAATTCAACCAATTTTGTGAACATCCTGATTACCAGTGTTTTGAACTGTGTATCTGATAGGTTGGCTACCTCTTTGTTGCTTAGTTTTATTTTTTTCTGGAGTGTTGATCTGTTTTTTTGTTTGGGCCTTTTTTTTTTTTTTTTTTTTTTGGTCTCATCACACCTGTTTTGTAGTGAGGGGCAGAGCCTTAGGTGTTCACCAGGGCGGGGCAACCCAGTTGCTGGGTTGTGATGCTGTATGTGGGGGAGGGGCCTGAGAGGGAACAATGGTGCTTGTTGTGCTCTCTGCTGGATTTCAGTCACTTTTCCCGCTTCCCACAAGTAAATTGGGCCCTTCTGGTGCTGATTCCTGTGTGGGTGGGCTGTGTACGTTCTAGGACCCTGTGAGTCTCTCCAACAAACTTTCTTATGAAGCTGGGAGTCTCTCTTAGCAACTCAACCCCCACAGCCATTTTTAATTGGTGTTTTGAAGCTTTATTTCCCCGCCCTGGGTTGTGCGATCTGTCTTGCTCCCCAGTTTTGCCTCGTTTATCTGTGCGCGAATGTGGAACCACCGGGTCCGTCAGCCTTTTGCGTGCTGTGCCCCTCCACAATCTGCTGCTTCCTTGGGTCCACCCACTGCCACCTGCGTGCCCGGGGTCCGCCAACCACCGCTTTGCAGCAACCCCTCTCTATCCCAGCTGCCCGACTCCGCCCCTCCTACCAGTCTGGATGAATGTGTCTACTTTAACTCCCTAGTTCTTGGACTTCCATACAGTTCAATTTTCTGTCAGTACTGGTTGTTTTTTGTTTTAAATTGTTGTTGTCCTTATTTTGGTTGTGTGAGGAGGCACAGTGTGTCTACCTATGCCTCCATCTTGGCGGGAAGTCCCAATTGCCTGTTTTTTAATTGGTCTTTTTTTTAAATTTTTTGAGTTGTGAGTATACCTTGTATATTCTAGATAGAAAAATCTCTTTCTTTGTGTGTGTGTGTGCATATATATATATATATATATATATATATATATATATATAAAGATAGCCAGTACCACACTGTCTTGATTACTAGATTACTATAGCTTTGAAGTTAAGTTGTGAATTGAGAAATGTGAGTCTTCCAGCTTTATTTTTTCTCAAGATTGTTTTGGCTACTCTGTATCTCTTGCATTTCCATTGGAATTTTAGGATCAGGTTTTTTGTCAAACAGTTTTTGTACATCTGTTGAGGTGATTACGTGGTTTTTGTCCTTTATTCTATTAATATGATGTGTTCCATTCATTGATTTTTCACATGTTAAACCAATGTTGCATTCCTGCGATAAATCCTATTTGGTCATAGTGTAGTGCATAATTCTTTTTTTTTTTTTTTTTTTTAGTTTAATGTTTTTGTATGTTTTCCATGACCATTTAGTCCCTTTATACCCCTAGTCCCTAGCAAGCACTACACTGTTGTCTCTGTATACGAGTCCTTTTTCATTTTGGCTCAATCCCTCCACCCCCTAACTTCCCCACCACTAACTGTCATCTGCTCTCCATCTATGAGCCTGTCCTCACTTTCCTTGTTAGTTCAGTTTGTTCATTAATCTAATGAACTACATATGTCAGTGAAATCATAAGGTACGTGTCTTTCTCTGATTGCCTTATTTCACTTAGCATAATGTTCTCCAAGTCCATCCATACTGTTGCAAAAGGTAAAATGTTCTTCCTTTTTATGGTGAGTAATATTCCACTGTGTAAATGTCTCATAGCTTTTTGTTTGCTCATCTATGGATGGACACTTGGGCTGCTTCTACATCTTGGCAATTGTAAATAATGCTGCAATGAACATAAGGGTGCATATGTTCTTTCAAATTAGTGTTTTGGGTTCCTTTGGATATATTGTGGGATCGCTGGGTCAAAAGGCAGATTCATTTTCAATTTTTGAGGTATCTCCACTCTGCTTTCCTCAGTGGCTGCATCAATCTGCATTCCCACCAACAGTGCAGAAGGGTTCCCCTTCCTCCACATCCTCGTCAGCACTTGTTATATGTTGATTTATTGATGGTAGCCATTCTGACAGGTGTGAGATGATATCTGATTGTGGTTTTAATTTGCATTTCTCTGATGATTAGTGACATTGAGCATCTTTTCACATCTATTGGCCATCTGTATGTCGTCTTTGGAAAAGTGGGACCTATTCAGGACCTTTGCCCATTTTTTAAATTGTGTTGTTTGCTTTTTTATTATTGAGTTTTATAAGTTCTTTATAAATTTTGAATATTAACCCTTTATTAGATGTATTGGTGAATATGTTCTCCCATTCTGTGGATTGTCTTTTTGTTTTGTTTATGATTTCCTTTGCTGTGCAGAGACGTTTTAATTTGATGTAGTTCTATTTATTTTTTATTTTTTCCCCTTGCCTGGGGAGAGATATCTGATAAAATATTATGATGAGCAATGTCCAAGATTTTGCTATCTGTGTTTTTTTCTAGGACTTTTATGGTTTTAGGTCCAATATTTAAGTTTTTAATCTATTTTGAATTTATTTTTGTATGTGGTGTAAAAGGTGGTCTAGTTTAATTTTTCTGCACATATCTGCCCAATTTTCCCAATGTCATTTATTGAATAAACTATCTTTGATGCATTGTATGGGCTTGCTTCCTCTGTCAAATATTGTTTGACTATAAATGAGTGGGTTTATTTCTGGGCTCTCAATTCTGTTCCATTGATCTATGTATCTGTTTCTATGCCAGAACCATGCTGCTTAGATTACTATGGCCTTATAGTATAGTTTGATATTAGGTAGCATGATTCTTCCAACTTTGCTCTTCTTTCTCAGATTGCTGTTGCTATGTGGGTCCTTTTGTAGGTTCATATAAATTTTTGAAATATTTGTTCTAGTTCTGTGAAGTATGGTACATCTTTGTAATCTTGATAGAAATTGCACTGAATCTATAGATTGCTTTGGGTGGTATGGACATTTTAATGATGTTAATTCTTCCTATACATGAACATGAGATGTGTTTCCACTTATTTGTATCTTCACTTTCTTTCTTCAGTGTCTGATAATTTTCTGAAGTACAGGTCTCTTACATCCTTGGTTAGGTTTATTCCTAGTTGTTCTATTCTTTTTGTAGCAGTTGTCAGTGGGATTTTTTTAATTTCCCTTTCTGTTTGTTTGTTATTGGCAAATAAAATGCAACTGATTTCTGTATATTAATTTTGTATCCTGCTACTTTGCTGAATTCATGTATCAGTTTTAGTAGTTTCTTAGTGGAATCTTTGGGGTTCTTTATGTATAGTGTCACGTCATCTGCAAATAGTGACCGTTTTACTTCTTCCTTTCCAATTAAGATGCATTTTATTTCTTCCTCTTGAATGATTACTGTGGCTAGGACTTCCAGCACTATGTTGAATATGAGAGGTGAAAGTGGACATCTCTGTCTTTACCTGAGCTTAATGGGAACGCTTGCAGTTTTTGCCTTTTGAATATGATTCTGGCAGTGGGTTTGTCATATATGGACTTTATGTTTAGGTATGTTCCCTCTATTCCCACTTTGCTGAGAGTTTTGATCATAATTTGGTGCTGGATTTTATCAAAAGCTTTTTCTGCATCTATTGATATAATCGTGATTTTTATCCTTCATTTTGTTTACGTAGTGAATCACAATTACTGATTTGTGAATGTTGTACCATCCCTACCTTCTCAGAATAAGTGTCACTTGATCATGGTGTATGATATTTTTGATGCATTACTGTATTCTGTTTGCTAATATTTTATTGAGGATGTTAGCACCTATGTTCATCAGGGATATATAATTAGGCCATCATCATTGGCTTATAATTTTCTTTCTTTGTCGTGTCTTTATCTGGTTTTGAAATTAGGATAATGCTTACCTTATGAAATGAGTTTGGGAGCCTTCCCTCCTCTTGAATGTTATGAAATAGTTGAGAAAGAGAGGTGTTAGTTCTTCTTGACTGTTTGGTAAAAATCACCTGTGAAGCCAGCTGGTCCAGGACTTTTGTTTGTTGGGAGTTTTTTGATTACTGTTTCAATTTCACTAGGTGTAATCTTTCTATTCAGATTCTGTGATTCTTCCTGATTTATTTTTGGAAGATTATATGTTTCTAGGAATTTATCCATTTCATCCAGGTTGTCCAGTTTGTTGGCACATTGTTCATAATATTTTCTTATAATCCTTTGTATTACTTTGGTGTCAGTTGTTTCTGATTTCATTTATTTGGGTCCTTTCTCTTTTTTTCTTGATGAGTTTGGTTAAAGGTTTGTTAATCTTGTTTATCTTTTCAAAAAACCAGCTCTTGGATTCACTGATCTTTTGTATCTATTTTTTGGACTCTATTTCATTTATCTTTGCTCTGATCATTATTATTTTCTTCTTTCTACTCATTTTGAGTTTTGTTTGTTGTTCTTTTTCAAGTTCCTTTAAGTGTTAAGTTACCTTGTTTATTTGAACTTTTTCTTTTTTTTTTTTTAGGTGGGCCTGTAATGCTATGGATTTCCCTCTTAGGGTTGCTTTCTTTGTGTCCCACAGATTTTGGGATGTTGCGTCCTCATTTTCATTTGTTTATAGGTATCCTTTGATTTCTTCTTTGATCTCTCGTTGACCCATTCATTGTTTAATAACTTGTTATTTAGCTTCCCTGTTTTTGTATGCTTTTCAGTGTTCTCTTGTGATTGATTTCTAGTTTCATAGCATTGTGGTCAGAGAAGATGCTTGATATGATTTCAGTCTTCTTACATGTATTGAGAATTGTTTTGTGTCCTAACATGTGGTCTATCCTAGAAAATGTTCCATGTGTACTTGAAAATACTGTATTTCACCATGTATAATGTGTACCCATGCTTTTGGCCCAAACTTTCATTTTAATTTTTTAATTTATTTAAATTAAATATTTATTTATTTATTTATATTTAGATATTTGTTTTTTATATTATATAGAATTTTAGCATTTATTTTTTAACATATTATGATACAAGAAATTTTATGTAACCAATAATTACAAAACACAAGAACAGAGATACAAGGTATAAGAAATTTTATGTACCAGTAGAGATATGGAATTAGCACCGCCCATGTATAATCTGCATCCTTATTTTTCCCTAAAAAGTTTGGTCATAAAAGTGTACATTATACACTACAAAATACAGGTATGTATATTCTGCTGTTTTGAGGTTAAATGTTCTGAAGATATCCATTAAATCCATCTGATCTAGTGTGTCATTTAAGGCCACCGTCTCCATGTTGATTCTCTGTGTGGAAGATCTATCCATTGAAGTCAATTGGGTGTTAAAATCCCTGACTATGACCATATTTCTGTCCATCTCTCCCATTATGTCCATCAAGATTTGATTCAACTATTTAGGTGCTTCTGTGGTGGGTGTGTAAATGTTTACTAGGGTTATATCCTCTTGTTGGATTGTTCCTTTTATCATTATGTAGTGTCCTTTTTTTGTCTTTTATTATAGCCATGGTTTTAAACTCTATTTTGTTGGATATAAGTACAATTACCCCAGCTTTTTTTTTCCCACTTGCATGAAATATCTTTTCCATCCCTTGACTTTTAATCTGTGTGTATCTTTTGGTCTGAGATGTGTCTTTTGAAGGCAGCATATATATGGGTCTTGTTTTATTACCCATTCAGCTATCCTGTGTCTTTTGCTTGGAGCATTTAAGCCATTTACATTTCAGGTGATATATATTTAGTGCCATTTTATTGTTAGATGATTTTTCTCTCTCCTGCTGCTGCTGCTGCTGCTGCTGCTGCTTCTCCTTCTTCTTCTTCTCCTCCTCCTCCTCCTCCTTCTTCTTCCCCCTCCTCCTCCCCCTCCTCCTTCCTCATTTAACATTTGTTGCAGTACTGGTTTGGTGTTAACAAACTCTAGCTTTTTCTTGTCTGGGGAGTTCCTTGTTTCTCCTTCGATTTTAAATGATACCCTTGCTGGTTAAAGTAGCCTTGGTTATAGGTCCTTGCTTTAAATCACCTTGAATATTCCACACCACTACCTTCTGGCATGAAATATTTCTGTTGAGAAATAAGATGACAGTGTAATTGGAGCTCCCTTGTAGGTAACTATCTGCTTTTCTCTTGTGGCTTTTAGGATTCTCTTCTTGTCTTTAAGCCTTGCCATTTTAATTATGATGTGTCTTGGTGTTGGCCTCTTTGGGTGCAACTTGTTTGGGATTCTCTGAGCTTCCTGGATTTGTGTGTCTTTTTCTTTCACCAGATTAGGATATTTTTCAGTCTTTATTTCTTCATATAGGTTCTTGATCCCTTGCTCGCTCTCTTCTCCTTCTGGTATCCCCATGATGTGGATAGTGTTATGCTTCATGTTGTTCAAAATGTTTATTAATTTCTTCTCATTTTTAAAAAATTCTTTTTTATTTTTGCTGCTCTGCCTGGGTGTTTTTTTCTACCTTGTCTTCTAAATCACTGTTTTGATCCTCAGTTTTATCTAACCTACTGTGTATTCCTTCCATGTATTATTATTTATTTCAGATATTGCATTCTTTATTTCTGACTGGTCCTTTTTTATGGTTTCTATGTCTTTTTTATGCTGCTTAGTATCCTTATAATCATTACTCTAAACTCTCTATGTGACAAATTGCTTGCCCTCATTTCATCTAGCTCTATTTCTGGATAATTCTCTTGTTTTTCATTTGGGGTCTGTTTCTTTGTCTTCCCATTTTGGCTGTTTCTTTGTATTTGTTTATATTAATTAGGTAGGTCTACAAAGACTCTGGTGTAGACCTCTGTCAGACACTGTTTATGAGTGGCCCTGGTCAACCTGTTTGGAGCTATTAGCAATCCATGGTGTGTGGCTCCCTCTGCTGGGCCTGTTTGTGTGCAGAAAGAACCAGGCTGAGCACCAAGGCTGGCTTTAATCAGGACCAGGCCCTGGGGAGGGTCAGCTGAAGTCTCATTGAATTCCCAGAGATCTGCCTTAGTTGTTAAACTAATCAATGATATAGCCTCAAGTCATACTCAGCAGCCCAAATTAAGCTCCACAGGGTGAGGCAGAGTAATTTCTGTGGGCCGGGCTCTTGCTTCCCAGTATGCTGATGCCACTTGGAGGGGAATGCGCTGCCTGGGAAAGATGGCTTCTTCAGTGTGGGGAATAACTCAGCACAAGGATCCTGGCTGGTCTTCCTTCAGTTTTCTCTCCTGAGCCACCAACCCCAGACTCTCCTCATCTGTCTCTAGAACACTCTGCCCTTCCTCTCCTGGAGCCCAGGATAAATGACTACAAGTGAAATTTTGTACATTGGCCCTCTAGGAGGCTGTCTGAGTTTCCAGCCATCTCTCCCTGGCAGACAGAAACCCCACTGCTTTTCACAGCTGGATGTTATTAGGGTTCTTTTCTGGGTCTGGTGCTGTAGGCTGGGGAGCCCAGCTTGGGGTTTAGAGCCCACGCTTCTCGGGGGAACCCACTGGCTGCTGAAATATTCCTCCAGAGCTTCAGCTGCCATCTGTGGGAGCCCAGCCAGCCCTTTTGAATCTCTTCTGCACTGTGCACCAGTCACGTTGTGGTGAAGCTGTTTCTTCTGTCTGTCCATGGTTATAAGGCTTCTCTCTTGCTATTGTTCAGTTGGTTATTCAAGATGATTTCTCCACAATGTAGTTGTAATTCCAGTTTAGGAGGAGGTTAGTGTAGCTTCTACTTACTCCTCTGCCATCTTGGGTCTCCAATCCTTTTTTATAAGGCTGCAGGATTCCCTTTGCTAGGATTTGTTGAAGATTATTCATCTTTATTCATAAGAGATATTGGTCTGAAATTTTCTTGTGGTGTGTTTGTGTGCTATCAGGATAATACTGGTCTCATAGAATGAATTAGGGAAGTATTCTTCCTCTTGTTTTTTGAAAGAGTGTGGGAAAGATTAATATTAATTTTTTAAATACATTTAATAGAACTCACCAGTGAAGCAATCTGGGTCTGGACTTTTTTTGTGGGAGTTTTTTAAACTACTAAAGATTTTTTTTAAATCCTCATCCATGGATATGTTTATTGATTTTAGATTGAGAGGAAGGGGATAGCAGGGAGAGAAAGAAAGAGAGACATTTATGTGAGAGAAAACATCAATTGGTTGCCTCCCATACACAATGACCGGGGATCAAACCCACAACCTAGGTATTTGCCATGACTGGGAATTGAACCCTTAGCCTTTTGTTGTAAGGGACAACACTTCAACCAGCTTAGCCACCTGGCCAGGTCCAAACTATTAAACAGTTTTTAGAAAATTGTGGTAAAATATACATAACATAAAATTTACTATTTTAATGATTTCTTGATTATTAATTCAATATCTTTACTAAGACTAGGCTATAGTATTTTTTTAAGATTTTATTTATTTATTTTTAGAGAGGGAAGGGAGGGAGATAGAGATAGAGATAAAGAGAGAGAGAGAGAGAGAGGGAGAGAAACATCAGTGTGTGGTTGCTGGGGGTTCTGGCCTGCAACCCAGGAATGTACCCTGGCTGGGAATCGAACCTGGGACACTTTGGTTCCCAGCCCGCGTTCAATCCACTGAGCTATACCAGCCAGGGCTAGGCTATAGTATTTGGCACAACTTTAATGAAGACTTGAAAATAACTGAAGGGTATTTTGTCACAGGAGAGAAAAATCGTAAAGCTGGAAACAGATCTAAAGACTCCCAGTGCCCTGAGGAAAAGCCCTCTCATGGAGTGACTCTCCCTGGTCTGCTGCCGAGTTTTGGAGGCCGACTCACTTTCCCACAGTGGGGATGCTCTGCAGCATGTCTCCTTCACTCAGGCCCGGTTTCTGCCCAGGCAGCGGGTGTCAGCAAGCCGGGGAAGGAATCTCAGCTTTCCTTCCAGCCTACTTCCTAGTCACAGCCTACTGACAAATGCACACAAAATGGAGTTTTAGTTATAGTTATACAAAGCAGTTAATGTTTTCTGGACATTTTATATGTCAGACTAGAATCTTGCCTTTACCTTTGAAGAACCAAAGGTCTATTGAAGTGGTTTTCCAAAAACAAGTATAATCAGCCTCCAAAGTTAATGTAAACAATAACTGTATTTCTGAAATTACACATTTTTTCAAGCTTTCAAAGGCTCCAGAATGAATTCTTAAGCTAGACTCAATCGAAGTTGTTGATCTTCCACTTCCAGGGGTGTCCTTATCACATGGCTAGATGGGGGGGCAGCTGCAGCAGCTAATCTTCCTCCCCACCCCAGCACCCTCTTCATCTGTACTCGGCTCCTGAGACAGGAGCCTGCATGGAGGGCCACTGTTTCCTCCATGCCTGTGGATTCTCTCTCAATAGAGACCTACTAAGACTATATTCTTAAAAGCCATTTTGGGGGCCTAAAACCTTCTTCAAAAGTCTTTTCTCTAACTTCCCAAATTAGACATTATCCTTGGCCTTTGTCCAAGCTTTGCCATTCTACTCGGGCAGTAATTTGTGTTCTGTTATAATATTGTGGCTGACAGTTTATGTTGCCCACCTTGGGTTTTTAAATGTTAATAATTAGTTCAAAGCATCTGATACAGATTGAAGACTCCCAATGCCCTCACAATTCACATGTTAAAGCTCTAGCCCCCCAGTGTGACAGGTTCAGATGCTGGGCTTTGGGAGGAATTAGGGTTAGATGATATTGTGCAGATGGAGTCCTCTTAATGGGATAAGTGGCTTTAGAAGAGAAAGAGGAGGAAGAGGAAGAAAAAAGAAAGAAGCCAGAAAAATAGAGAGATTGTTTTCTCTTCACCATGTAAAGACAGAATGAAAAGGTGGTCCTCTATAAGCTGGGAAGAGGGCCCTCAGTGAGAAATGAGTTGACTGGCACCTTGATCTCGGTCTTCCCAGACTCCAGAACTATAAGAAATAAATACTGCTTTAAGCCGCTCAGTCTACAGTATTTTGTTATAGCAGCCTGAGTTGGCTAAGACGGCATGCTAACTTGCAGTGCAAGTGTCTAATTAATGAAAGCAGTCCTGATTTATGTGTGACGTAGATGACAAATGGGTGGAAAGATCTGCCTGGAGTAACAAGTAGAAGATTGCAAAGTTGTAGCTCCCTAGACAATGGTAAGTGTTCTTTGTGGATAGAAATTCCCAGCTCACTTTAAAGTAGGCCAGAAAAACAGGGAGATTCTAACTACTTCAGAAACGATGTCTTACCTTTTCTTCTTCCTTCTCCCCCCTTGCCGACCCCCTTTTCTGACTCTGTCTGTCTCTTTTCCATATACTCTCAGCATGACTTCCTAAAGGTACAGATTAAATGGTTGGGGTTATTTGAAAAAGTGTCTGAAGTTGTCCTCCCAGCCAAAGGAATTGTACTATAAAGTAGAATAATTTGAAAGGGAGGAGTTTTGTCTTTTTCATGAACAATAAAAAGCTCTCAATTCCTTTAATAACTGAAAAGGCTTATCTTCTGTTAGAGTCTCTAAGAACTTCTGATAAAGTTCATATTGTAGTTGTAGTTTATTTCGTGAACTGGGAGAATGCAAACTTCTTTTGTGAAGCTTCTGGCTCTCTCTGACACACTTCCTGTCTATGGAGCGTGCCGAATGCTGATGTGTGAGTAATGCAAATTCAGGTATTATGTTTATCATTTAATATAAAGGAAGAGATTATAGCACAGAACTAGCTAGCCTTTATGCACTCCTGAGGACTTCTTATCAATCAGCAGTAATTGTGCTAGTGTCATGGTTATGGCCCAGAGTAGTGGCATGAGAATTTAGAACTGAATTCACTCAGCAGCTGTGTGACCTTAGGCATGTTATTTAACCTCATGAACCTCAGATTCCTCTCAGGGAAAAGGGAGATAATGACACCTTTTTTGCTGAGTTCTTGTGAACATTGTGTGAGAGAATTTGTAGCACAACAGCTAAATGGCACAGAATAGTCCCTGTCTCCCACAGGGGTAATTTGATTATGAGGCACCAAATCCCACTCAGAATTATTGGCAAGAAACCGAGATCACTCACAAAACACTAGGGTGAGCATCGCAACTCAGGTTGCAGCGGAAGCAGAGTCTTTCTCACATCACAGCCTCTTTCTGCTGTTCTGAGGCATCCTGTCTGCTTGTCATTGTTGCTCTGGGTGCTTCTGCTTTTTCTCCTCACGCCCTGCTCACTGGCTCTCTTGGCTCCATTTCCACATGGTCCAGGCATGGCCTCCAGAGCTCTGGTTCACATAAGTTTTCAGTTTAAGAACCTGGAAGAGCTTAGCTTGAAACTCTTTGTGACCTACCTACCTGCAGTCACCTGTGTACAGAGAGAGCCGGTGCAAGGTGCTGTCACCAGCTCAGCAGAAACCCTGGGAAGAGACTGAGGGGAACACGGTCGACTTTGTAAGAAAGAGGTGTGGGGTGAGGAAATACTGGGCATCTCCAGAAAAGTCACTTAAGGAACATTAACTTCTGTTTCCTTTTGAAGGTCACCTCCTACTCAGAAATCCCACCTAATTATGTCAGTTTTTTCCCCTTGACTTCTTGTGCAGCTAGAACGATGGACTTGTTCCTACTTCTTGAAGCTCCTATTCCAGCTTCCACATACACATATGATCCTGGTTGTCTTCCTACTTCTTTGATAGATTCCTCTTTCTCGACTTCCTTTTCCCCCCATAAATAATGAATGCTTTTTGAGGTTGTATTGTTGTATCTCTCTCTTTCCCCCAGTTTCTGTCCCTCGGTAAACTCAACTACAGAGTACTTGGAACACAGCACTTGCCAAGTAAATGGGACTCTTTTTCATTTTTCTTCTTATATCTCTAATTTCCAAGTAATGGCTGGTTTTTCTTTCTTAAAAAATGCTATTATTTTCTGTAGTTAATTTCCCAGACTCAATGTTTTGAAACATGGTAACATGCAATATTTTCTATATTTCATGTAGTTTGTGTTACAGATTTTGTGATGAGTTTGCATTGTATGTGAGTGTGTATGTGACAGAAAGAAAGAGAGGATTTTTGAAGTATACAGAATATCTAGGAAAGCAGCAAGTAGGAACTTAGCAGCTTTTTAAGAGATGGTCAGTTCTGCTCCCAAAGTCCCACAGGCATAGCTCCTGGGTAAACAGTTGTGTTGAGTACTTTTTGGGAAATGTCTTTGACTGATGCCAGGTAATTGTGGAAGGACTCATAACAATGTGCTCATTGAGATGGATGTCATTGCCTGCAATGAGAACAGTCTATAATAATCACTTTATTTACCTTCATTCACCCCAAGGGAGGGAGACAAGAATTAAAATATGTGTGCATTTATATGTGTGTATTGGTCTTTGGAAACTAAGCACCACTGTGTCTTTACCTCCAGCTGTAAGATAAGGAGGAAAGTCAAAATAGGGAGAGCAGAAAGCCCGCTCAGAAATGGTCTTGCCATCCAGAAAGTTGGAGGTAGCATAAATGCCCTTTCCAATCTTTTATAGAGTAGAGACCAGAGGAATCTGTAGTCCTTGGTGTGGAAGAGATGGCAGTGTAATCTCACAGTAGGCAAAACTAGTCAGTGTGGCTTTGAAATAACAGAGCCAAGATGAACAACAAGACAAGGGAGAAGGTAATGCCAGTGAAGCCATGGGCCCTGGGTCAAATATAAAGTGGTACCGATGATTTGGAGGCCAACAGCCTGTTCTGGTCAAAAATGACGTAGACATCCAGGGCTTAG
Source organism: Phyllostomus discolor (assembly GCF_004126475.2). Taxonomy (NCBI): domain Eukaryota; kingdom Metazoa; phylum Chordata; class Mammalia; order Chiroptera; family Phyllostomidae; genus Phyllostomus; species Phyllostomus discolor. The sequence continues at coordinate 152,174,385 of NC_040905.2, read as the reverse complement.
AAAGCACCCCACAATGGGTGGGATTGAATATGGCTTCATGGCTGCCTAGCGAGCGAGGATCTTTGAGATGAGGATAACATTATGTCACTACTAGTGCTACTGTGGGCAGTATGGAAATAAGTGCTAACATTCAGGAGGCATTTGGCCATATGTATCATAATCCTTTAATAAGTTCATTACCTTTGATCCAACTTTTAGGAATCTTTCCTGTGGAAATAACCATAGATACACATTAAGATTTTTTGTGGTATGCATCACAGGTTTATTTGTAAAAACAAAATAAGGGATAGTTAAGTAAATTCTATATTCATGTAACAGTGTATTATGCAATATTGAGAATCACATTTCATAGAACACTTACTGACATGGGAACATTCTCATAATCTGATGTTTGATCGGAAATATAGGACACAAAACTGCCCATGGAAGCTGCTCTTTTTAGACTTTCCACTTGCACACTTTCATAGGTGTGAACTAACCACACAACAGAGCAAAAGGGGTTGATTCTACCCCCAAACAACAGCTGTTGGGCTAAATTTAAAGTCGCTATGGATTTTTGAACAAATGGATTTATATTTCAGAACCAAATCTATTTTTAAGTAGAAGTACTTCCATATGCAAAAGGATTTTGGTTTGTTTCTACATGTATGTGTATGTAAACATCTATATTGGCATATATTTGAGAGAAAAACACACCAAAATACTACCAGAAGTAGAATTATGAATAATTTTTATTTTCTTTATAATTTTTATATTCTTCATCATACTTTTATATACTTCTAAACTTTCTACAATGAGCATGTGTGATTTTATGTTTAGAATACAATTCTGTAAAAATAGCAAAGGAATTGTGGAGACAAAGAGCAGCCCAAGAAGGGAGGCTGCTAACGTGGCAGTGGAAAGTCTTGCTTGAAACAGCGTCCCCCGCCAGGTGAAAGACTGGTGCTTTGTTTTTGGTGGGTCATGCCAATCCTTTTCCTTCTAAGTCAGTAAGAGACGCATTCACAGGTGGGAACACAGCTGACCATTTAGATTGCTCCTCTCCATCCACTGAGTTCCCTTTGTTTAGTGCATAAGACACCAGTGATACCAACACTGTTAACAGGGACAATCAGTCCCTTATTAGGAGGCATCCCGGTAGCCAGGCTTGGTGCCAAACACATTATTCATATTATCTCATAATTTCCAAAAAAATCCCTATTGTGACTCCTTTTTACAGATGAGGATCTTTAGACCTACAGACATCAAGCGACTCGCCCAAATTAGACAGTGAGGTAATGTTAGATTCTCCTGATGCCCCAGCCTGGGGGATGCTGGAAATATACTGGGCTATGGAGAATAACTGGCCATCCAAAGATGATAATTCAGTGTTTACTTAGAAGCAAGAGAAAAAGAATGAGTCCTCCACCCCTTGGCAGACCCACCTGGGGCCTTGGAAATACTGGGTAGCATCCATCAGGAAGTGGCAGGATTACTTCTTGAATCTTCTGTGTAGATGTTAATGAAGTCAGATGGACTGGTTGATCAATGCAGAATTTCAGGGCGTCCTTTTTCTTCCCATTATTGGCTAGTTGTAAACTCTGGGCTTGGTTGAAAGACACTACAGAACCAAGTGATGAACAAGAAGGGATAAATTAGTAGAGGAATGAAAGCAGAATTTTAAGAAAATGCTGATGTGTAGGAAATGAAAGGGGCCGATAATAGCAATTAATGATTGTGAAATCTGGGCCTCTGCTGTGAGTCTTAAAACCAGTTCTAAAACAGGAGAAGATTAAAATACATATTGATCTGCTGATGGGCCAAAGGTAAAGTTTAAAAGCAAAGAATTGACTAATATGTATTAAATTAATTAAACCCTTCTCTGCGGTGTGAATAAACACAGCTGATAACTAGTATCTGTGCGTCCCTGAATTGATTCTGCATTGAGTATACTTCAAAGATGCGGGGCCACGTCTGTCTGCAATCACCTTCGGAAAGGCTGTCTTGCTGCAGAGGGAAGTCAGAAGACACTCCAAGTTCTCATGTGCAGCGGCTCCCCTTACTTTACTCATGCAGCAGCTGTAACAGCAACAGGCTTTGAAGTGCAAAGCTCCCCTGGAGTTACGCGCGCATTAAAAAGCTACCATGCTTTCATAAACTTCAAGAACCCTAATGGGAGGGATTTCACATGAAAAGGGCAACAAGAACGCAGGTTGCCCGATCTGTGCCCTCTTGCTTGCTTGCCTGGCACCCGCTGAAAACGTGGACCATCATACCCAACTTAGACACAGCACTTTGTAAAAATGATGAGGACCTTGGAGAACTTTCTTATTGACTTACATTGGAGTCAGTGTTTCCATTCTGCTGTTTATCTCATTTGTTTTTTCACATACGGCTGATTCACACAGGTTCTGCAAGGATCCTAAGAGACCCAGAGCGTAGTAATTAAGAAATACTGTGGGAATTTAGAGTGTGGTGAAGGTGGTGTTTCAAATCAGTCGAGGAAGGTGGATCATTTAATATATGGTATTAGAGTTCCTGGCAGCCATTTGGAAAAAATAAAACTAGATTGCTTATGCTGAACTAAACTTCCAGAAATAAAAAATTAAATGCAAAAAGTGAAACCTATGAGTATACTAGAAATATATCTAGGTGATTTGCTTTTCATAACATTGGTAGCAACAAGGTCACTTTAGGCATTATTTCAAACCTACAATCCATAACAGCAAACACTTCTACATTTGACTATGTACAAATTTTAAATTTTATAGAGAAAAACATACCACAAATGTCAAAAGATAAACAACTAACTAGGGGAAAATATTTGTAACATATCAGAAAATGAGCTAATTTCTTTAACATTTAAAGAACTCTTAACAGTCAGTCTAAAAAAGATAAACACTCCAATAAAAAATGTATGAAGACATGGAGGCTCACTTTTCAGGAAAACAAATACAAGGAGATTCTTGCAACCTTATTTATAATAACTACACACTGGAAATCAAAGCTCCTCGATGATGTGGCTTATTAACTGACTTATGATAACAGCTGTTAAAAAGCATGAAGTAGAGTTACATATGTTGGTATTGAAAGGTGTGCATATGTCCAAAAGAATCATGTTAAGTTAAAAAAACCCAGCAGGTTGCAGAACAATGTTTACTATAATCTGATTTGTTTATAAAAATACATGTCAGCCTGGAAGGATACACAGGTTTAAGGTTAACTCTGAGGATTAGGACAAATGTAGAAGGATAATTTTTCGTTCTGTATTGTTTGAATTTTATACTGTATCATTTTATAATGATTTAAAACACTACTTCAGGAAACAAATGTGAAGGCAAATTGTAGGAAAGGCTCAAACCAGGTAATGGAAGTGGAACATAAGAATAGATACGCCAGGCATGAGGAAGAATAACCAACAGGGTTTAGTTGTGAACTGGTGTAGGGCGGGGGATTGTTCACCTGCATCCTGGATCTCATTTTCTTTAACCGCCTGTGTCCTTTTGGGCCATTTGGGAAGCAGGCACTGAGAGACAGTAATCAAGATGTTTACTGAGTATTGGCTATGAAAGATAAAGGGTGAGGAGCAGCACTGGAAGGAAAAGCCTTCAGCCTGGGTTCTGATCTGACGGAGCACGATGCAGATCAGACAGAGCCAATCCTGTCACCGGGGAGCCCCGAGTGGGGTAGGGGGATCGCCTCCTCTCCTTGGATCTTGTCTTGCTTGCAGGAGATGAATTCAAGTGAGAGACAACGTGTATAGTGGAAATGAGACAGCAAGTTTATTTATGAAACACATATGAGCATGAGGCTGCACGCAGGCACCCGGCTAGTCTGAATCTCCCAAGTATAGAGGAAATAGCATTGTTAGGAAGTTTGTTCTATACACTTGAGCCAAGGCTACAAGTGGGCACTCAACTAATCTGACTGAACTGGGGTTCAGGAGTTCATATACTTTAGTCAGCTTATAGGTAGCCCTCCTTCTCCCCCTTTTAAACCTTGAATAATGTATAGCTACAAAGGCTTTCTTTCTCAGCTAGTAAACACTCTTTTGTTGTAGTTAGTGATATGGCTACAGAGGCTCTCTGACAAATGGCTCTCTTTCCCAATACGCAGAGTTTCAAGGACTCCCCTCTTCCTGTGCTATCTTTGCTTGAGATGTCCAGAAACCCCTGCAATCTTATCCAACTGGGCTCAGGACTACTGAATCAACTGGTGAGCATGTCTTGCTCCCCCTCCCTGCCATAGTTTATTACCCCGTCTACCTAACAGTCCCACTTGGAGCTCCAGGGCCAAGATGCCTATGAGAGAAGACTTGTTTCAGGCAGAGATGGCTGGACCCTACTACCCTTACCATGCTCAACCATTGGTTGGGGCCCACCCACGGGAGCATGGCCTGGGTTCCTGCACTGTTGTGGATCCCAAAGATGGGGTGACTACAGGTTCTCCTAGCAGCACAACAGCAAGTTTTTTCCTAAAGGGAGGATGGAGTGGGCCACCTCCTTGGCTGTTGGAGTCCAGATCCACTTTACCATATAGGCTCAGGGAGTAGCTCTTCCAGATGCCAGTGGGTCTCACTTTCAGAGTGGGAATTTAGAAGTGGAAGGTTAGTGGGACCGAGGACAGCCCTGTTGCTGCATTTGGTCTCAGCGCTGCAAGTGATATTCATTCTCTCCCTCTTCCACCATCTGTCCACAGTTCCCCCCGGCCCTCAGCCATCATCTCTGCTGGTCTCAGTTATCAGCTCCCACCTGAGTGGTCCTGAGAGATTTGAGTCTCTGATGGCCATACTTTCTCAGGTCCCTGCCTCCCCATTATCAAAACTGGGCAAGGAGATGCCGGGGTGGGGATGCTGTGTGGACAGGTTAACTCCTCACAGTGTGGGACTCTCGCCGCACACGGTCCTGCCTCCTCGCTGTTTGCAGCCCCTATCATTGTGAAATCGGAAATACGCACACACATTTCCATATGTCTTCTGGCTAAGATCAATACAACCAAAAAAGTTTGTAAACTTACAAACCCAAATAATTGTCTCTCCTGATTCCTGCCTATAAAATAAGTTTCAAAAACAAAGAATTGACTTTTCTGTTTGCAACAATCCTCCTCCAGGCAATGAGCAGCTCCTGAATTGCCTGAGTGGGAGGAGGTGTGGGCGAAAAACACACTGTTTACCACTTCAAAAGGTTTGAGATAGAAACACTTTTAAAAAAAATCTTTAATGCTTTCTTTCTTCCAATCAAGAAAGTTGTGGTTGGGTCATCAGCAGACAGAAGGTGGGGAAGAAGCTGTGGAGATTTGGGGAGAGGAAATAAGATCTGAAACACTCATCTCAGAGAGGAGAGAAAGCTTTTAGGTGGAGCCCGTCAGCTCAGCTGTGTGATTTTCCCCCAAATGTGGCTCAGGCGAAGGCCTGGCTATCACTGGACTTATCGGGGAATGGGGTTTGCCCCAGACATGACGGGAGGCAGGAAAAGGAGCTGAGGGCACTTGTGAGGAGGCGTTTACAATGAGAGATGATAGCACCTGGTCTGGACAAAGATTCACCTTTGTCCACCTTTATATAGTTAACATCTCTCTGTCTTCTGGTTCCTCTTAAGACTGGCTTATGACATTCCAGTCAGAAATTTCCTTTTTTGGCCCCATTTATTCCCCCTTCCAGCTTCCACTTTCTCTGTTGCCTCTGTTTCAGTCAAATTACTCAAAAGTTGTGTGCTTACCGGTGATCTCCATTTCCTCACCTCTTGTCACTCAGCCCACTGCAAAGCAGATTCTGCCTCAGTCACAGACCTGTAAGGTCTCATAAAAGTCACCCATGATTCTAGGCCACTAAGTCCAATGTGTATTTAGGGATACTTTTTAGTGTTACCTTATGTGATCATTTGGCACTTTCGATCCTTCACTTATTCATGGAATACTTTTGTCCCCTTGGCTTCTGCGATCTTCTCTTAGTCTTCCTTTCTGCCTCAATGACTGCTCCTTCATTTTCTTCATTCTTGACTCACCCTTTTCTGCCTTACTTTTTCAGTTAGGATTGAATTTGGATGCACTTAACAGAAAACAAAAAGCAACAGTAGCATTAAGAAATATGAGAGCAATGCTCTCATGAACAAAAGAAGCCCAAAAGCCGGCCATATAGAGATCCAGTACCAATCTTTCTGTTTCAGCATCCTGGCATCCACCCTTAAGGTCACCCCATGATCCGAGACGGTGCCCACCACAACCATGTGCAAGGAGGCATTGATAAAGTGGGGAGGGGGGGAAAAAGCAAAATGTTTTGCCTTCTAGGTGAGTCATCAAAGAGGCTTCCTGTTAGCTCCATGGAATCCCTTGGTTTGCATTGTATTGACCTCTCAGCTCTAAAGAAGATAAGAAATAGTGATTTTTAACTCTTAAAATTATTCAAACTATTAAATAAAAAAACCACAGAAATATTCAAACTATTAAAGAAGAAAGAAGAATGGATACTGGGGAACTAGTCAGCAGTCAAATTTGGGTATTCCTGGCAGCCTCATCCTGAAGCGTCCCTTTCTCATCCTCAACCCTGTAAACAAACTCATCTGTATCCATGGCATTTCAAGCCCATGTTATACACTGAAGACAAATTCCTATTGTTTCTCAGTACTCCGTGCTCCCTTGACCAGAGCCTTTCTGCTAGACTGTTGGCCTTAGAATCCTGAATGAACACTCTATGCTGAGCTCATGCTTGGACCTAGGTGTGCCCATCACCTAGGACAAGGCAAGGCCTCAGGAAATACTTTTTAATGAATATGATGCCAGGAGTTGGGAAATGGAAGAATCCTGGAAAGGAAAGGGTCTCAGGGAGCCATTTCTTTATGATGTAGCTTCTGTGTTGGTGGTCTCCGGGAGCATCGAGGGGGAGTGAGAGGGCCGAACTGCCCCCTTCCACCTCCTCCACTGACTCCAGGGAGAGACACGTGCTGCCTCCACAGGCCTTGCTGCCTGCTTGTTCGTTCCCCTGTGACACGTCTGCATGCATATTCCTGCAAAATCCTGGCTAGCTTGGAGGAACTTGCAAGCAATCAGGGTATTAAAAATATTCAGTCCAAGAAGTTTTTATTTTATTGAACATTATAGACTTGTATTGTAAAGTTTGGGTAATAAGAACCATTCACATAAAATCAACAGGAAGTCGGTGACAGCCTATTATGCAGAGGAGCTGAGCTAGACACTGGGGAGGCACACACCTCGCCTCCCAAAGCACACACCCTCCAACTCCAGAACACTTGCACTTCCACTCTGTTTAGCTCAGCAATTTCTTGTTTAGGTTTCTATCCCATACTGGGCTCTCTGTTAAGGCACTTAACAGACACTCTGTTAGGATGGGAGGCACTCTGTTGGGATGGGAGGATATAAACTACTCAGAATAGGAAATAGTTTTATTTTTTCCCTGAATTTAATAATGAAGAATTGAGGAGGATCAATTCTTGTTTTAGAACAAAATGACCATTATTTATTTTAACAGAGTTACCAGCATTCAATTTGCTTGTAATACATTTTTTTTTAGATCCAGGAGATTATTACCATTAACTGTCTACTTTCAAGATTTATATTTTCCTCAAATTTATTTTTATAGCAGCCCAAAGTAAAATGGATTTAAAAAAATTAGTTCCATTTCTCTTCCAAATAATACTGGACTAAATAACTCAGAATTTACCTGAATTAAAAAATGCAAATAGATGTCACTTACATTCACATCGTTCTTGTTAACAGTGTTTGGATATTCTCAGTTTTTTACCAGTTTCACTATTGATGTGTGGTTGTCTTTCTGCTTTGGTGGAACAATATTAGGACTGCTAAGTGATTCTTACTTACCAGAAAGTAACTTTGGTGGAACAATATTAGAACTACTAAATGATTATTACTTATCAGAAAGAACCATAATGGAAATAATAAAAAAGCTTAAAGATAGTATGTTCAAGATAAGAGTGTATTTTCTTGAAGCCCAAATTAGAAGTAAGACATAACTCTTTAAAAAAATTTAAGAATATTTCTAACTGGGTAATTAATAATAGAGATAAGCAAAAGTAATTGTGGTACACCAGGGTACCCCAATACTTGACGTCCTGTTTGATGGCCATACTAGGGTTAGGAGGATGAGTATTTGCAACTTCAAAGTGGCCAGAAGTTTCCTTTTTAGTTAGAAGTAGACACTGACATCCCAATGAGAGCAGACAGCTCTTTAAAAAAATATTTTATTTATTTATTTTTAGAAAGAGGGGGAGGGAGAGAGAAAGACAGGAAGAGAAACATCAGTGTGTGGTTGCCTCTCATGCACTCCCACCCCGGATCTGGCCTGCAACCCATGCATGTGCTCTAGATGGGGAATTGAACTGGCGACCCCCTGCTTCGTAGTTTGGCATTCAATCCACTGAGCCACACCAGCCAGGGCCAGACAGCTCTTTTGATTTAAGAATGGCATTTTTGTGAGATTTTTAGTTCTGCAAAGTTAAAGCCAGATCTCTTCCGGGGCAGAGCATTAAAGATAAAGAGGACCCAAACTGCTCTCCATCATAATATTTTTAAAATCCTTGCTATGAGCAGAGATACATCATGGCAAGATTATAATGATGGTAACTTGGAGGAAGAAAAGGTTTTCTTCTCCTTACGGCAAAGGGAGAGTTGGGAGACTGGCGAAGGACATATTTATTTGGGAGATGTCTGTTGATACTGGCACTAGGGTGCTGACCAGAGGACTAGGGTGGACAAGAGCCTGGGGATGCTTTGTGGATGCGCAAGGAGGGTGGGGCCTAGGGCAGCAATACCCTATATCCAAATGTATGTTATTGTCTCCTGTGTTGTGACTTCCTCCTACTTACCCCATGCCTTCACCAGAATTGTGTGAGATATTGCTGCATAGTCTTAGCTGTGCTCTGGGAGTTGGGAGCAAGGCTTGCGGTGATGCCTGGGGCCCAGAAATCTAAGAACAGGGGTAAGAGAGAAAGAGAAAGATGGCTGCATTTCAGGACAAGCGACCACCACGGCAGACCCGTGGGGCACCTAAGCATTTCTGGGGGCTTCTCAGGAAGAGTTGGAGGGAAACCTCATTTAAAAATGACATTTCTGCATTTGTGAAAAGTAGGAACTCTGGTATATTAGATGAGATTAAAGGGAGGGATGACCTCTGAAGGTTAAGAATGTGGGCGGACATCTATTTTATAGACTTAGAAGAGATCTTAAGAAGAAACCTAGAAGGGTGCCAAGACCACTCAATGGAGAGAAAATAGTCTTTTCAACAACTGGTGCTGGAAAAACTGGATACCATATACAAAAGAACTAAGTTGGATCCTTATCTCATATCATGCATGAAAATTAACTCAAAGTAGATCAAAGACCTAAGTTACAGAGCTATAAACTATAAAACTCTCAGAAAACATAAGGGCAAACCTTTGTGACCTCAGATTTGGCAATAGAATATTAAATATGACACCAAAACACAAGCAACAAAAAGAATTGGTAAATAGAATGTCTTTAAAATTAAAAACTCTTGTATGTCAAAGGGCACTAGCAAGGATGTGAAAAGATGATCCATAGAATAGGCAAAAAACCTTGCCAATTATATGTCCAATGAGGATCTTATATGCAATGTAAATATATTAGAACTCCTACAACTCAGTAATAAGAAGGCAAATGACCCAATTAAATATGGACAGAGGAGGAGGGCTGGTGGGATGGAGCTTTTCTGGTAGCTTTATGACCTCCAAGAAAACTGGGTCCTTCCTTGCCCATCAGTGAGGCTCAGGGGGAACCCAAAATTCTTAGGCCAACCTTTTAAAAGCACATAGGAAATGCCAGTCATAAACTAACTTTTCAAACACAGCATTGGCAACCAGCTTCTAATTGATATAGTCAGAGAAAAAGTGGACAAAGGATATGCTTAGACATTTTTCTAAAAAAGATATACAAAGAATGAATAAACACATGAAAAGATGCTCAACATCTTGCGAACCAAAACCACAAGATAAACTTCATACCCACTATGATGTGTATAATTTTAAAAAGTCAGATAATAAGAAGTATTGGTGAGGATGTAAGGAAGTCTAAATGCTCACACACTCCTAGAGCTAATGTGAAATGGTGTAGCCATTTTGGAAAACAGTCTGGTAACTTCTCAATGGTTAAACATTGTGACCACGTGACCCAGCAGCTCCACTCCTCAGGATATATGTACTGCAAGAAATGACAACATCTGTCCATATAAAAAGCTATACATCAATGTTTACAGCAGCATCATTCATGAGAGCAAAAATTGGAAACGACCTTAATGTTCATTAATTGATGAATGGATAAATAAAATTTAGTGTATCTATAAAATGGAATATTATTTGGCCATAAAAAGGAATGAAATACTAATTTATGCTACACAATGAAAGAACCTTGAAAACCTTATGCTAAATGAAAGAAGCCAGCCACAAAGGCCACATACTAGGTGATTCCATTTATATTAACTGTTCAGAAATATTAAATGTCCAGAACAGACAAATCCGCTGAGACAAAGTGTTCATTAATTGTTATTTAAGCCAGGCAGAGGGGCAGTGACTACCAAAGGGTACAGGGTTTTTTAGAGGGGTTGAGTTGATAAGAAAGTTCTAAAATTGACTGTGGTGATGGTTGTATACCTGTGAATATACTGAAGCCATTGATTACACACTCTAATTGGGTAAGTTGTATGACATGAGAAAAATACCTTAATAAAGCTATATGTATGCATGTGTATGTGTGTGTGTATATATACATATATGTATACACACATATGTACACATATGAATGCATGTATTCATATATGTGTATATATACACACACACATATATATACACACATATATATGAATACACCTAGTTGGCTTCCCATTTTAGACGCAATTGGACAACTCATCCTTTCAAGGCCAGATTTTCCCATATTGTTATGAGCTCCCAGTGAAAAATACACCACCTCCTGTAACTCGTAGCTTCAAACCACCCACAAAGGCAGAACCCTGTCATTCTTTACCCGTAGACCGTTGGCTAGCTTTACTAAGAAATCTTGATGTTCTACATCTTAGAGTCTGATTAGGCACCTGTGGGGACAAGCCAGGTAGCACAAATGTGTGGCCGTGGCTCAGGCTAAGGGCGCCATGGGGCATTTGGTGAACTGGGGAGTGTTTGGGAAATACTATCTGGAGTTTCCCAGTGTGCAGCCCCGCTAACTCACCTAAGGCTCTCAAGATGAAAACAAAGCAGAACAAAGCACAACACAAAGCTGATACTAGGGCAAGCAAGTAAAGCATACCATCATTTCTTGATTTTTAATCTATAAGGGATGAGCAATAGCTGTATGTATGTTACTTTTCCTTTCCCTGGCTGCATTTTTCAACATTTTCAAGGGAATGTTATCTTAAAAAAATCACCTTCTTTCACTTGTCATGTCTTGTGCTAGTAGTGCCCTGGCTGAGGAATTAAAACCTTCATTGCAACCAGGAAAGCCTCCTGTACCTAAACCTCTGCTTTGGGCCTTTACCACTGGCTCATATCACCCAGCTTTGAGTCTGCAGTATTCAAAGGTCAGGTCAACAGGGGTGGTAGTCGCCATTTCTTGTGCTTCCACTGCATCTTCAGGAAGCCTAGCTACATCGTCTGCAAACTCCCACTTGCTCTCCTCGGTTCCCAGCGGCAGCCCTCATTAGTGTTGCATTGATTTCTGGGGCTGCAGCACCAGGTCAATGACAGACCCCCTCCGCTCCACAAACCACCCATCCCCCCCTCCCACAGTGAGAGAGGAAAGGCTGCAGTCCCAGTGGGGAGCTTGTGCTTACTGTAAACCTACCCAGACTCCCCACCGCGTGTTTGTGTACAGCCCTCACCTCCTCAGCTCCCTTCCAAAGGACCCTGCTCCACAGTAAGCATCTTAGTAAAGTGGTATGGAGGTGTGTGAAATGTGAGCTTCAAAGGAACAATGGGACACCCCGATTCTCATGCATATAACCCTTGTTAATGGTCAAGGGTGCATATTTGGATTTTATCTGTGTGGAATTCTGTGTTTCAATTCCCCTGTTATCTAGAGATCATCAGGATTAGTTTCACTGGCAAATAATGAAACAGAAAAGGCCCAATTAAAGTATTTAGTCCTTATATGGTATATTTCATCCAAGTGTTTTAAAGCCTTTTTTGGTAGTGGTAAATTTTACCTCTCCACCCCACACAGCTTACCAGGTCGGTAAATGTGATCAGCTTGGAACCTTAGTATGACATGCAGTCGAGCCCCAGAACTTGTCCTTTTGGACTGTTTTTGATGCTTATGCACCTTCTCATCTTTTTGAACTTTTCCAGTCAATTTTAGTGCAAATTTCCATATGCTCTGTGCCCAGTAAATATGAAGGAGCTGTTGTGTTATATGATCATTTGTTTTTTAAAGAGAGGGACTCTGATCTCAGGCATAAAATCCTTGAGTTATAGAGTGGAAGGGACCTTATAAATCACCTGGTTTCATCTTCTTTAATGCAGATACTATTCACGAGACAGAGAGGGTGTACGACTTACTCACAGTCACACAGTGAAGTAATGGCTGAGATAGGACTTGAACTCTGGGTGTGGAAGCTGGAAAGTTTTTTTTGTTTGTTTGTTTTTTTTTTGAAAATCACTAACAGAGATGCAGAATTTGTGTCAGGGATTTTCAACATGGTAAATATTCAGGATGGGCATTATAATGGTGAAATAGAAAGACAAGAGCCAATCTTTGAATTTAGGTAATTAAATGGAAGACCACACTCATCCTCTCACCACACACACATCTATCTGTCTGTCTATCTATCTATCTATCTATCTATCTATCTATCATCTATCTATGAGAAAAACAGCCCTCTAAGACTTTGCTAAATCAATCAGGATGGTGGTAATATGAGCAGAATGCAGGGAAAATTGAGCCTGGCATCTTGAGTTTGAGGGTACTATGTAGTTTTCTTCTAGAGAGGGAGGCTCTGTACCTAATGGACTCAAGGCATCTGGCCATTGATAAGATAAACTTTTTGAGAAGCCAGGGGTAATCCATCTGGCCTTTTGGAAATGGAACAGAGTGTCCCACAGATTGTCAACTCCTTTCACTCTGATTGCATATGCTTCTGTCAACTATCTCAATCTTATTTTGGTATTCAAAGCAACTGGGTCTTGGAAAGGTGGGTCCCTCAAAAGGAGACATGACCTTTGAGTCACTAGAAAGTTCCATCTACCATTGTAAATTACTGCACTGGCTTTCTAACTCATACATCCATCTCTTACAAGTTTGGTTACTCTAAACGAGCCCATCATTTCTGGATGAGCCATTCATCATCTTCAGATTATGCAAAACTATGGACCAGAAATAGAAGCATAATCATCTTCCCCTTCTTTCTTCCTCACCAAATACTGACCTGCTGTGAGGTGCAACTGGAGACAGCTTCCTTATCTCATTATCTATTGCTAGAATCATGCATAAAAATAAGTGAATTTTAGCAGGAAAGAGAAGGAGAAGACTGTATTTTGTGTGATGATGAGACTAGTTATGGCAGATTAATGCACTTAATGGTAAAGCAAAGGATCACTTCTCTTCAACACTGAGGAAGTGGCATTTCCAGAGTGGCTTGGTAAGTTACAATAAAATAGGGAGTTAAAAGAGACCTATAAAAAAAAAGACAGACATAGATGGGCAAGACAAGGGAAGCTCAAACTCAAATTTTGCTTAGACCTTCAGCTGTCCCTCCTCTTGAGGTCCCTGAAGAGAATATAAGTAAAGAGGCTAAATCAATACAAATAACAGTTACTATTGACTGCAACTTTGGTGACAAAGACTAGTCTAAAAATCTAGCGAGTTGGAGTGAACCACAATGGAGGATTCCCTTTGCCCAAGCTAATGACAAGAGGAAGAGCAAAAGAAGTAGACTTCTCCCCTGAGTAGAACTGGCTAAATTTATTTGCACCATCTTATTACTCCAGGGTCTAGGGCAAAAAAGGAAACTCCCAACAAATGGGAGTTCAAAGAAAGTCCACACTCTCCTTAACATCATAGAACAAATAATATCATTGACCTTGAGCGATACTCCAGGGAGCATGAGGAATGGAGGTGCAATGAAGAACAGCAGCTGGGGTCTGAAATGCCTCACTCTAGATCCATGCATAGAAGAGGGGAGCAGGACTGGCGGCTCAAGCTCTTGCCAGAGGCCAATAACTTGAATCATGTGAGGTAAATATTTGCCTGTGGGTTGAAGGGCACTGGCCTTTCTTGTATATAATGCTCTTCAGGGGAAGGTTCTCTGAGACAGCATTTGGGCTTTAAATCAGTATGATGGGTAGTACTGTGGGCTCCCTGGGGAACAATGGTAGAAGTGAGTTAGTCAGCGGTGGCCCCACATAGGGCTTCAAAGCAGGGATATAGATCCTGCATCTGAGTGGAAGCCTCACAGTGAAAGTCAATGTATTTTAAAGCCACAGGCAAGGAAGTCAATTTTAGCAAAGACATTGAGGAACAGCCACAGGAGGGCAGTCCTGGGAACAACAATCTGAGGAACGGTAGTGGTATGAAAAATGCTGTGTTTTAAATTTTTTTGCAGTGTAATTCTCTTAGAGGTGAAGTTTTAATAATCCATATAAACTTATTATTCACAATTTTTCTGAAGAATGACAGGCAAAATGGCCTTCTCTGTTGTTAGGAGTGACAACAGAGCCCAATTATGCAGAGTTTCTTTTAATAATGGGGTGGAATGCGCATACTTCTCAAAAGCAGCCACTGTCATCTTTTCTATGTAACAAAAGGAGAAGTTCATCCATTCCTCCATCTGTCCATACAGTCATTCGGCATTCACTGAACTATGCCCTAGGACTGGGTAAGTGCAGGGTAAAGAAATGCTAAATATGATACAGACCTTGCTCTCCCGAAGTTTACCCTTAATTGAAGGGACAAATAAACAGGAAATTACGACAGTGTGAGAAGCTCAGCGGAAACTCAAGTGTTTCCCTTCTCAGAAGGGGTTTTCGCCTCCCACCCATCAATCTGAAAGTTGTCTTGGTCCCTTATCGTCTCAGGGGTTCCTGGACTTAGAGCAGACGCCGAGACACCCAGGCACCCTGGTGACTCAGATCCTTGTCCCCAATGGTCTAGTGTCCGTTCCTTCTCTGTGGAGCCTGAGAAGGGAGAACACTTTGCTTCCATTCCCGATCACTCTGACCCGCTGACAGTACCAGAGCCACGTGGGGAGTGTCTCACGTGTGGCCCGCACTGTCCGCTTTGCTCCCAGGCCCACAGCATCCATGAAGGTGGGCTCTTTAGCTCTGGAAGACTTTAGGATCTCCTCATTCCTGGCGTAAATGTCTTACAAGGATGCATTGTGCTGGGAACTCAGTGGGCTCCTTTGATAGATAGGCTTGAGCTTTCGTTCTTGTTTTATTTATTTGATTGGCCAGAGGTTGGCCTTCTTGGATAGAGCATCTGATCTTTTTCTCTTATGGTGTCTTAGATGTTGTTAACTACTGGTCTGTTTTTTAAGATGTATCCCTGACTTTGTCTCCAAATTTTCTCTTGAAATTCTGTTACTATGACACTGATAACTTTTATTTCCAAGAATTCTTAATAGAGTGCTGGTTTGTTCTTTTATGAAAGCAGCATTTCTCATTTTGTGGATACCGTTTTGTCTCAAATTTCTTGCAGAATATTAATGAGAATAATTTTCTCTCACTGAATTATCTACAGCTCCTCTGGGGTCATTTGTTCATGTTTGTGTTTCTTATTCACGTCTGAGATCTCCTCAAGTGTCCAATATCCCTTCATATCTGCTCACGGGTGATTGATGGGGTCAGTGTGCATGGATGGAGGGTGAGTGGACGAGGAGCCAGCCTGCATCTTGGGAACCCCTGAATGCTTAATCTGTAGGATAAAGGCTAAAGTCTGATGCTTTCATTTCCCAGTCTTCTGAGGAACATCCTCGCCAATCAGAACTGCTGCATTTTCAACTCAGAATGCCCCCAGTTTACTCTCTTCCTTCAC
Source organism: Phyllostomus discolor (assembly GCF_004126475.2). Taxonomy (NCBI): domain Eukaryota; kingdom Metazoa; phylum Chordata; class Mammalia; order Chiroptera; family Phyllostomidae; genus Phyllostomus; species Phyllostomus discolor. Next base: position 152,158,401 of record NC_040905.2, on the reverse strand, counting down.
TGTTCTGTTTCCCTCCCTGGGCCTCCTGTTTCCGATAGCTACACTGTCTTCTCAGTGTTGAAAACCACAAAACAATATCGGAATGATCTTATTCTCCACTTTTAGTATGTTCCTGAGCTCTTGAAGATACTTCCTGTGTCTGTCCATCCTCCCTCTGCCAGTGGCAGCCTCTCTAGTCAGGGCATCATTATTTATTCCTTGGAAAAATCCCAAGTTTCTCTGTAGCCTCCTCTCTCTCACTGCCAGATTACTATTCCCAGAGTTTCTTTACATTGTTCTGCTGCTCAAAATTTGTTCCTGGATCCCTTCTGTTTACTCATTAAGGCCCAACTCCTTACTCTGGTTTCCAAGGTCCAACCCACTTCTCCCCCCACCCCCATTGCCTGTGGGAGGCAGATTCACACAGCTGGGTCTTGTGGGACAAACAGACACAGTCAGGTCCTGGCTCTGATGCTTACAGGGCAAATTATTTGCCCTTTCTGAGCCATAGATTTCTCATCTCTAAATTTGGAATAATAAAAGTACCTACTTTATGAATCATTGAGAAGACTTAATGAGCTAATACTAGCAAAGCAAAAACAGGGGACCTGGTACCTAATAAACATACCTCAAAGGTTAGAGTGATGGTCACTACTGTTACTGCTGTGGTTGTTTACCTCCTGCATCCAGTACCTTTCAGCCTCATTGGTCTCCTAGCGCTTCCTGCTGGATCCTGTCCCTCTCCACCTTTGTGCTTCGACTCACGCTGTTTCTCTTCTTTGTGTCCTTGCTCCTCTCTGTGCTGTTGAGTTTTTTAAATGTGGCACTTTTTCTTAATATGGTAAAATATACATAACATAAATCAACCATTTTCATTCTTTTTTAAATTTATTTATTTTAAAGATTTTATTTATTTTTATAGAGATGGCAAGGGAGAGAGAAACATCTATGTAAGATAGAAACATGGATTGGTTGTCTTTCGTGCACACCCCACTGGGGACCAGCCACAACCCAGGCAGGTGTCCTGACTGGGAATTGAACTGGTGATTTTTCACTTTGTGGAATGATGCCCTACCAACTGACCCACACCAGTCAGGGCCCATTTTGACCCTTTTAAAATGTACAGTTCAGTGGCATGAAGTGCATTCTCATTGTTGTGCAGCCATCACCACCATCAATCTCCAGAACTTTTTTTATCATCTCTAACTGGAACAGTAATTCTCCATTTCACCCTCTCCCCAGCTCCTGCCAATACCATTCTATTTTCTGTCTCTGAATTTTATTATTCTAGGTCCCTCAAATAAGTGAAACCATATGACATTCACCTTTTGTATCTGGCTTATTTCAGTTAGGATGATATCTTCAGGGTTCATCCATTGATGTGGCATGTAACAGAATTCTGCTTCTTTTTAATGCTGAATAATATTCCACATTCTTTATTCATTCATCCATCACTGGACACTTTGGGTGCTTCTACCTTTTGGCTATTGTGAGTAATGCTGCTGTGATCAGGGAGGGGGATGGTGGTGATGCCAATATTTCTTTGCATTCCTGCTTTCACTCTTTTGGGTATATACTTAGAAGTGGAATTGATAGATGATATGGTAACTCTGTGTTACCATTTACATTTCGATGAACTGCCATACTGGTTTTCACATGGCTGCATACACTGTCAAATTTTAAATGTCCTTTGAGATCCAGCTGTGTTGCCACCTCCTCTGTGAAGCTTTTCAGTACCTTCCAGATGGAGTTTGGAGTTCAATACATTCTAGATGGCTGGCGCTGGGATAGTGCCACAGTCATGCCATTGGAAGGCACAGCTCATCTTGGGTTATGGCGTTTTACTTGTAGATTGCTTTCCCTCAGCCTCCTTCAGGAGAATCTTCCTTGTCTCCCACTCTGCCTCACTTAGAGAACGGGCTTGATAACATGTTTTGTGAAAGAAAGGAAGACAGGGAGGACGGGAGGGGGGAAAGAAGGAAGGTGTAATGAGTAGAGTTGCTCTAAATTACCAGGTGATGTTACACCTCACAGGGCCAGTGCAGGGGATCAGTGGAAGTCACCACCCCGGAGGAGGTCAGTTCCTCAATACTTCTGTCTCACCCTTGAATGAAGGTGGTGAGCTGCTGGTGCATCTCCTCACAAAGCTGACATCGGACTCTCAGTATCGCTCTCTTAGCTCAGTCTCCTCCGCCACATTAAGAAGCAGCATGTGTTGCCAGTGTCTGTCAGATTTCCCTAATAAGGAAAACAGGTTGCCACTTGGGTTTGCAGAGACATTTTAGATGCATTGTATTTAAATTTTGTTTTCATTGAAAATTTATAGCCACCACCTTCTACTCTAATGTAATGAATAATTAGAAGCAATTACAAGGAAATTTAGCAAATTACTGAACCATCTAGGGGTAAAAATTAGTGTTTATGGTGTTTTTCCTTTGCTGTCTGGCAATCCAGAGTGATATATGATGTGCATGCAGGCACCATGCACAGATACCTTTCTATGCACCTAGCAGTTTTCCAGTAAGATCATAAAAATCAATGCATGGCAGTGGAGTCTTGTGACATTAAAGGGCCTGCTTAATAAATATTGGATGATGGGGGAGGGGAATGATGAACGAGAATGGTAGAAAATTAACCACAAAAGGTTTTTTGCTGGTACACAGAGATAACTTTTTTAAAGTTTATTTTTCTATTTAAAAATGTACATTTTCACTTAAGAAATTAGAGGAAAAAACCATAACAGTGAAAGAACTTCTAAAAAATGCTGCTTGGACTCCCCACCCAGAGAATACTTATCTTTTCATTTTGGAATATTGGCTTTATATTTTCTATGTGTGTTTGCATGTTTATTTCTTATAGTTTCTTTATCACACTATACAAAAATTTATTACTTTGATTAAAAATTAAATAGAATTATGTAAACATACTCTCATGTTACTATGGCCAACATGTGATTATTTTACATTCTCTGTGATCAGAGTTTGAGCTTGTTTCTACTTTTAAACTATTATAAATTATACCTCAGTGGGTCTCTTGTACATATACCTTTTTTCTACATTTTAAAATCAGGGTTTTGGGAAACTTCCAGCCAAGTTGGAGGCGTAGGTAGATACACTTTGTCTCAGCACAAAACCAAAAGATGGATAACAACAAAGTTTAAAACAAAAAAAATAACCAGAACTGCCAGAAAATTGAATTGCATTGAAGTCTAACAACCAAGGATCTAAAAAAGAAACATTCATCCAGACCAGTAGGAGGGTTGGAGATGGGCAGCCGGGATGGAGAAAACTCCCAGCAAGGTGGTGGCTGGTGGACCGGGCAGCCCCACATTTGTATGTGGAAAAACCAGGAGGAACAACTGGGGAGTGATACAGACCATGCAACTCAGGGTTCCAGTATAGGGAAATAAAGCTTCAAAACCTCTGACTGAAAAAACCTGTGTGGATTGAGGTGGCAGGAGAAACTCCCAGCCTCATAGGAGAGTTCATTGGAGAGAACTACAGGGTCCAAGATGTAACAAACCCACCCACCTGGGAATCAGAACCAGATGGGTCCAATTTGCTTGTGGGTAGCAGGCAAAGTGACTGAAAGCTGTCCAGGAACTGAGCAAGTGGCATTGTTCCCTCTCAGACTCCTCCCCAAATACAACGTCACAATGCAGAGACCTGGGTGGCCCTGCCCTGGTGAGTACCTAAGGCTCTGCCCCTTACTACATAAGAGACATGCCAAGACAAAAAAAAATGGCCCAAATAGAAGAACATACCAAACCTCCAGAAAAGGTACAACTAAGCCATGAAAAGATAGCCAAACTATTAGATGAAGAGTTTCAAACACTGGTAATTAGGGTGCTCACAGAAATGGTTGAGTATGGTTGCAAAATAGGAGAAGTGGTGAAGGCTATGAAAAGTGAAATAAAGTAAAATGTGCAGGGAACCAACAGTGATGTCAAGGAAAGTGGGACTCAAATCAAAGGATTATAGCAGAAGGTCTGGTTGAATGTAAACATTCAACCAGAAAAAAATGATGAAACAAGAATTCAAGAAAATGAGGAGAGTCTTAGGAACCTCTGGGACAGCTTTAAACATTTCAACATCTGAATCATAGGGGTGCCAGAAGGAGAAGAAGAACAGCAAGAAATGGAAAACTTAATGAAGAACTTCTCTAACCTGGCAAAGGAAATAGATTTCCAGGAAGCCCAGGAAAGCTCAGAGAGTTTCCAAGAAGTTGGACCCAAGGAAGCACACACCAAGGCACATCATAATTACTTTACCCAAGATTAAAGATAAAGAGAGAATCTTAAAAGCAACAAGAGAAAAGGAGACAGTTACCTACAAAAGAGTTCCATAAGACTATCAGCTGATTTCTCAAAAGAAACCTTGCAGGCTAGAAGAGGCTGGAAAGAAGTATTCCAAGTCATGAAAGGCAAGGACCTCCATCCAAAATTACTCTATCCAGCAAAGCTTTCATTTAGAATGGAAGGGCAGATAAAGTGCTTCCCAGATAAGGTCAAGTTAAAGGAGTTCATCATCCCAAGCCCTTATTATATGAAATGTTAAAGGGACTTATCAAGAAAAAGAAGATGATCAAAAATATGAACAGTAAAATGATAACAAACTCACAACTGTCAACAACTAAACCTAAAAAACAAAACTGAAACCAAAAATGAAGTAAGCAAACAACTAGAACAGGAACAGATTCACAGAAATAGAGATCATATGGAGGGTTATTGGTGGGGAGGGGGAGTGGGAGAATGGGGAAATACATACGGGGGATAAGGAGCATAAACGGTAGGTACAGAATAGACAGGGGGAGGTTAAAAATAGTATGAGTAATGGAGAAGCCAAAGAACTTATATGTATGACCCATGGACATGAACTGAGGTGGGGGAATGATTGTGGGAGGGGGGTGTACAGGGTGGAGGGAAATAAAGGGGAGAAAATATGGGACAACTGTAATAGCATAATTAATAAAATACATTAAAAAATAAAGTTAGGATTCTAAGAAAAAGGATTCTTGGGTCAAAGGAAATAGACATTTTAAGATTCTTCAAAATATTTTTAAAAATTGATTTGAGAGAGATCTATTTTTGTGCATTCATTGGTTGCTTCTCATATGCACTCTAACCCAGGATTGAACCCACAGCCTTGGCATGTTGGGACAGTGCTCCAATCAGCTGAGCTACCCGGTCAGGACTTTTGTAAGATTCTTGATTCTTATTGTCCAATTGCTTTCCTAGAGCTATACTTATTTGTTTTTCAACTTGCAATGTTGAGAATACCAGTTTCATTGTGCCAGCACCAGTTTTAAACAGTACCATTAAAGCACTTTGGTACCTCAAGAGGCAATGTTCATTTCTATGATTCTCAGTGAGTTTGGGTGAACATGGAATCAGTCACGTTCAGTAGCAGGGAAAACAATTCACTGATCTGGGCAGAGCTCTGAGATACATGGCTTTGAGAGCCGCCCTGCAGACCTGGATCACCACAGAAAGAACTGCTCCTGCTGCATGAAGCCACCAGAGTTGGGGAGTCTCTACAGAGCCCTGAGAGCCCACCACAGTGTTTGCCAGTGGGAACAGTAGAAGAAGGAGCACAGTCCTTGAAACGCTAGTTTCAAGGGAGTCCTACAAGTGCAGTTTGGAGATTTCCAGCTTCTCTAGTTCAGACTCATGAGAAGGATGGTGGAATAGGTGTTAGGCACTAATCTCCTGTGTCCACCAAGACATTGTTCAATATATCTGTGATTTTTGTTAACCTCTTGTATGGACTCTTGAACCTTTTTAGACTATTTTGTAAAAGAAGCTGCTAGTGATGAGAAAAGTAAGTCATTATTTCTAAGATACCTATAGCCTTAATCTTAGCATAATCAGAAATAAATCGAAGACTCCTTCATACCGCCTCCCTCAACCAACTCACTGACTGGGGCTGCATAACCCCAGACCTGACTGTGTGCACAGAATATAATGTGAATGGCAGCACGTGGGGTTGTGCTCCCGTGCAGTGGCCTTTCAGCTCCCTCAGTTCGTTGGGGGATTGGTTTTCTTCTTCCTCCTTGCAATGCTGTTTGGGAAGACGATGACACCCAGCAAGCCACGTTGGGTTATGGAGAACGGGGACCTTAGAAGAGCTACAACAGCCTTTTTTTTCAGAGATGGTGTGAACTCAATCCATTACCCAGGCCCGCCAACCTTCCTCTCCAGAGAAACCTTTTTCTAGCCATGCCTTTGTCACTGGAATATGCAGCCGAGATTGATGATTTGGGATGTTTGGAAAACTGAGTAAATCTAAAGAAGTAGTGGATACATTTAATAAAGTGGGAACAAAGTTGTTGCAAAGGCAAAACATTAACAGTTTTCTCTCTCAGTCCCTCTCCAAAGCCTTTTATTTGGGAGCCGACTCCCAACCACGACTTTTATGGACTTGCACTGTATCAACCCTGCACACCTGGAGGAAGGATTCTGAGCTCTGGCCTCTTCTCTCCAGCTGCTCCTGTCTGAGAACCAGAGGCAAGTCCCTGGAATGAATGAATGCCCTTCTGATGGATGTGCATGAGTGATGGGAACAAATCTAACTGAGCTGGGGCTCTTCCCTAGTACCTACGGGAAGTGAATTGGGTGACATTTATGGGTGGATGAAATAGGGGCCATTTCAAGCACAACCAACTCCTTATGGCAAGGGACTTCACATTCTTTTAGAAAGACAGAAGGTGCTCCGACTTTAGGCATTTTCCACCATTTTTTCACAAGCAAGGGCAGGAGGAACAAACCTCTTTTCTACCCAGGGCAATGCTTACGTCAGTTGATTAGTTGATTTATACCCCAAAAATATAAATACCAGAAGGAGAGGTTCCTCTCTTTGTTTTTTTTTTCTTCTTCTTCTTAGTGCTACTGGTGGTTGTAGAACAACTACAGTTTACAGTTACCATAAATTCTGGATTTTCCAGAGCAGTCTGAATTTTAAACATTTTCTTTCCTTATCCCTAGAAAACATCAAAATACTCTGGAAATGCAAATATTTTAGCAACGGTGAATAAGTGAATGAATCAAGTCATTAGGCATTACAGATGTGCGAATTTACTCCGTTGGTTCTGAGTGAGAATTCAGGGACCTCCGAGGGGGAGCTCCGTGTCACTGACTAGTGGCTCCCAGGCAGCAGGGGAGTCATCCGTGGGCTCGGCACTGAGAAGTCTCTTCAAAATGTAAATTAATTATTCAGAGACTTGTCAAGAAAGGTTTAGGGAAAAAAGAAGAAAAGACAATTACTGGACAAATGCCATTTTTTCCACAAGTGTGAGGAGTTAACTATGCTGGCAATTTCACAGCAGATGAATAACAAAGATGAATGTAAGCATTGCCCTAATCATTACATGCTTTTTGCTATATTTTACATCTTTCATTCGTATTTTCTCCTTTCAATGAGTTGATTCTTTAAATATATATCTTGTTTAATTGTTATATTTTTATAAGCTTTTCACATGAACAAACACAGAAATCAGAGAAAGTTCTCTAAGGAGGAAGCCAAATCAGTTACAAGCAGGGATTTGGGAACTGGCTGGACTAGGGAACAAAGCCAGTGTCTGCCACTCATTAGGTCTGCAGTTAGCTACTCAGTCTCTCTTAAGACTCAGGTCCCTCATCAGAAAAATGGGGGAAATAACTGTCTCATAAGTTTGTTGTGGGATGAAATGACTATGAATACCAGAGTAGTTATTCAACAAATGATAACTGCTATGAAAAATACTACTAATGAAATGTGAGCAAAAGTCTTTGAGAGTAGTACAAAATCTGCCATTTTCCTCCCTTTCCCGTATGTCCATGATTTTCAACAGGTGTGGTGCAAGAATTTTTTTAAATGTGTAGTACCTAACTATTTAGTCAGGGACACTGACATCTTTTTCCTTAGATTGTCAAATAAAAACTTGACAGCCGCTGACACAACAGCCATCCATGTAAGTGAATAAAAATTATACCTATTTTTTTTTGTCAGATCGGCAAAATATGTGCTCGTAATACTATACTTTTCGGTGTGCCGCAGAACTATAGTAAGTAGTGTGGCTTGCGATGGAAAAGGTTGCAAATTGCTGACCTAGTGACTAGCTAAACTCTCCGTGGTGCAGTATGGGTTAGCCTGAGCCTCTGAGTGAAGTCAATGGGGAGTAGAGCCCCCTGCTGGTGAGAGATGAACATGTGGCAGGAGTGAGAAACACATTTTTGCTTTATGAAGCCACAGATGTGGGGGTTGTTTGTTACTGCAGCCTAAGAGGGCTCCCCTGACTGATACAGGGGGGAACCTAGAGGCTTCCCCTGCCAGCATATGTGGGGTTCTGGGAGAGAGGGATAATTAGGATAATACACTGGACCAGGAGCAGATAGGCACATGTGCTAGGCACAGATAGGTCATGACTGGAGGGCACTCCAGCAATGAGCAGAAGAGGGTGCATGGGACCTCAAATTCTGACAGACATCAAAACAAGGGAAATATGCATTTGGGATGGTAGTGAATTTACTGGCTCAGTTCCAGGAAAGTCTCAAGGGAGGTTTAAGGGATCTAGAGCCCTATCACATGTTCTCACAGCTGCCATCTCTTTCACCTGTCAAATTGAGAGGATGGAAATACCATGGTAATGTCTGCGGAAGGGGGACCACGGGTCGGGTCACTGTGACTGCTGTGAGGGCCCCCTGCCCAGCAGTGGGAGGCCCACCTTGCCCACTGGGTCCACGGAGAGGCGAGTGACTGGTGGGAACTGCCTCATGCCTTTACCACATGGCTCCCAATCCCAGCAGCTGAGGCCTTTGTAGAGCGAAGCCTTGGGGTGCTAGTGTTTCATCAACATCCAAGAGGTTGGTGAGTAGCGAACACCCTTTAACACATTGAATTGCAAGTACTCTGATCAAACTCTGGGGAAAGCATCATCACCTAAATAGCTAATATATTGATTAAGTGTCTCTCAAACTCTGTTCCATAGAATGCAAGTTCTAGAAGACATAAATAGGTGCTATGCTGCGAAGGGGTTCTGAGCTCAAAGCATTCAGGGGTATATTGTATTCTATATTGCTCCTCAGTGATTTGAACTGCTTGTTCCAATCTGACTAACAACACTGACAAACTGCTTGAGGCTCTGACAGGTGCTCAAATTAAAACATCTCTTTGACTCAAATAAATTTAATTAGGTGGGACCTTAACTGTGTTTTTCTCAAATTAGTTTAAATTTGACGATGAGCCATTTTTAGTGCAGCAACATGATTAACATCCTGAGAAACAATGAACCTTGACATGCTGATTTAAGAGTTGCTACCCTGATTTATTTCTCATGACTCAGGGCAGGACGACCTTTGGCCTTGCCCAAGGGCATAAATTTCTGAGACTAGAAATGGAGTTCATGGGCCATGTTCAGTCCAGCCAAGATATTTGCCTGGGGTCCCTCAAGGAAGCAGCCCTTCTCCAGAGGGATACCTCCAGAATAAGCAAAGATATTCATGAATTTCTGGGATTCATTTGTCACTACCAACTGCTTATTCAACCTATTTTTCTTTTTTTACTATGCATGTTCTAGTAACCGTTCATCTCAAGATCAGCAAGGAATTCAGCCAATCAGTCGTGATGGAGGTCTCCTGATGTTCAAATATGTCTGTGGGAGACTAACTACTGCCTCCCCCCGTCGGGGTCTGCATTCTAACCTTGGAGCCTGTGGTTATACTATCTTACACAGCTAAGGGACTTGGCCAACTCGGTTACGATAAGGATCTTGAGATGGGGAAATCGTTTGTACTTTCTATGTGGGTGCAATGTAATCACAAGGCCCTTATAAGAGGGAGGAAAGAAGGTCAAAGATAGAAAAAGAAGATATAGTGGGGGAAGCAGAGGTTGGAGTGATACATATGGAAGATAGAGGGAGGGCCATGTGCCGAGGAAGGCAGGCCGCCTCTAGAAATTTGGAAAGGCAAGGAAATGCACTCTCCCTTAGAGCCTCCAGAAAGAATGCAACCCTGTCTATACTTTGGTTTTAGTCTGGTAGGACGTAGTTTGTACTTTTGACCTCCAGAGCTGTAAGTAATAAATTAGTGCTATTTTAAGCTTCTAAATTTGTGGGGATTTGTTACAGTAACAATAGGAAAGTAATTCAGTGTTTTCATCCTGTCCTCTGTCTACCTGGCCCAAACCCACATGCTCAAACCCAGAGCACCCTCTCTAAAAGGGGATTATTCTGAACTGGGAGGAGCCAGCTGCTAACACCTCATACTTTCTGCCTACCTCTGAGGAGCTGGGCTCCCCATGAAAACCACTATCCACTATGGGAGTAAGTCTTACTGGCTGTTTCCATGACTGCCTCAAGGCATAGAGGGACAGCTACAAAGGGCATGTTCAGACCACCAAAAGCAAGAGCAGTTGAGATAGACTTAGGAGCACAGGTTCAGAAGAGGGGCAGTGTCTGGGACAGGGACTATGGGCCACTTTCTGTGATGGGTTTGATTTTATCTTCTGCGCCACCGTGCAGCCAGCACCCTGAGCAATTCCCTTACCTGGAACCAAGAGCACATGTCAAGAGGTAGCCCCATTTCAGTAAGCCCTGTGACCAGAGGGAGTTGTGGACATGCATTTTGGACACAACAAGCGAAACAATATGACAAGAGCATATGTGGAAAAGGTATATATCTACACATGTGACACCTGAGATTTAGGGCCACTTGGACATAGCCCTGGGAGGCCCAGTAGGTTGGCGTGTCTTGCCCTTCAGCATCTGGCGTGCTGTAGACAACGTCATGAAAGTGATCATGTCTATCCCCTGCACACACTCTCATTTGCATCAGCTGTACTCTGTTTTAACAAGATCTTTTATCTCCATGGATTCCTAAGTCACTTCTTGGGGTATCCAGGTTTTTTAAGATGGTTTCAAAGCCTTTCCTAATGCTTGCTTGCCACCCTCTTCTTTCCACAGACTGCAGCCAGATGGAGATTATCAACCAGCTTCTGGAGTCACATCTTTGCTGCTGTGCTTCTGAAGAGAGTATGATGCATTCACCCATTTCCCCAGAGAGGACCAAGTCAGAGCAATGCCTGTGGCAACCCACCTCTCCCTTCACATGGGACCCTAATGGTGTCAGGCTCTTTACTTGGTACCCTAATCCTGGCCCACCAGAGCCAGGGTCTCAACAGATACATGGGGTTCTGAATGGACAGGGAGAATCAACTAATCGTCAGTAATTCCTCAAACCTTTATGCTCATTTAATCCCATATGATGAGGTTTTATGGCTGAGAAGCCAGACTCTCCCTTCCTGGGTTCCTGGGTGTGATGGGAGGTTCCCAGGAAATGGCTGCAGGCACCTGGACTCTAGCCCTTGCTCCTTCACTGTCCTGAGTCTTCTCCCGTTTGACCCACTGGGCCTCAGTTTCCCACTCTGTTTAATTTACTCTTGAAATCTTGACCCTCCTCAATTCACAAATGATGATGTCTGCTCATCAGCTGGCAAGGGGGGAAGCATCTACTTCAGCCCATTCCTGGGCTCCTCTTCTGGGCTCCTGCGAAACCGAGCAGAGATATTCCTTGACACCAATGGCTAAGAGAGGAAGATATGGCAGGTAGATAATGAAGGGATAAGTGGTATTATGAAAACTAGGGAAACGGGAGACCTAACTGGGTGGTGTGGCCCAAATGAATGTTTGTGGTACTCCTCTAACTCACATGTTGAAATCCTAATGCCCGAGATGGTGATACTAGAAGATGGGGCCTATGGGAGGTGCTCAGGGCCCGAAGGTGGAGCCCTAGGGACTGGGACTAGTGCCCTCACAGAAGAGGCCCCAGAGAGCCCTTGCTCCTCCTGCCCTGTGAGGACACAGCGAGAAGTTGCAGTCTGCGACCCAGAAGGTGGCTCTCACCCCACCGTGCGCTGGCACCAGCAGCCTGATCCCAGATGTCTAGTCTCAAAACCTATGAGAAATGAAGTTCTGCTGTTGACAAACTACCCATCTGTGGTATTTTGTTATAGCAGCTCAAATGGTCTAAAAACACTGAGTGAAAAGGAAAAAACGAGAAATGTGGTCTCACTGGACAAAAGGAAAAAATAATTAAAACATTCATGAAAATATTTATCATCTATATCTAATTGTTCTGTAACATAAAACAAGTATTTATGTTGGTATATAGGTATTATGTTAATATTAATATATTGTCACTTTGGATTTCCCCAATTAACCCTCTACGAGTTAGCACAGCCTTCGTCTTTTATTGCTCTTGCAGTGTGGTCATCTCTTTCCAGCCTAGAAAATTAGTGGGCAGAGATGCCTGGGGCTGACGAGTTATCAGTTCTATGCCTTGACATTGTGCCTGGAGATGCAGGGCAGAGGTAGCTTGGTGGTTTCTCAGCCCAAGGTTGAGTAAACAGATGTCCCGGAGTTGATTTTCCCCAGAATAATTGCATACAATGAGCACAAATGTTTAATTAATCAGGAATCTTGTGCTTATTATCTTTTCACTGGGTTTCCACTGATAATGACCCAGAGGAAAATTCTTTTCCTTTGTGTGAATGATATTTTATTTAAAGGCTTTCATTTCATCATCTGACTTCCTCCCCTCCTCCAGTGAGGGGGGGAGAGAGAGAGAGAGACTGAATGGATGAATACCTGTGCCACCCACAGAAGGAAGGCACACCCGGGCTGGGGTCTGTGGAGAGGCAGCGCTGCGGCTGGATGGAAGGCATTTTCACCATCCAGCCAATCTCAAAACAACGCTGAGGTCAGAATAAGTCAATATTTTATATTCACTTGATACAAACTTCCCCTAAATCAAAGTTGGGAGGAAGGAAAGGGAGTTAAGGAAAGGTTTGACATACAAGAAAATGGAAAGACAGTTGTGTATGAAATTAGGTTTGAGTTTTCAGGACTGAACGTTGCAGTTCAGGCTGGCTTACTAATGAAGGACCTGCTCCTCTAACCTGGCACACGGCACAAAACATTAATCAGGACATTGTTTGCATTAAAGGGCTGAATTTTCCACTGAGTAATCATCAGGGAAACCTAGTCAAGGGCAAACAAGGACGGCAGTCCTGATTAATTAAACATCTTCACCGGGGCTAAAAGTAAGACTTACCCTCTTGGATGCACAGGAGCTATTGATATTAATGCCACATGTGGAATTGGGGAAGGTTGTTTGCTAAAATCTCCTCTGTATGGGAAGCTCAGCATTCAGGGTATATCAGGTTATGTCTTTCATGCTATTCTGGCTTTTTCCTGTGTCACTAGGTGTAAGGAACTGTTGGCCAGGCAATGGTGTGCGTTGAAGAGCTTCGAGGAGAAAGCTGCATTTGAGCCAGACTGGAAGCACAGGTCGAACAGAAACATGGGGATCTGGGGGAAGCTGTTCCTGAGAGGGCGTTCCCAGGAGCGGGGCTAGTGTGAGCAAAGGCAGGATGTCTGCAAGTGTAGGGAGGGTCTTAATAACCACAAGGTCTGGTCTGACTGGAGTTCAGGGGTTGTCAAGGTTAGTAGGAATTGGTGTTGCAAAATAAGTCTGAATGCCAGCCTGAGGAGTGGGAGGTTCATTCTGAAAGCCATGGGAGCTATAGGAGATTTCTCGGGCTGGGGGTGGGGGGAGGTGGGTGGCAAGACTAGAATAGAATTTTCCAGAAGACCGTCTAGACTAGCAGGTGATAGATGACTGGATGGGAAAGAGACCGACGAGCTGGGAGGAACTGTTAGGATTGTGCTGAATTACAGATCCAGTTCGAGAGGTAAAGGATCATCACAGATAAAATGTAACCCAGAAAAGCTACTTTAGGGTTGCCAGATAACATATAGGACGCCTGTATTTGGGATAAATTTTGACTAAAAATTATTTGTTGTTTATCTGAAATCCAGATTTAACTTGGTGTTCTATATTTTTATTTGTTACATCCGGCGGCTCTAGCTGCTGTCGGTTACCTGGTGAGGCAGCTCTGAGAATGCAGCTCTCAGATCTCCAACTGCAGGGAGAGTCACTCCCTAGCTGAGGTCTCAGCCGCTGTGCCCTGAAGCTGCTGCATTGGAGCCAGGCATGAGCCCCCACGGCCTACTCTCAGCCGCGACTCAGCACACAGGGGTGCTAACACACTGCGCTCCTCCGATGGGTGATTTGGATCTAGGACTCCCCAGAGGCCTTGCTGAATTTGCCTTAGCACAGCACTGCTGTCCAAGATGCTTGCACCCAGCCTTCCTTCTCTTTCTCTTCTTCATGAGGTCAGACCCGCACTGCTGTCCAGGCTTCCTCCACATTTATTCTCCTAGGCCTTTGCTGTGGTAAAGCTTTGCCTATCTAATTCCACCTTAACATCTGCTTCTTGGAGGATATCCCTGTGTTGGTATTAGCCTTGGGCAAATGTGCCTGGTGTGCAAACGGAAGTTGTGAGGAGCTGGCTGGGGACAGTTCACAATTTCTAGGTATGGAGTAGGAACCAATGAGGGGTATTAGGCTGCAGGTGGCAAAAGAGAGGGGGTGGGTAGGATTTGGAAGAGGCAAAATTTTCTGGTTTGGACTAGTTTTACGTAGTCCTTAATGAGGAGATGACATCAAAACTCTTTCATGGCACATTGAACAATGCTCATGTTTCGTGCTTGAGTTAGATGTAAGGTGTCGTTCAAGCAGCTGTGATGCCGCTGCCCAGTCCTGGTGGAAGAACATTCGACAGGATCATCGGGACAGGAAACAGATTCTGCTTCTCGAAGAACTCTGATAAACTGGCGGTGACTTTGGAGGGCTGTGCTGAGAAGGGCTGTGTGGCCGTGTGGGAGGGCACTGGGATCGATTAGCATGGTCTGTCCTGGGTGAGAGAAGGGGTAAAGGCCGGAAAGTGCTGTGCCTGGCAGCCCTGTGCGTGGGGGTGGCGACCTTCTGAGCCTGAAAGGAAGCTGGGCTGTGGTCTGGGAAAGAAGCAGGAGGGCTTACAGAGCAGGGGTGGGAGAGGTAGGGAGGAGAATCGTGAAACTAGAACGAGGGAGACCTGGGAACAAAGTTGGTGCACAAAGTAAAGGAGAGGGAAGAGTCAGATAAGATTTTGAGGTTGTTAGGGCTGGTGTGTGCCGTTCACGTGTGTTTAGTTAATCAGGCCTTAAGCTTCTTGCCAACCGGGGCTGGTAATTCAAGTTACTCTTCAGGTACCTGGTAGTGGTAGCAGCAGCAGTAGCAGTGTTGTCATCAATGACTTTCTATAATCATTGTGTGTGTGTTGGGGGGGGTGGTTCGGATGAATAGATTCATTCACCTGCACTCATTCAGTTGCAATCATTTAAATGCACACATTCATATTGAGTTATATACAGGTTTGTTCTTTATATATACATATGTAAATGGTAATTTCATCTGTTCTGAAGTCACTTCAAAAGAAAACCCTGAGGGTATAGTCCACCGTGAACATGTATTATTCAATTTCTCTTTTCTGAAAATAGAATGTATTGATTTGAGTGGGTTTAGATTAAGAATATGAACAACCCTCGACATTCCAGGCAGCAGTTTGCACAGTTGTAGTGAGGACAAAGGAGCATCTGTCCACCGCGCCTCGCACCAGGAGGCCCGTGCGTGGTCAGGCATGCACCCACAGGGAGGGAGAGGGTGACGGAGCCTCTGGGGCTCGCCGCCACAAAACTCAGAGGACTGACTCACTTCCCTTCCCGAGATGCCGACCATGGTTTGTGGAGGTGGCTCACCACACTGGCAAGGCTCTTGCCATTCCTGTTTCATGTGATCTTGTCCCAAGGTGCCAGCTCCTGGCTTTCCATCTTACGAATGCGTACATTTTTTTTTTTTCAGGAGGGTGGAGGGAAAATCAACATGAAGATTAATGGACTCAAAGCAGAGAGGGAACGAAAATACTGGAAACTTCTGCCCATGATTCAATTTTCAGGGGCACAAGAGTATACTGGAGACAGGAGAACCAAATCCAGTGCTGAGTCCGGGCCTTGAGTTTAAGAAATCATTTAGAGAATGAAATTCAACGTGGCCGTGAAAGCAATCATCGTTGAATTATGCCCACACACTCTCTCTCTATTTATGGCGGTGGGGGCTTAGCTTTAAAATGAATGTTAAGTTTTAAGAGAATTCATTTAAAAATAAGTTCTTCAGCTTGCATTTATAAAAATAACTTCTCCCAACTGGAACACAAACACGTGTTCCACACATGTGGTCATTCCATTGTACAACATGCCACTTCTGAATACCACACAAAAGTCAATCGCTAATCTAATTTTGAGTAGCATGGGAAATTGCTAGTGAATAGCAAATTCAATATTCCACACCAGGAAAACATTTAAAATGTTCAGTACAGATCTAATAATAGGTGTTAGGTCGTACATATCTGGACCACTGGGCCCACACTTCACTGTACATGCCGCCAACAATATAACCAACCTCAGTCATGGTGTTTATTGTGATATGCTAAATTACCTGAATCTGTTGTACCTGGATTTCTTTCTGAAAAACTCAAGTTGTTCATTACTAGAGAGCTGCTTTCTCAACTGGGTCTGTAGAGGGATTTAGGGAAATCACAGGTGTGAACTTCTTACAGGCCCCCAGAGGACAACCATAGAATGTTTCCCAGCTGCAAGAGGTACCCTGAATTCTAATATGTAACCACTTCCTGAGGGTAGGGGTATGATCCCTGGCTGCCAAACAGGGCCATTTTTGTAGAGGCTCAATCAGGTAAAACATGTTGAGGTGGAAGAGATACCGTGTGCCAGGCTCATGCTCTCGCCCCCGGGGTTAGGTGAGGATGTGGCAACTCACAGGGCTCGGCTGTATAGGCAGCAGCCCATAGACCTGGGCAGGGACCGGCCTTGCCCTTTGTCAGTTACTGCTGCCTACTCTCCCGCAGGGAAACTTGGCCAAAATGGTGTCAAATGGGCCTCCAGAGAAACATTATCAAAGGCCTTTTTGTCTCAGAACGCATCAGTGCCGAGGAAGGGAATGTTATGCATGGCACATGCATGGATGGGTTTTCAACCCACCCAAGTCCAAACCTCATTTTCTCTCTGGGAGAGAGGAAGGTGGCAGGAGAGGAAGCCAAGAGGCCAAGATGTTGCCAACATTCAAGTGGGAAGGGCCCCCCTCTGGAATGAGCACGTTGGCAGAGGAATAAGGCAGAGGAATGAATTTAAGAAATGTTGCGGTGAACAAAACACTGAGATTTATTTTAAAATGAAAGATTTATGAAAATAACCTGGTATCAGAAAAAAAATACTTGAGTTGAAATAGATGATGGTTTTGGAGTGGGGATGATGTGGAACTTCGAGAGGGTGATGAGGCATGGAGGAAAAGGCGAGCGGCCCGGGAGAGAGTCCCTGGGAGGGTGCTGTGGGAGGGCATGGCTGGGGACAGGAGGCTGGCTCCTCGCCCTACTTCCACATGGTTCCCGTGACCTGGGAATTGATTTCTTCTTCTGTGCAGAAAAAGGGTTCCGAGACCCACTGTTGCAAGGCATGGGAGTCCATGCTAGCTTTAAGAAGCAGACAGGGAATTGATAGGGAGGAGTTCCTAGGACCCAAGGAATGGGTGCAGCTGAGGGCAGCTGCAGGGCTGAGGAAAAACCAGGACTGATGGACAGTCTCTTTAGGGCCTGGATCCCAGCTTTAACGAGTTCTGGCAGTTTTCTTTCCAGGTGCCAATCCTGCCCCTGTGCCACATTCCTAGAAGGGCAATTCCAGTTGTTCTGTCCTGGGTCACGTTCTTAGCCCTTGGCCAGAGGAGGGCACCCAGACCATGAACAACAGTAGAGAGGTACTTCAGGAGAAAATTGAGGGGCTTTTTTTTATCAGGGAAGAGGAAGTCAAAGCTGGGCAAGTAAGAGCACAAGTGCCCACTGCACAGGAGTGGGACGAAGACGCCACAAGATGTCTTGTGTACCGTGGGATCATGGAATCAAAGGGGTTAATATGGGTGTGACATTGTTACCTCCTTTATTTCTTCCAAGGGCTTGAGAGAGAGGAACCCAAGTGAGGACTCAGGAAGTGTCCCAGACTCACACGCCCCCGGGGGGGGGGTGACGTCCAGCTGTGGGGCACTGGGGCAAGAGTGTCTTTGTCTCTGTGGTGCTGCCCCCCCGGAGAGCTCTGGCGTTGGGCAGTGGAATGGCATACCCCAGCCTGAAACCTCTTTGGCGTTCCGAATGCTCGATCTGTGCACAATAGTCTTTTCACTTGTGCTTCTTATTATAAAACTGAAGTCCCAGTGCTTACTCCATGTCGTAAATATTTTCAGGAATGCCGGGAGGGGGGAAATGCCGCCCAGTGCATTTCTGGGAAGAACGACCTGGGAAAGGAAGGTGAAACATGCACGGCTCAGTCATCTGCTCTGGCCACTGCTGAGCACCTCCCTGTTTCTGCAGCGAGAGCCTTCGTTCCAGTTGTTACGTGGCTGGGTTCCCACTGACAGCTTGTCTAAGAGCCCCCACTCCCACTTCGATGAGAGGCAAAGATTTAACGGTTTCAAGAGGGAGGCTACCTAATTTGACACACATTTGACACACAGATTTGACACATTCCACACATTCTTGTGTTTGAGTAACACCACCTGTAAGCTGGTGAGAGGGTGTTTTCAATGGGTGGTAACCCAGGAAGCCGCCCTTTTCACCCCATTGTGGGAAGGGCAGTCTCACACATTTTTTTCCACAGTAATTTGATTTCATCAGAGAACAACTGCAGGAGTTCCTGTTGGGAATGCAACTCAGTGTTCGACGTTGAGGTCATTATTGACATTAGATGTTCCAGGTCTGGACATAGTTGAGTTCTGTTGAAGTCACCACGGAAGCCTCCTGCTGTGAGTGCTGATGGAGATTACCCGGATCCTGGCAGACAGGTGGTCTGAGTGTTTCGAAAAGCCCAAACTGCCTCACAAATCTTCTCTGGCCTCTGGGTTGTCACCGCAATCATCTTTTTCATGTAATGGGTTTTATTTTTTATTTTTAAAATATATTTTATTGATTATGCTATTACAGTTGTCCCAATTTTCCCCCTTTGCCGCCCTCTGCCCGCTACCCCCCTTCCCTCCAGCAATTATGAACCCCCCCTTCCCCTGCCTGCTTAGTTCATGTCCATGGGTCATGCATATAAATTATTCGGCTTCTCCATTTCCTATACTATCCTTGACATCCCCTGTCTATTTTGTACCTACCAATTATGCTTCTTAATCCCTGCACTTTTCCCCCCATTCTCCTCCTTCCCCGTCCCAGTTGATAATCTTCAACATGATCTCCATTTTTGATTCTGTTCCTGTTCTGGTTGTTTGCTTAGTTTGTTTTTTTAAATTCAGTTGTTGATAGTTGTGAGTTTGTTGTCATTTTAATGTTCATGGTTTTGATCTTTTTCTTAGATAAGTCCCTTTAACATTTCATATAATAAGGGCTTGGTGATGATGAATTCCTTTACCTTTACCTTGTCTGGGAAGCACTTTATCTGCTCTTCCATTCTAAATGCCAGCTTTGCAGGATAGAGTACTCTAGGTTGTAGGTCCTTGCTTTTCATCACTTGGAATACTTCTTGCCAGTCCCTTCTACCCTGCAAAGTTTCTTTTGAGAAATCAGCCGATAGTCTTATGGAACTCCTTTGTAGGTAACTGTCTCCTTTTCTCTTAGTGCTTTTAAGATTCTTTCTTTATCTTTAACCTTTAGCATTTCAGTTTTGATGTGTCTTGGTGTGGTCCTCTTTTGGTCCAACTTGTTTGGGGGTCTCTGTGGTTCCTGGACTTGTACATCTATTTACTTTGCCATATTAGGGAAGTTTTCTTTCATTATTTTTCAAACAAGTTTTTAATTTCTTGCTCTCCCTCTTTGCCTTCTGGCACCCCAGTGATTTGGGTATTGATATGTTTAAAGTTGTCCTAGAGGTTCCTAAGTTTATCCTCATTTTTTTTTGAATTCTTCTTTCTCCCTGCTGTTCTGATTGAATGCTTTTTCCTTCCTGTGTTCCCAATTGTGGATTTTATCCTCAGCTTCATCCTTTCCAGTGTTGGTTTCCTATAGATTTTTCTTTATTTCACTTTGTTAACCTTCATTTCTTCCCTTATGTTGTTGCCATACTCAGTAAGTTCTTTGAGGATCCTGATTACCAGTGTTTTGAACTCTGCATCTGATAGGCTGGTTATTTCCATTTTGTTTAGTTCATTTTGTGGGGTTTTGTTCTGTTCTTTCATCTGGGCCATATTTCTTTGTCTCCTCAATTCAGCAGCCTCCCTGTGTTTGTTTCTGTGTATTAGGTAGAGTGGCTCTGACTCCCTATCTTAGAAAAGGCACTTGTAAATTGTGTGGGGCAGAGCCTTAGCTAACTGCCAAGGTGGGGCAAACTGCCTCACTGCTCTGTGGCTCTGTGTGGTGGGAGGGTTCAGAGAGGGGACAGTGCTGCTACCTGGCTTCTGGAGGTTTGCCTGGCACTCGCCTGTTTTCAGTCACTTCATCTACTTCCTGTATGTGACTGGCACCCTTCCAGCTGCTGCCCTGGTGGTGATTCCCAGAGTGGGTATGTCTGCGTACATTCTAAGTCAATGTGGGCCCTTTCAGTAGATTCCTGAAAGTCCGGCAGTTTCTTCCTCTGTCCCAACCCCCACTGGTTTTTACAGCCAGAAGTTATGACGATTTATATTCCTGGCGCTGGAACCCTGGGCTGGTGGTCTGGTCTGGGGCTGGGATTGCTCACTCCTGTGGTACCCCTCCCAATTTCTATCCACCACCTGCGAGTGTGGGACTGCCTTTTCTGCCACCACTGCTGCTGCCTCTCTGCACCACACCCTGCTCCACTCCTCTCCACCCTTCTCTGTGACTGCCCGCCTCCCACTTGTCTGGATGAATGTGGCCTCTTTAACTCCTTGGTTGTCCAACTTCCATACAGCTCAATTTTCTGACAGTTTTGGTTGTTATTTGTTTTGAGATATAGTTATAATTCTCCCTGTGGTCGTGTGAGGAGGTAAAGTGTGTCTACCTATGTCTCCATCTTGACCAGCAGTCTCACGCCATGGGTTTTATTCTTCGGAGTTTTTACATGTGGAATCCTTTATTCAGTTTTAAGGTTCTGGGAACAAAGGTGAGCTTAGAGAATGGAGTCCAACTTCCCTCCTCCCTAACCCAACTTTAATAAATATACAACTTGAGTGGAAACACAGCATACTTGATATGCATTTTGATATTCAGATCAAGTCTGCTAGTCTCCATCTTTCAACCAGATGACTACTCCTAAGAACTTTTACTAAAGAAATTTTGGAGACTCCATTAGTAGACTGAATCTAATGTGTGGTACATTTATTACAACGAAGTCCTAGGTAAGAACAGCATTCTGTAAGGGGAATTGCTTTTTAGCTCCCAAAGTTTACAGTGCTCAACTCATCTAAATATCTATTTATAATGCTATTTGGAGAAATCCATTAACTTTGGTGTTAAAACAAAAACCAAAAAGAACATAGTAAGAAGAACTCCATAGGAATATTTGAACTATTTATTTTTAATGTATAGTTAACATGGGTATTATTATACACAAAAAACTAATACAGCGAGTTGCTTTAAATTGTTTTCAGTTCCCTTCCCTTTAAATCTCTTATGTAGGTATGTCTGAGAGAACTGTCTTCATTTTCATAGGGTGTGTTTTAGCTTACTGAAATCCCAAGTTCACAGATGAGCCTCTGCTGTGAGGGTCTGTGGGAGGTATCAGCATCTGTGACAGGACTCTTATTTACCAGCTGAAGAACATCCTCCATCTTGTGTATGTGCTAACTCAAAGTCCACTCCAAGCCCTGAGCCCTTGAAGAGGTTCCTTTCCTCCAGCATTCTTTGCTAACTGCCTGCTTCAGGTTAACTTGTTTCTCTGGGAAAGATTTATCTTTCTTTTGGCATGGCCTCGCAGCTTTCTGTCTCTTTGAATACTTTCTGTATGCTGCCTCTGTTGGAGTATTATTTCCATACTGTAGGATGGAGAAAGTGATTGATATTTTGTTACAACAAATATTTATTGAATATCTACTACATCAGGCTCTGGGCTGGTGCTGTGTGGAAGAGTAACTTCCACATTTAATCTAACTTGGAAACAAATTCCACTGCTATGCAGAAACAGGCTTACCTTGATCTTTCCTGGGAGACACTATCAAGGCCCTCCCTGGTTACGGCAGCTCAGACTCTTACCCTGAACAACTTCATGCCCTAGCGGAAGCTACATGGTCAGGGAGGGCAGAGCTTACACAAGGGGAGTGTTGGAGAAAAGCTATTGGAGAAAAAGCTATTTTCTCCAATGATCATTTCTTCCCTTTTTTCCAGGCCTTCTCGCTAGAGTTCTCTCTCAAAAAGCATCCCAAAAGGGATTTCCTTAAGTGGTACAGGACCCTGACCATGCCTCTGGCTGGTTTAACTGAATATGGACTCCTGACCCAAGATAAGCCAGCAAGCACATTTAGTCTAAAGACAGAGACTACATTAGTTGTCTTGAGAGCTTGAATTGGAAAAGGAAGTAATTATGGAGGCCAAGACACCTATATTTTGTGGCCTCTATAATGGGCCAAATATAGGCATTGCCAAGAAATCTGTTGGCACAATGAAGAAATTTGTCCTAACCAGAAGTCTGAATACAAATCAATGCCTCTCAGGAATTCTAAACCAAGAACCTAATGTCTTATTTGTGTTTGAGGTTTGATTTTATGTTATACAATGAGATCTGTCAGGAAAGTATCCAGCCATACACTATGAAAAATAGACATATATTGAAGAAGATACAAGGTACAAGAAACACTGTACACAGGACAATGATGCCTCAGTTCCCTTTGGGACCTCACACAGTTCTCCCAGCATCTCTTCCACTGTTCAGAACATGCTGCAAAATCTTCTGTTGGAATCGCCATCAGCTGCCCCATTGTATTTTTCTGAATCTCATTGGTGGTCCAAATCTCTTCCCTTTCAAAAGTGATTTTAGTTTTGAGAAAAGCCAGAAGTCACGGGGCAATCTGAACGTGTGTTCAACATTCTCAGGTGTTCTGCTTGTTGCAGGCCTTCCAGAATGGAAATCACTTTCAATAGATTCTCAACCATCTTTGAAGCATTTGTGCCACACTTTATTTTCACAGCACTCATTGCATCATCCCAAAGCCTTCTGAATCATCTGAATGGTTTCTGTGGAGGAATGTTCAAACTTAACGCAAAATTCGATGCAGATTCATCGCTCTCTTTGCTCAGCCATTGTGAGTGCAAGGACCACACTGCGCACACGCTCACTTGATGACTGGTACAGAGAGGGCGTTCTTGTCCACACGTGTGCATTCCAGCCCACTCTCCCTGGCTGCCAGGCTACACCGCTGTCATGCAAACTGTGTTCTCGTTATATTAACATCTGGACAGACCTCATATATGTGGTTTAAGAACATGAGATAAGATATTAAAATGAAAATATATTTTTAAGCCATGATGTCATACAATTAGGAACCAAACACAAAACTCTCTGCTGAGTCACAACCTCAGTCCAGGCCACACACAATTCCCATAAATAAAGACATACTAAGATGAATTTACTGTCTAAAATCACAAAATTTATTAGGAAGCAGCCCCCAATGAGAGTGAATCAACAGATAGAACATGCATCAGGATTAGATTAGCAATAACTCCAGATAATGGATCTATGGTATGGGGATTATATGTATGTTTAAAATGTTTAGAGATGTGAAACAAGTAATTGAAAATATATTAAATGTACAAAGTCTATAAAAAAGAAAATACAGATCTGAAAGAGAAATAAGTAAACATTGAGGATTAATAACTATAGTCATTAATTTTAATGAATTAGATACTGCTAAAGAAAATATTAGTATCCTGGAAGAGAGATTTGATTCCAGTTCAGAACGTATCACAAAGACATACATATATGAGAGAGTAATTAAGGATATGGACGACAGAACGAGAAAGAATAAGTGTTTCAGAAGATGAGAGTACATAAGGAGAACTATTCAAAGAGAAAACAGCTGAGGATTTTCTTTACAATAGGTAAAAGATAAAAATAATAGGATTCAGGATGCACAACCAGGCCTGAGCTGAAACAATGAGTGTATATCCAAATCTTGAGTCCACAACAATGGAATTGCAGAACAACGAAGCGAAAAAGTTCGAACACATTCCCTACAAAGATAATGGGATTAGTCGGGCAGCAGCTTCTCTGCAGCAGCAACACAGACCAAAAGTCAAAAAGATTCTATACCCAAAGCTCGAAGGAAGGAGTGAGATCCAAGGAGGGAAATTAAATGCAAACAAGCATTGTCTGTAGAAACAAGAGTGTTCACAATTTTGAGGAAATAAAACAATGCGGAACTGAAATAGTGGACAACAATAACGTGCAGGAGAGAGAGGACTGGAGCTGTGAGGATCAGTGGGCGGGTGGAGATGCTGACTTGATATCATACTTTTTGAAGTCAAGTGTATGTGATAAAAATGAAAGGGTAACATTTAAAAGGTTGTGTGCGTGTACAAACATACAAATGAGATGTATAACTACTAAGTCAGCAGAATAGGAAAAGAGAATAAATAAAACTTGAAACTTGATCAGTCCATTAAAAGGCAGTAAAAAAGAAAGTTAAGACCATATATAACAAAGTAAATACAAAGCCCAAAATTAGATGGCAGAAACAAATCCTAAATAAATATAAATGGACCAAATGAGTCACTTAAAACACAGAGATTGTTAACTTAGATGGAAAAAAAATCTGTGGTTTATAAGAGAATTGTCTAAAACATAAGGGCAGAGAAAAGAACAAAGGCATAAAAATAGGAAAAGGCCTATTGGGCCAAAAAAAGGGGGGGCAGATTTAATAGAGCTACGTTTATACCCTACTTTAGGTCAAAATTTATGATTAGGCATAAAGATTGTTATAAAATATAACAATTTTAATATGTATATGTGTCTAATAATATAGCTTCAAATAAAAAGCAAAAATGGAATTCGCAGGAGAAATTGTCAAATGTGAAATCAAAGGAGATGCCTTACCACCTGTCTTCAGAGAGGTGCGGCAGACTTTAAAACCAGGGAGGAAAAAGGTTTGAAAGGCCATTCTTGGAATGATAATGACAATTGTTCAGATAATGCTTCTGGTTCCAGCTCAAAGAGTTGCAGGGTCATTCTCTCTGCAGCGTATTTGGGAAGGCCAACTTTCCGCAGGACGCTGTTTTATGGGAAGGAAGGAGCCAGATTCTGTGGCCTTTGCTCTAACCTGTGCAGGACTCCCTCGTGTGGATGAGACTTGTTCCAGCCTCGCCTCAGGGAGGAGGTGATTTTGGCACTTAAATACTGCTGACTGTTATGTAACTTGGCTATGATTTTTTTCCCTTCTGCTTTTTAAATTAGTGCAAGCTCGTATGGCTTCAGGATTCTTTGCACACAGCTGAGGCAGCAGAAAGTCACATGCATTAGTTAAGGTGTAGGCTAGGCCACTGTCACAAAAACACTGAAGACACTGAAACACACAGAGGCTCAGATGAGGTTGTTCATTTCTCCTGCAAGTAATAGTCCAGATGTAGGTGGCAGTACCAGGCAGGTAGGTGGCGCTGCTTCATAAAGTCACCCAGCTTCCTTCTGTTTTGTTGCCCTCACCTTCATTTCAGCCCTTGGGAAGGGCACGCAGCTTCTTTTCAGAGCTGTGACTCAGAATTTGCACACAGCACTTCTACTCCTGTCCCTGTCTCTAGAACTTAGTCACATGGCTACTCCGAGCTGCCTGGACACCTGGGAAATCTTTCCAGCTGGGTAGCCATGTTCCCTGCTCCTCTGTGTGTATGTGTGCACTCGCGTACGCATGTGGGTGTTTGGGGGTCATTCTACCGCTACAAGGCAAGAGATTATACTGGACCACAGAAGAAAATGAGCTGTGTCAGCCACAGCATAAAACGTGATTTCTAACCATAGCCCCACTCACATTCAAAGCTTTCAGAGCATCAGTTTTACCACCTAGAAAAATCTTCCCTCACAGACTTGGCATTAACAGCAATCAAGAAGAAGAGAGTGAAAGCAAGCACCTATGGACTCTCTGTGGGCCCCTGGCTCTGTAGCTGCTCCTCTGCACAGGGCAGAGGCCCCAGCTGGGCACACCCTGCACCAAAGGGGGGACAGTTGACCTGCTCCTGCCTCTGGCTGCCATGACTGGAGCCCCTTTCCTTCTCCTGATCGCTCCCCACTCCACCTCCCCAGTGGCAGGATTCTGCAGATTGATGGACTGTCACCTGGAAGGTGGAGGCAGACCCCTGATCCCTGTGTTCTTAAAGGAAAGAAGGATTAATGGGCTCCTTGGAGTTGTGTCAGCATTGGAGCTCATCTCAGTGCTTGTTCAGGCTGGGGATGGCCCACCGCCCGAGACTGGCAGGCAGCTACAAAGCTTTGGTCACGCTGCCCTGTGTGTGACCTGTCAGGTTTTGTTTGTGATCTGTTTGTGCCCAATGGTGCAGGTCACCCGCTGAGCTCCTCCCAGGAATCTGACTGTTTACAGTTGTAAAGTACAGGAGCTTGGATCTGTCCGAGCAGAGGGTTAAATCATAGAGTGTTTTACAAGGGCAGCTATAGGGAATGTCTTGTTTTCTCCTTATATGGCTATTTTTCTCAGTCCAGAATCCCAGGGTGTATTTTACGTGGTTGAAATACACAAATGGAGTCATAGTCAGCCAAACATGCTATGTAGCTTTAAAATTAACAAAGCTCTCTCTACTTCTGTACCCCAAACACACATTCACATGCACGGTTTCCGTTGAGACTGTGGAAAGATACTCCTTCCTTTTTAGCCAAAAATATTTGATGGGGTGGATTTCTACAATTTCCTTGCTTTATGCATAAGAAGTATTTCTTTTGATCAGAGTAGTTTGCAAGCCTGTGGGTCAAATTTAAGTAAGTTTTCAGTGCTTGGCTACTGTATGTAAAGTGCTACATTAGCTGGTTCTGGGGTACAAGGCAGAACAGGGCACCAAATGTGAAAATGTGAAAAGAAAAGATGTTTAACGATAGTTCCAGATGATACCAGCAGAAGCATCAGAAGGCAGCGCATGGTAAGAGCATGCATTTGCCACAGGCGCTCCAGGGAAGGAGAGATGTTTTCAGACTGGCATGGTTAGGGCGGGTTTCATGGAAGAAGTGAGGGTTGGAACTAGATGGATCTGGCTAGGTTAAGGGGAGGGAGAGAGGCATTCTGAGTGGGGGAGCCCTGAGAGGAAATGCAGAGGGAAGAAAATGAAGAGGCTTTTAAAAGAAGAGAGCAAATAATGCAGAGAGGCTAGAGCAAATAGTTCATGGAAGAGAAAAGCAACTTCAGGTGGGAGAGGCAGATTACGGCTGGGACTGGAAGAGAATTCAGGACTTCTGTTGCATGGTGAAGGGGAGCCAGGGACAGCTTTGGGGACTGATTTGGATCTGGACCAGTCTGGGTACCGGTATTCTCAATAATCTATGCTTCTGAAACTTGTTTTTGTTTTTTCTTTTTTGTTGTTTTTTTGTTTGTTTGTTTTGTTTTTTTCTTTTTGGCTACCTCAGTGACTATGATTTAACCTAGAAAATTAGGATTGGATTAATTAAATATGATGTGTAGGTATTAAAAATAAGACTCCGTATCAAGACTTCCTTACTGGGGATTTCACAAATGAGAAAGGCAGAATTTCTTATTGAGTATAATTCTTGGCCACACCTTCTGGAACACAAATTCTGAACTTAGATTTTTCAGGGAAAAGTTGATTGACCAACTTTCATTCTTTGTGGACAGGGGGAAATTTTGGAGGAAAAATTCAGCCTTGGATTCAGACAGAGAAACATCATATTTTGAACAAATTTGGATGAAAAATTGCATGTCAGGGCCATTTTGGAGAAAAAATCTGGCACGGAAATTATGTCCCCTGAAGCCCACACTCTTAGTCTCATTCGATCTTCACTTCAGTTTCTTCCAGAGATAGAACTGGAATTACGATGTCTATTATAAATGTGAGGAAACTGTCAAAGAGTTTTAATGATTTTCCCAGACTCTCACAGCTGGTTTGTGGTGGAGCAAGACTTTCAGGAGCCTCGAGAGGCTCAAGCAGTGTCCTCGCAATAGTGAGTTGGCAGTGCCTGCACTCCAGTGGACCTGAGGTGTGGATGCAGAGTGAAGGAGGCAACCAGATTAGGCAGACGGGTTGTCCCAGCCAGGCAGGTGGTAGGGGATGCCAGGGTGACTAGGATGAGGCAAGAAGGAGACAGCCCTTGTGAAGAGGGTCATAGGATTCGGGCCTAAAGGAATTATGGCACCAACAACCCAAATGACAGCCCCCCAGGCTAGGTGTTGTGGCGCTGACATGGAAGGGGTCCCAGGCAAGGGCAGCCCAGGCAAAGATGCTGATTAGTTGAAGGCACTTGACTCCTCAGGGACCTTGGGCAAGTCGCTTGATTTTTCTGAGCCTCAGCTTCCTCCTGTGCAAAATGAAATGAACCATGAGCCCTGAGGGCAAGGTGTTATAAAACTTAGATGATTCAATGGAGGCAAATCATCTGGCTCAGTCCCTGGGATGTGGCCATCTTCAATACAGGTTTTTTGAATGATCCAAGAACTATCAAGCAGGTGAGCTAGAAATGACACGGAGACCTGCAGTTTGTCTGGGGATGAGAGTGGTTTGGGGTGTACATCTCAGAACAAAAGAGAGGCTCTAAGGGACAGGAGCTTTCTCTTGGTTGTAATTTCTAATAGATCATTGAGAAAAATCAGGCTGAAGAAACGCTGGCATACACATGCAAATCAGATGGAAATGAGTGGCTGCCTCCTGCTGAGGACACATTGTAGGTGAGCAAAATAGACAAAGAAAAGGCTACCACTGGAGATGCCCATTGGCGGGCCTATCAAGGATCATATGATGATGCTGTATTCCAGTTTTAAAACCTCCCTCTAAAATATTCAGTGCTTGCAAGGGGGAATGCTGGGCTTCCAGCTTACTTGCATAGGTATTCGTGAAGAACCCAGCCAGTTACAAAGATGGCAGCCAATTTAATAATGTAGTTCTGGATTTCCCTGTTTGTTTGAACTCTTTCAGAATCACGTTCTTGCTAATTTTTCCTGCTTAAGTTCTTGAACAATGTTTCTTTTTTTCTCTTTTGAACCATGTTTCTAATAAGCAGAATCTGGTGCCAGAAAGTACCACCACATCTTACGTTTTGCATTGTTATTTTCAGCACGTATTAAGTAGACTTGGCTCCAAGATGACCACATTTATTTGGGCCTCTTCTAAAAGGGAATCCCTTTGAGGAGAGACTGGCAGGGTGCAGGGGAAGAGGCAGCTTTGGATATCAGACATGGCTCTGTTCTTACATCTTTCTCAGACATTACTTTGCAATAGTATTTGCAGGACCGAAGCTATCCATCCACCCCTTGTACTGAATTTGAGGGAGATTTCAAGAATCAAGACACTGCATCTTAATATGGGGGCCATTCTACAAGTTCCCCATTAAACAGAGTCAAGGTCTTGCTTGAGTTTCAAAGAACAACGAGGTGACCTGGTGTCACTCAGGTGTCCATTTCAGTTGCACTTACCTTTGTTTGTGGAGCTGGAATGCATGGCTAGCTGAGGAAAACCCAGCTAGCGGGAGAGCCCTGTCTGCTCACTGGGGAAAACCGTGCCATTTATCCTGAGAATGTGCAGAAACAGCATTTGATTGGGAAGGGGCCTTAGGTCATTTATCTCCCACTTTAAAAATGATGAGGTCGATGTGTCTCCCCAGTGGGCTGTCCCCCTGCTATTCAGCAACAATGCTCTACTTCTTTTCAAAGAGAAATATGCTTCCAATAAGGGGGAAGGGAGGCAAGGGATGGTAGCAAAGGGGATCAAGCAACTTTCATTGAAGGATTCATTTTTGATTTAAATATTTTGTTCTAATCTCCAACTTCCTTTTTAACTTGGCAGAATAACCAAAAGAAAAACAATGTCCCTCCCTAGCACAGTTTACAGCCTGCCGGAGCAGGGGATCCAGTTACCTCTTCCAAATTGTATATGTGGCATTGTTCAATATATTAGTGTTTTTTTCTTTTTAAATCTATTGCTCATATACATCGGGTTTTCTTTTAATGGCATGTCAAATGAGACTTTTGTGAAAAACCACAGGGAAAAAAACAGAATGAAAAATATAGATCAAATTTAGCCAGCTATTTAATACTATTTTTTTTCTGGTTCTTTGAGTATACTGTGGAAAGAATTCTTTGCAAGTGATACATCCTGTAACTGGAGGCAGATGTAATCCCCTGGCCGTGACACCAGCGAAGACTTCCCCTCACACTGGAGACATTTGCAGCCACAGCGAGGGAAGAGGAGGGCGGCACAGGCCCTGTGCACAGCCTGTGGTGTTGCACACTGTGTTTACAATTCCCAGGGTGCCCTGCAAGCCTGGCCTTGGAAGGGCAAGAAACCCAGGGAGCTGGGACTTGGGGTTGGAATCTGGGGAGCACCCACAGGGGTGCTTTCTCTTCCCCAAAAGCCCATCCTCCCTCTTGCTGCCCATCCCGCCCGGCTCTTTGCTTTGAGCCTCCTTCAAACTCAGATCCTCCAGCACACATCCTGGGTAGACTCTGCCCAAACCCAGTCTCTCCTCTTTTCTAGTACTCTCCATCTTCTCTTCTAAGAGGTTACTGTTTATAAGATATTCATTTGGACTTTTTCCTTTTCTCTATAAATATATACAAAACATATTTTTCCTCATGGTAGGGAGTGTTTTTTCTAGTGGGGGATGGGGGATAGGGGGTAGATTCCACCTGCTAAACCAGACCAGAAACAGCTTAAGGCATGTCTGGTGGGTGTTGGGGGTGCAGAGGCAAACACTGAGACAGTATTTGAGTACAAATGGCTCATTGAAAAAGGATCCCAGGAGGTCCCTGGAGAGCAGTGAGAAGGAAGGGAGGCACGGGAAGGAGGCCACCAAAGGAGCATCATCAAGCTAGTGGCCACCGAGTGACGTTTTCTCAGCCTCAGGATTGCTGACAGTTTGAGCCAAAAATTCCTTGTTGTGGGGGCTGTCCTGGGAATTGTAGGAGATTTATCAGCATCCCTGGCCTCTATCCACTAAATGCCAGTAGCAGCCCCTTACCTCACCAGGTGTGACAATAAAAAATGTCTCCAGACAGTGTCAAATATACCTGGTGGGGGCAAAATGCCATGGTTTAGAACCACGGGAACCACAGGGAACCCTGGGTCAGGTGCAGGTTCTGGCCATGGAAAGTCTGGCTGGTGAGCACTGAGGCTCGGCCACGGGTGAGCCCTGAAGTGTCTGCTGCACCTTCTTCCAGAGGCAAAGGAGTGAGTGGAACCGCCGCCACTCAGTGGCGCTGGCTGACTGCAGACAGCTGCAAGGAGGAGGCAGGCTGAGGTAAAGCTGGAAATACTTGTTTTCAATGACTTCTTCCTAACTCTGTAAGCGCCCATCAACCTGATGTCCTCTCTTCCTTCACCCTTGTGATATCTTCTCTAAGAAAAGGGTAGGCAGGCTGTTCCCCAGGCTGCAGTTTCTCTCAAGGTCCAGAGACACTTGAGCTAAAGGAGGACACTGCATTTTGAGCCTATTGGGAATGAGGCAGTTTCCCTGGGCTATCTCATTGCTTCCTCAGATCAGCTCTACAGCAAAGCTCTTATCAACCTGTGTCACACACAGCGTAGGCTGCCACTCACAGATGCACAGGCACTGAGGGGCAAAGGCCAGATTTGAACTCAGTTCTCCCTACATGTAAAGTGTATGATTTTTAAAAAATTTCCCAATGTGTTGGGCAAGGGGACAGAATATTTTAGGAAGAGGAACATTTTCAGGAGGCTCCAACATGTGGATGCATGCTGAAAAAACCAGCTGAGCCATGAAATGTGGTCCTGAGTGTGGGGAATTGAGAGTTGTAATGGAACGTGGTTTGTTAGAACAGTGGCTGCTTTCTCTTCTATCAAGACAGCCTAATAGAATTGCCCCAGAGCCCCAGGTGCTTTAGACTCCAAGTGCTGCCTGTAGGAGGGCCCTTCTCCTGTGCTCTTCCACTGATGCTATTCTGGCAAACGTCTGGCAAAGATCCTCAAAATGGCCAAGTTCAAGGTTTTCCTCTGCTTGACTTTGACATTTGATGCAGTAAACAGCCTCTTCTGGAAATCATCTCCTTCAGCTATTTCCTGGGAGTCTTACCACTTCTCTTCCATTGCTCTGAGCATTCCTTCTTGGTCTCCTAGGCTGGTTCTCCTGCAGTTACTCTTATGCCTTGGCTTTAAAGACCTCATCCTTGGCTTTATCATTATTATTTATTATTAATAGTTTCCCTGGATGAGCTCATTAACTTCAATGTATTTAGTTCCTGATTTTAAGATTGGTGACTTGCAAATGTATGATCTCCAGCTCAGACCCTGCTTGGGGAAGAGTAGGGTGGCTTAGCTTGGGCTGTTACAACAAAAGTACTACAAACTGGGTGGTTTATAAACAACAGAAATTTATTTCTCACAGTTCTAGGGGCTGGAGGTCTAAGATCATGGAGCCAGCGTGGTAAAGGGTGGTTGAGGCTCTCATTCCAGATTGCAGAATGCCAAC
Organism: Phyllostomus discolor; assembly: GCF_004126475.2. Lineage (NCBI taxonomy): Eukaryota > Metazoa > Chordata > Mammalia > Chiroptera > Phyllostomidae > Phyllostomus > Phyllostomus discolor. The sequence goes on along the minus strand of NC_040905.2, from coordinate 152,125,917 downwards.
TTGTTGTACCCTCACATGGCAAAGAGAAGAGAGAGAGGAAGCAAGCTCTCATATGTCTCTTTTAGGGCACTAATTTCATTAATGAGGTCCCATCCCTCATAACTTCATCTAATCTTAATCACTTCCCCAAGGCCCCACCTCCCAATACCACCACATTGGTGGGGGTAAGTAAGGCTTTATCATATGAGTTTTGGGGGAATATAAACATTCAGGTCATAGCAGGGGACATTTCCATGTGAATTCCAGGGGGCAACTTGAACCTATCAAGTCCCATATACAACTTCCAACTACCCTTAAATTTGTCTGCTTCTTGTAATCTCTTTCTAGTTGGTGACACACACCCGTATGAAGCTTTTCAAGGCATAAATCTGGGAGGGTTCTTAAATTTTCCCTCTCACCCAACACCCCTCCGCCCATCTCCCACCTAACATCTCATTCTATCTCCAATATCTCTTAGAACTGTCTCTGCTTCATTACCTCCCATCTCTGCTTAAACACAGGCGACTTTCGTTATTCATCCCTCCAACATCACGACAGCCTCCAAAGTGACCTCTCGGACTTCAAGTCCCTCAGCGCTCTTTCTAAAAGGCATAGATGACCATCACCGTATACTATTTGAAATTTAAAAAATAATTCTTGTCACTTTTCAAAGAACTCCAAACCATTTATCCAAACATACCAAGTCCTCTGTTTGTTGAGGAGGGGGGATGCAGTGTGATTTAGGGTCAGTACTCCCTGGGTTAAGATCCTGGCACCCCCAGCCTCTCTCAGCTTCAGTGTTCTCAAATGTAAAATAGGGACCAACAGTCTCTGTGTAATTAACCCATGAAAAGCACTTTAAACAGAACCTGGCCCACATTACAAGATTAACAAACGTTCTCTATCACTATTTTTGCCTGACTTCCAAGGTTGTCACGAGCGTGAAGTAGGATGACACTTGTGGAGGAGTTCTGCACGCCATACATCGTCTTATTACAGCATCCTGTTCTGTATCTGTGACACGGGGTCTTTGACTGGGCTGGGTATGGAATGGGGATGCAGGAAGGATTAGAACATTGCCAGCACTGGCGTGTCCATCTGGAGGCGAGGCCCCTAGTGGAAAAGGACATCTGAATGGTGCCTGGGCAAGGAACAGAGTTTTGGGCCTGTGCTATGTTTAGGGATAAGCTCTTATGAGTCAGGCAAAACATCAATTGACTCATCAAATTCTGACAGTTGCTGAGCTTGAGCCACCTCCCCTCCAAGAATTCACCACACTGTCCTGTGAGTCTACGCAGAGCAAAATTAAGGGGTCCAGAGTGTTTGCCTGGCTAATTGAACTGGTGAAGAACCTGTGGACCCTTTATCGCTCATATACAGATGGCACTCCATGTGGCAGCTGGACTGGCCAGAAAAGGTGCAGGCTGGCTGGCGGCCTGTGTGCTTCCTCCGTGAGCCCTCATGTGCTCGCCAGGTCCCCATTGGGACTTTCTGGGAGACAGCTTGATGTGGGGAGGACAGGAGGCCCTTGGAGGGCCTACCTGGGAGACTGGGCTGGAGGCACTGGGGGATGCGTGGGAAGCGAATGCCACCTTTCAGCAAATGAATAGTTAATTTGAGTCCTCCTACCTTGATAACAGCGAAACCCCCTCACTTTCTCCAAGGGGCCCCCTCTGACATTTATTAGAGGTTCAGATCACAGATTTGGGTTGATATTCTCAGGGTTCCAATTTTAATTCTGCCACTTACTAGATAGTATGTCCTTAGACAAGTAGCTCAGTTTCGCCATCTGTTAAGTGGGGATAATAACAGTACCCACCTAATGGAGCTATGTGGATTTAAAGGAGTTATTATATGCAATGTACTTAGAACTGTACCTGACCCATGGTAATTGCTGTGGACGGAAGTATTAGTGATGATTTTAAGGAGACATTTAGACCACAACGCCAGATGGAGGGACAGAAGTGCTGGATTCTGGTCTCATCTGTAGCTCTGATCATCCACACCACCTAGCCCTTCTGACCTCAGTTTCCTTATCTATAAATAGTTTAGGGACAATGTGTGTTCACAGCTCACAGTCTTCAGGCCTTGGTTTGTACCCTGTCCCAGAAGGGTCCCAGGCAGTACTCTCTCTTCCTGCCATCCACGCTCATCCTCTGCTCTCCACCTTGCTCTGACCTTGCCTTCTCTAGGGAGCTGTCTCTTGGGGTTCTATTTGCCAGCCCCTCCTTGACCCTTGAGGCCCTGTGGTGGTAACAGCTCTCTGCTGTGACCAGCTCTCAAGTACACTCCATCCTTTGTTGTTTTTTGTAAGCCCAGTTCACACTGTTGTTCAATAAATCTCTTCATTCAACTCTCCTGTTACCGAGCCAGAGTGTGCCGTCAAGGATCTGAAATACAACCCCAGCCTTCTGAACTGGGAATTCTTAACCATCACATTTTACTCATTGTCTTGGAATACAAGTTGTGTGACATCGCTCATCTTCTGACTTGAGCCTGTATTTTGTTGAAGCTTGCCCATACCTCTGAAGTGCCCAGACGGGCCAGTCGGGGTGGAGGCAGGAGGAGGGGAGAGGCTCTGAAGAGACATCCCTGCCCTGGCTGTGAGCTCCTGCTGCGGTTTCCCTGCCAGGCCACCATGGACTGTCCCTGGAGAAACCTGGCTTGTGCCCTCTGGCCATCCTTATCTGCTGCTGCTCCTGGGGCCATTTCCTGTCTTGGGTGTGTGACTGCTCTGTCGGGGAGGGGGGGAGGGGGGAAGCACTGCTGGGTACGTGTGTGCTGTCTTGTATTATTCTCACAAAATCCTTACAAGGTACGCACTTCTCTTCACACTAGGGATGAGGGAACTACAGCCTAGAGTGGTTAACTAACTGACCTGTATTATACGTATTGGAGCTTTCCAATTTTTAAAATTAAATGTTTGCTTTTCAAACCTAATTTCTGGCATTAAAATATTCTCAATAGTCAACTCAAGACCCTCCCACCCCAGGGGCCAGGGTAGTAGTCAGCTGTGTCCTGTGGTTGACATGCACTGTGACCCCTGCACTGACCCCCAGTGTGGAATTTGTCCTGCTCTGATCACTTTCTCTTTCTTCCCCTCTGTTCACCCCAGAAATCCTCTCCCCTAACTCTTCTCCTCCCTGAGTGACATTTGGAGAAGTTGTTAAAACCCAGATGGAATGAGGAAGTCCCATCAAAACCCTTTTTCTTTTCAATCAGACCATGAGCCTTTCCAGATTCCTTCCTCCCATCAGCCCACTCACCATTCAGCCTCATTTAAGCCCGCTGCTGACAGATGGACTTCTGCTCTTCCCAAATCTCACCCTCCTGGCCAAGAGTATTCTATGCACGCATTATTGCTGGGACGGTAACATTCGCAGAGTCTTAACATTCCTAGTCTCATATCCGCGGGAATAAGTCTTCTCAGAGTTGTAGCTGGACAAATCCTCACTGATGTGTGTCAGTTCTGAAGATCATGGCATTTTAGAGCTGGGAGGTCTCTCGGAGATCTCTAGGCAGGGCCACTCTAGACAAAGAGGAACCTGAATTTGTAGAGCTCAGGGGAACCGCCAAAAGTCACCACCAGCAAAGCCTGGACTAGAGCTCAGGCCCACTGGGTCAGCTTTGGGAGCACATAGCACCTTCTTCACCATCTTGAATCTGCTTCCACTTCTTGCCTCTTAATAGAGCTGTCTGAGAGCTTTTAGGGTGGGAAGGTGTAATAAAGAGGGATGGATGTGGGGTCTGGGGGGCAAAAGGGCTCTCATCTCAGTGTTACCTATATTCTGTGCCATTGGGCAAGTCACTGCATCCGTTGGAGCCTCAGTTTTCTGTCCTTGTTGTAAGCTCACTGTGAGATGTGTGTAAATAACAGCAGGGTGCCTAGCACAGGCATCCAGGAATGGTGGCCGCTCTTCTCTCTCCTTCTGGCTCCTCAGCCTCTCCAGAAAGCAATCTTTTGGTCAGCCTGCCTCCGAGTGTGGTACCTCACCACCAATAGTGACAGCAGCTGCTATTTGTCATGGAGGCCGAATCCACAGTCGCTGCAGTGCTGGGCCAGAGAGAGCTCCTGATGTGAGTCTGGCACCTGCGGAGGCTTCCAAGATGTTGACCGCCTCACTGTGACTGCACTTCTTCATTTCAGGAGTGTTTTAGAGCAGCAAGTTTTAAGGCACAGTTTCAAAATTATTCCACCAGAAGATTTTTGGGTCCACAGATGAGTGTAAATCCGGACATCCCTTCCTGGGGGCAAGCTGCCTGTCGTGTAATTGATGCATTCAATTTTTGCCCCTGTTCGCACTCTCATTTTAGTTCGAGGGCTGAGCCAGCCTTTGTTAAGGGGGAGAGGGCTGGCGCTGGTTCCTAGCACCTGTAGCCTGCCTGCTAGTGCCCTCTCCTGCCTCCTGCAATATGCCCTCCTTTTTCTTCAGGGCTTGCTGCTGTTTTTCAAAATGTGCTGATGAGGTCTTCACATTTCAGTGTGTGGAGGGATGCGCTTCTTCTCAGGGTCCACAACCTGAGCCCAAGGTCCAGCCCAGGCAGCGAAGGTCGGTGCTGTGTGGCCAAAGAGGGTGAAGGGACATGCCTGCTGGGGCTTCTGGAATCGCACCCTGGTAAGGCTTCGTCCTGCTGCCCTGAGACGGTCCCCGAGGAAAGATCAGCAAGGAACAATCGGTTCTGTGTGACAGATGCTGTCTTGCAGGTGTGCGGGAAGCCCCGTGCTGGCAGACAGGAGAAAGGAGTCCCAGTCTGTGTGTGGAGGCCTGAGAGGGCTCCCAGAGGTGCTGGCGTTCAGAGGGAATTCTCAAGGACTAGGAGGAGGGCACTGGCTAGATGGGGAGGGACAGTCCAGGCATAGTGGGTTCCTATAAACACCTTTCATGTTCTCCAAGAAGCCTCTCCTCTACTCCCTGCTCGGACACCCTGGTGATTCCTTGATCTGTGGTGGCTGACTGTGACAGGCTTGTTAGGTGTGCCATCCATTCTTGTGCTAGGGGCAAGAGTGAATGGGAGAAGGCTAAATATGGAAACAACTGGCTGGCTTCAAGGTTCCAAAAAACCCCATTCAAACTAGCCATTTAAAAATCTCTCCAGGTTGCTGTCTGATGGTGGAGAGTCCTTCTAAGCTGGGATGGACTCATCCCTAATAGCAAAAGTACAAGAAATAAAGAATAATCAGTTTTAATACTATGTGTTGAGTGCTAACCCTAGAGCCTGGCAGTTGGGAGGGCAGACAGTGCCACTAACTAGTTCTGCGATCTTGAGCAATGAGTCAGCCCGCTCTGCCTCAGTTTTCTCACCTGGAAAATAGGGAGAACCGACCTACTTACCTCATGAAGTTTCTGGGACGTGTTTGCTGTTCAGTGTTCCTAAATCCCTTGGAATTTCCTGAGTAAGAAAAGCATCTTTTTTTGTGATGAGGTGACTCTTGGTGGGTCTCTAAATAGCTTCAGGGTGGGGCTGGCCACCAGAAGCCTGGAACTTTCAGCCTTGTTCTCTGACCTCCAGGAGATGAGAGGGGCCTGGAGGTTGAGTGAATCACCAATGACCAATCATTCAATCCTTTAAATCTACATGATGAAATGGCCACAAACCTCCCTAAGTTAGAGGATCTGGAAACTTCTGGGTTGGCAGACACACCGAGGTGTTGCGAGGGTGGCACGCTCACCGAGGGCACCAACGCTCTGTGCCCATTCCCCGTACCTTGCCCTGGGCAACTCCTCTGTTTGGCTGGTCCTGAGCGATGTCTTTTGTAATAAATAGGTAATCATAAGTAAAATGCCTTCCTGAGTTCTGTGGGTTGTTCTAGCAGAGTAGCAAAACCGATAAGGGGTCAATCAGGAGTACCAGTGACACCTGGAACTGGCAGCTGACAACTGAAGTGGCGGCAGTCTCGTAGGACTCTGCCTTCCACCTGAGGGGTTTGATGCTGTCACGTGCATGCTGTCAGGACTGATTGAATTGTAGATACCTGCCGGTGTCCAGAGAATCAGAGAACTGGCTGGTGGTGTGGGAAAAAAAAACGAGAATGCCCTGGCTGGTGTGGCTCAGTGGATTGAGTGCCAGCCTATGAACCAAAGGGTGGCCAGTTTGATTCCCAGTCTAGGGAACATGCCTGGGTTGTGGGCCAGGAGTCCGGTAGGGGGCACGTGAGAGGCAACCACACATTGATGTTTCTCTCCCTCTCTTTCTCATTCCCTTCCCCTCTCCAAAAATATGTAAATAAAATCTTAAAAAACAAACTAACAAACAAAAAAACCCCAGAAGTGTTGTGAGTACAAATAATCCAGAGTGGATTACTGTGATAGACAGAATAATGGACCCACATGACAGCCACAGCCTAATTTCTGGAACCTGAGAATATGTTACCTTACTGTAGATGTGGTTGAGTTAAGGATGTTGGGATGGGGAGATTGTCCTGCCTTAACCCAGTGGGTCCAATGTAATCACAAGCGTCCTTCTACGTAGAGGGAGGCAGGAGAGCCAGGAGTTGGAGAAAAGGGACACAGTCAAGGAATGCTGGCAGCTTTTAGAAGCCGGAAAAGGCCAGGAAGATTTGCTCATAGAGACTCCAGTGGGAATGCAGGCCTGCTGGCACCTGGATTTTAGTGCACTGAGACCCATTTTGGACTTCTGACCACCGGCACTGTAGGACAGCAAATTTGTCTTGTTTTAAGCCACTAAGTTTGTAGTAGTTACAGTAGGAATAGGAAGCTAGTACAGTTAATGCATGAGAGTGCTCAGGACAGAGTCTGGCAGTGGGGAAGAGCTCCCTAAGGTTGCTTCTTATTGTCATGATTTCTACAGGTTAGATTTTTGGGGAGGTGTTAATGAGAAAAAAAAAATACCACCTCTTCAAAGTTCCTGACATCATGGAGTTTTCAATCACATGGAGGGGACAGATTACAAATAAAAAAGTTAATAAATATTAATGAAGAGACAGAAAACAAAGGGGACCAACTCCGATGGGCTGCTGGGGCTGAGGTCTACTATAGGCGGTGATGGCAGGAGAGCCCGCTTGCAGGGGGAGGGCCCAGGGAGCTCCCCGGGAGGATGGAGCAGCCAGCATGAAGGCCCACCTCAGGGCCAGCAAGACACCCATGTGGATGAGTGGGGGCTGGGAAGAGAGGGCAGAGCAGTGGGCCTCCTAGTTCATGGTTAGAAATTGGGATTTTATTCTGAGTGGGATGGGGAGCCACAGAAGGTTTTGAACAGGGAAAAAATATCTGATTTTAGTTCTAAAAGGATCATTCCAGTTCAGAGCTTCCTAGTGGGAGCTACTGACATTTGGGGTGGGATAATGCTTAGTTGTGAGGGACCGTCTTGATTTAGGATACTGGTTCCCCAGGTACTAAAGGCTATGAGCAGTATTATGATAAACCCCAAAGCCCCCACGTGTTTCCAAACAAGGGTTTCCAAGGGTGAGGCAGGTGCCACCGCCTTGGTGGCAAGTCTGCCCTGGGGGGCGTGTGTGGAAACAGGGAAGCCAGTTAGAAGTGGGATCAGAGTGGTGGAGGTAGGGAAGGTAGAACTTCTGGAATTCTATGATCAACTAAGTGCTGGAGAAAGATGAGGGTGGGGAGAACCCCAGGTGTTTGACCTGAATATTTAGAAAAATGGAGGTGTCATTTATGGAAATGGAAAAACTGTAGAAGGGGCAGAGAATCTTGTTGATTTGTTTGTATGTTTGATGGGGGAATGGGGTGAAGTGCCATTTTCATTTTGAGAAGCCTAGAGGAGACGCTCAGGTGGGCCTATGACTGGTGTCAGGTGGGCAGGGAGGACTTTGGGGGCTTCATGGTGGCCAAAGCCTGAGGCTGGCTGAGATCACCTGGGGAGAGGATGGACGCAGAGCAAGGTCCAAAGGCAGAGTCTGAAGCCTCGACACTTGGAGTTCAGGAAGTAAAGAGGACCCGGCACAGGGGACGGACAAGGAGCAGCCAGAGTGGAAGGAGGAGACCAGCAGGGTGAGGTTCTGGAAGCTGGAGAGAGTGTGCCAGGCGCGGTGTGGGGCCCTTTCAGGTAAATCACCTCATCAGGTACTCCCATCAGCCCTGTGAGGCTCAAGGTAGATTGCAGAAAGAATGCTATGTGAGAGCATAATCCTTCTGCTTTAGCTTTTGGCAAATGAAACGTGTAATTTCATGATAATTATCCTCATTCTGCAGCATGTTGTCCTTACTTAGCATCTGCTGAGCACAGCCCTAACGTAGTGGGAGACAGGTGCTCTGATGTGTAATGACACTCGTGTGGCTGCCACCATTTTTAGGAGCTCAGGAAGGGAGAGGAAGCTGCCACTGGTTCAGGTGGCTTATTCCTGGATATCAGTCACCTGTGCCTGGATTTTGTGTATGTTCCTAGAAAAATGTAATTGACTGGAAATGATCATAGAATGAAGCAATGTCTCTGGTCCCCTTTTAAACTCACAAATGCTATCAAGTTTTAAAATTTACTTTTATTTTATTAAAAAATGCAAACATATGCCTTCTTTATGCCTAACAATGGGGTAATGGCAACTCTGCTTGGAGAAATATTCTGCAGTCACTGAAAATGTTTCTGAAAAGTAGATAATAACATGGAATAATGCTTATATTTTAAAGTTGAAAAGGCAGACTATAGTATTGCATATTGAACAGGTCACAGCCATGTAATGTAAACAAAATGAAACAAAACAGTTGTGCAGGAAAAAAACAACATTGTAAAGAGTCTGCCAAAATATTAGTAGTGTTATTCACTAGGTGGTAAAAAAATAAGAAATATATATTTTTCCTGATTTTATGTGTTTTCTGAATTTTTGTAATGAGTATGTATTATTTTAGAACAGTGTTGCCTAAAAGAACTTTATACAGTGATGGGAAGAGTCTATCTGTACTGTCTAATCCATAGCCACGGATCACATGTGGCTATTGAGCCCTTGAAGTATGACTGAGGAACCAAATTTTTTATTGTGCTACGTTATTACTAAGTCAAAGTTAAATTTTAGCAGCCATACAGGGCTAGTGACTGCTGTATTTGACAGTGCAGTCTTAAAGTACAAAAATTAGCATAAGAAAACATATTATAGCTCAATAAAACTGTTAAAAATGAAATAAACATTTGAAGTGTATTCACTATATCAAGGTTTGAAATTTCATTGCAATGTGGAAGTGAGTTTGAACTTCATACTAGGGAATGTGGACACAGCACAGAAAAACATTGGGGTTTTCATTTAAATAGTTTATCTTCTAGCTTAATAAAAAGTGATCCAGCATTAAGATTATTCATGCCCAAGTTCAGTTTTAGACCAGGAGGAGACAAAACTTGGATGTTATTCTGCCACAATTCCTGCTATTGGGAATAATATTCTTTTGTATACATGTCTAGATCTTTGTGTAAGTTCAAACCATCTGAGTAATATCTTTTGAGGTGGGAACAAGCTTATCATCCCGTTCTATAGATGAGAAAAATGTGGCCCCTGAAGGTTCAGTTCTCAAAGTCATGAAACAGAAAGCAAAAACAAAGTCTCTTAGTTTTGGAAGCTCGGAGGGTTTTAGGATCTTTTACAATATAAGCAGACCATTTTCTGATTAACTCTCTTGGGAAGGGGACTTCCCCAAGGAACTGGAAAGAGTTGCTGCTTTTAAGTCCTTTAAATGAAGTTTGTTTTTGTTTCTTGGCCTCTAGAACTGCCCTAAGCAGAAGGCAGGCTGCCCTTTATTTGGTTAGAGCTGTGTCTTGACGCTTTCCATGGAAATGCGGAGCAACAACTCCTTGTCTTTCCTGTGTTCTCACTCTAGACCCGCAGCCCCATCCTGCTTCCCTCCCCCACCACACACAGCTCCTCTTGCCCGGTGGGGAGTTAGCCAAACCTAACTCCACATCTGGCAGTTTAGAAAGATTTCGAAAGATGCGGAGCTCTCCTGGGATCGCGCTCTCAGGACTTGAGGTGCAGTGGCCAGTGTCAGAGAGGTGACCTCGGCTGGACAGCCCACCCCCTCGCTGTGCTCACTTCATCTGGGTGGCCCCAGTGTTTGCTGAGAGCAGCAGGCAGCAGTGCAAGTTAACACAAATGAATCCACTGAATGTTTCCAAACCTAAAGTCTCAATCCTATTTGGTTCAAGTTCTAGGGAAAAGTTGGAGCCAGTTGTGATTTAAAAAAATAAAATAAAAAAATTGGTTCACCCGTCTGTCAGTACCGCCAAGAAATATTCACATGAGGAGGACTATCCAAAAAAATGAAGAGTAGCTCTTTTTCAAGACAGATCTCTGGAACACTCTCCCTCCCTTGCTCAGAACCACTTCCTCTCCTCAAATCTCACTTTAAAACCTTCCTGTTTGCTTTAGCCTATGACTGACTCAGGCCCCATTCATCTTTCTTTCCTCTCTCCCCATGACCACATCCTTCCACGCTCCCCTCACCATCCACTGTGAGAATGCTCGTGGCTTCATTGCTCCCTCCATTTTCCAGCCCCTCGCCTGTGAGCCTGCAGTGACAGGCTGGTGTGTCCGGCTCCTTGCTGGCCAGCATGAGTCACCCTCACCTGGTCCAGAGGTTTCTCTGAGCCTGAGGGCCTTCTCCTCCACGTAGGTGCCCGCCAGTCTCACTGGCTCTGAAAGCAGGAGGAGGTTGTGAATTCCTATGGTCCTTCTGCCTAACCAGGCGCTTTGCAAGTTGTATTTCACAGGTTACAGACTCGGAAACTTGAGAAGCAGAACACAGAAAGGCCCTGTAATACACCCGCCAAGATACCAACTCCCAGCCACGTTTCCACTGGGAGACTTCGGGTGAAGCCTGAAGGAGAGGTGGGAATAAATCACAGGCCAAACGGAACTGTGGTCTCACCTTCAGAATAGAGTTACAATCATCTCAACTGCGCTTCTTAGTTCCCTCAAGTAATGAGGAAAATAAATTCCTCAGCGCGGTTCTAAGGAAGGACTGGCCTTGCGAAAACAGTCCCAGAGTTGAGCCCACGCGTTTGAATGCTTTTTGTTCAGGGAGTACAGGCAGCACTTCCTCAAGAGCATGGTTTCAGGCCGGGTCTCAGAAGACAGGCCTGCGCACGGCTGCCCTCCCCACAAGCCGGAGCCTTCTCCGCAGACCTGGAGGCAGGTCCGGCTGCTGCTGTCTCCATGGAGCCTCACTGCTCACTCCAAAAGAAAAGCATCCAGAACCAAGCGCCCCAGGTTTTATCTGATGAAACGCTTGTCCATCTCACCTTCGATCTTATCATAATGACAACTGTCATTTTTCTACCACGTTGTTGTTTGTAAAGCATTTTTGTCTTTGCTACGTGAAGAATGTAACACAGGTATTAATATTCCCGCTTTGCACTGGAGGGGCTAAGGTTGAAACGCTTGCCTGAGGTCACAGAGCTGGGGAGTGGTGGGGATGGTATCCTCGAGTGTCTTCTGAGGGAACCGTGGCGGACCGGAGACATCCCCCGACAAGCACATCTTGGCCCGGTCCAGAGAGCACTTCCACACTGTGGGTGAGGTGGATGGCACTTAAGAGTTGGCTTTTCAGTGGATTATGGGGCTTTTGCTTGATTTAGCAGATCTTTATTCCATTTTTTTTTGGGTATCAGGCTTGCCTCATTTAAAAAATTAAGAATGAGTCAGTGTTCCTCAAGCTCACCCAAAGAGATGGCAGAGAGATGGGGCTTGGAATTACATTTGTGGTTAAGCAATCCTGGGATTAAGTCTGGAGCAGTTAATTCTGCTGTGGGACAAACAAATCATAAAACAATTTTTTAACTGGGAAAAGAAATAATGGAAAACACCAAGTGCCCAACCTAACCTTTGAGGGAGATATATAGATAGATGTAGGTATAACTACAGATATAGATATGGATAGAATATAATTTGTATTTAGTTGTATGTTGGATTTTCTCCTCTTTAGGGCCTTCTTTAATAAACAGATGTTTCTCTGTATGTTGGTAGATCACCCTGTACCCAGAGGCATTGCAGGTCCAGTTCACGAGATTTTAGGCAGATGTGACAGATGATTTGGGGACAGAGATAGAGAGAGAGGGTTGTTAGCATGGATGCTGGGACTTGGAGAGCCATTTCTGAGTGGAGGTGGGGGCAGGGGGAGTATGGTCTGGAGGGTCGTTCAGGCCACACCTGGAACAGTGACTTGGGAAGTGACTGACGTGTTTATTTGGTGTGAGGTCAGCTACAGCTCTGAGGGCAATAACAGCATCCTTATAAAATAGACCCCCCAGGCCGGGCTGCTGGCCTGCCTGCTGCCAAACAGGGGTGGTGGTCTAATAAATGAAACATTGCTGTCAGCTCTCCATAAATGGTGGATTCATTCACCTTGTGGATCACACAGCCTCTTTCCTGCCCTCCCATTGCTTTTTAACCCCTTCCTCCTTTGTGCCGCTCATTTAAGATGAAGAGGAAGGGAAAAGAGATTTGATTTCTGTGGTTTGTTAAGTTGTGAAGAATGGAGTTGAAGTTATTTGTACAAGTTAGAAAGAAAAATCCAGTTATAAGAACAGCAGTAAAAGACCTGAACTGCAGAGTGGACCACAAATGAATATGGATTAAGAACACAGCTCTCTTTTCAAAAGCCAACTCAGATGAGGATGTGTTTTATGCAACAGCAGCTATTCTTGCCATTGGGCTTAGCTGTCATTCTTTCATATGTCACAGTCAGACCTAGGAAATTCCCTAGAAGTCCCCTCTGCCACAGAGCCTGCAGTTTCTCCACTGGAGTATGACTCTGTTGGATCTTGAAAGACTTTTTGATCCTCAGGAAAGCTGCTATCATAATACGGATCTTCCTGGAGTGAGGGTACAACATGGTTCCCTGAGAGAGGAAAGGAATGGTAACCTGTGTCCCAATTTCAGTTCTACCACTTGCACCCTGAAGGCTTTGGGAAAGGCCTGTCATTTCCCTCGCCTCAGTGACTTCATCTGTACATCAAAATGATGTGGCGATGGTGCAGGCGAAAGCATCTGCCATCAGGCTTGCAAGTATTCAAGAAATGATTCCTTCCTGCCTACCTGCCTCGGTTTTCCATCTGCAAGGTGGGGAATTGGACTAGATCTCCGAGGCCCCTTCTGCTCTCACACTTTGTGACTCTGTCGGCATCACCTTCGTACATTTCCAGCTAACACTCCAGTGAGGCGTAGTCTGTAGATTCTATCCATTATGATAGTGTTGTGATCCTGACTTTGTATTATGATATTTATTTTCTTTTATTCTGATTTTTTAATTTATATTTTTTACTTTATGGCTTTGGTTTTTTAAGTTGTCCCAAACTCTTTGGGAAATTAAAAAAAAAGTATAACTAATGGATGAAAGAATGCATTATTTGAAAGCCAGAGAAAAATACTAATACTAGTATATTGCTTTTATTGGACACTCACTATGTGTAAGGAACTGTGCTAAGCACTTTATAAACATTAGGTCATTTAATTCTCACAATAACCCTGTCGAGCCACAACTATCTTCCCCACTTTAAAGATGAGAGAACCCAAGTCTTAGAGATATCAAGCAACAATTAGTGAGTGGCAGAGCCGGGCCACAACTCTAGGTCTGGCTAAACCAGAACTATGGCTTACTGACAAATAAATTCTCAACAAGAAAAGCAAAAAAAAAAAAAAAAAAACCCAAACCCCTAAATTCCTGACTTGTAACATTTACTGATTTCCATGGTGCAAATACTCCCACCATGGCTGATTTATTAACAGTTTAAAACCAGCTCAAAGAACCTCTGAATATTTAACAATCTGCTCTTATAAGCTAGTAGGAGCCAAACCCAAAACACTCCAGAGAGAGCCTGTGTTGGTTACCACAGACCTACATGCCTCCCTAGATCACAGGTGGGGGGAAATAGAAAAGGAATGAGAAAGGAGAAATGGTCATGGGCAGAGAAAGTAAGGATGACAAGTTCATTTATTCACTCAGTCACTCCACAAAGGCTTACTGAGTACCAGCTAAGCAGCAAGCCTTTTTGTGGGTGCTTGGGATATAAGCATGAGTAAGATGGGCAGGGCACATGAGCCTTAAGAACCCAGAGTATGTTAGAGTGAGAGAGACATATAAGCCAGTACCTGAACACATTGTGTAATAGAAGTGTGAGGTCTGTCTGGAAAGAATCTAGCCATTGTTGATATTACAAGAACAGTTTGCATGACATTGATGTGACCTGGCAGCCAGGGAGAGTAGACTGGAATGTGCACGAGTGAACAATGATGACTTCACTGTACTAGTCAGTGGGGGCAGTGGATGACATTGAGTGAGCCTGTGTGCTGTGTGGCGATCTCATTCAAAACGACTGAGTGAGTAGAGCAATAAATATGCATCAGATTTTGTGTTAAGCTTGAACGTTTCTCCATGGAAACTATTCAGACTATTCAGAAGGCTTTTGGGGAAGATGCAATGAATGCAACACAAATGAATGTGTGGCACAAATGCTTCAAAGATGGTCGAGAATCTGTTGAAAGTGATCCATGTTCTGGAAGGCCTGCAATAAACAGAACTGTTAAGAATGTTGAAGGTGTAAGGGCAGCAATCAACAGAGATTAGTGACCGATGGTAAGAGAACTAGAAGCTGATCTGGAGATTCCAGAAAATACTGTATCTGTGATCTTAATGCAGGATCTTGTCATGGTAAAATTTGTACTGTGCCTTCTGCTACCAGAGCAGAAGGAACATAGTACTGCAAAATGCTAATCACTTGATTCAAAAAGCTACAAATGAACCAGAATTCCTCAAGAAGGTCATAACTGGAGAAGAACCATGGGTCTATGGCTATGATCTGAAAAAGAAGGCCTATGTGTCCAAATGGGAGTTGCCTGGTTCTTCATACCCAAAGAAGGCACAGCAAAGTCACAGTAAGATCAAGACTATGTTAACTGTGTTTTTGATTGGGAAGGTGTTGTCTATCATGAGTACACCCCTCCAGGCCAAACAATTAATAAGGAGTAACTACTCCTTTGTTTTTTGTTGGGTGAGAGATGCAGTATGATGAAAATTGTTGCAGCTATGGGCACCTAGTGATTGGCGGCTTCATCATGACAACACACCTGCTCATGCATCACGTCTTGTATGGAGGTTTTGTTGAAATATCAAATCACCCAGGTGACTCAGCTTCCTTATATCCTAGATTTGGTGCTCTGAGGCTTCTGGCTTTTCCCAAAACTAAAATCACCTTTGGGTGATAGGGCAGCTGATGGCGATTCCAACAAGGGATTTTGCAGGGTGTTTTGAACAGTGGAAAAGATGCTGGGAGAACTGTGTGAGGTCCCAAGGTGCCTACTTTGAAGGGGACTGAGGTGTCATTGTCCTGTGTACAATGTTTCTTTATCCCGTATCTTCGTCAAATGTCTCTATTTTACATAACACGTGGATGGATACTTCCTGGACATACCTCTCATATGTATGAGTCTATGGGAGTCCAGGCGAGAAAGAAATAAAATCTACCCAGTGGGCCTGAAGGATGGAGTTAGCCACGTATACATGCTAGCTTCCAGGTAACGCAAATTTTACTTCCTTTCCAATTTATAGAGAGGCTTTCCTCACTAAAGCATTATGCTCAACCTCGCTTTCTGCAATTCAGAACAAAACAGAGAAACCAAAGATGGGGTCAAGAAAGGGATAATGATGTAGAAAGGAAGCTCCTTGAAGTTAGGGGTGTCATCTGATTTACCCCTATACTCCTAATATCTAGCACCATGCTGGGCACATAACAGGCTACATATTGACTAGGTGAGCATTGATGGATAATGACTTGTGAATTTCAAAAGAGGTTGTTTGAGGAAATCAACTAGTGATTGGTACGAAAATAAGCAGTGATCCATAAGTAAATAAGGGATCATGTAGAGGAATAGAATGAGCCAAGGCAGGACATGGTAGGGACTCTGGCTGCCCAGAGTGGAAGTAAAGTACGTGGAGGTATGTGTGACCTGGAATCCCACCACCTGGGGTGTGGGCAGGGATGACCTCACTGGAGATGACCCGAAAATGGGGCAGATCTCTGGCTCACACTCTGAGAAGCAAGAGGTCTTATCACAAGCCTGCAGATGTATTTAGTGACCTTGGAAATACCAGGTATTATACTATTAATTGTTTTGTCTTTAAAGTTCAGTATGGGAAAAGCTAAAATGTAATTGGTACTGTGAAACTTGGTAATTTGTATAAATTTCACTCACATTTGTTAGCTCTTCTCTTTCTCTGATTATCTGAAAGAGGCTGCCGTTATGGAAAACCAGGTTGAATATTCTTTCTTGAGACCTACAACTTTTTTAATATGAAGTGGGTCTGCATGAGTATTTTGTAGAATATTTTCCTCATAACAGTGCCTTCTATCTGTAGATGGTTCCTAGTTTCCTAAGATGTTTTCCATAATTACTCTCTCTGAGTCCTCGAAACAATGCAAAGGTCACGAAGTTGAATTCTCACAGAGCAAGGGCCAAACTCATTCGTTTCAGGCACGGAGACCGTCCTCTCCTCCTGGTTCCTTTCTGAGAATGCCTGCCTTCTGACTGAGCAAGTCCTGGCTGAGACTCCATGCTGGCTACAAACGGTCCTTCTTACTATCTGAGAACTCCTTTCCCTCTTGTGAAAAACTGAACCTGCCTGCTCCTGTTTCCAAGCCACCTTATGACTCAACAAGCAATTGTTTTCACTCTGGCAAAATTAGGCCACCTCCAACCTAAATGCAGCTCGTTTACAGAGTAAGATCCAGTGTGGAGACAGCTCTTTCCTGAAAGGATAACAAAAGCCTGCTTTTGTGTGTATTTCACCTGATGGAAAGGAATCCCTGGTGAGGCCATTTTTTCCCCCTGAATTCTCCCCAGTCCCAGAATGTATCCAAGTTTCCAAGATAATCACAGAGGAGCCATTCATCTATGAAGATGGTGTGCTTATCTTCCAGCTCAGTAGACAGGGTGTGTTTGGGAGAGAAGGCGAGGGGGTGAGAATAGGGGCGTGGGGAGAGGGTGAGGGAGACCGAGAGCAAAGGATGAAGACAAACGAGAAGAAAATGTGTGCCCACAAATGCTGATGGGAAAAGGAGACACCAAAGGGCCAGCCCTGACTCTGGTGTCCCACCTGCCAGGGACATTTCAGCTGATTCTGTTTAGGACCTGTCATGGTCTGCCTGGCGAGCTGTCACTTCTCATCACTTGGCTCTCACTGAGGATCTTCGTGTCATCACTATCATGAAGAGACTTGGCAACTGGCAGAGAATTTCCTGGGGTTGCTACTTGATACACCATTATTTGTCTCTTATCATCTTAGTGGAGTAGTTACACCGCTGTCAGAGGTAATGGAGACCATGCCACTAAGAAAATTGGCTGTAATTTATTTATCAATTGTTTCTGCATACTATAAAAGCGACCTTCTACTTTACGGCTGGGTCTAAGGTATTTGAGAGCCCCTGAAGTTCATGGTTTTCCGGTATTCTAAGTTCTACTTATGGCCTTTCCTGTATATGACACACAACACCACCCTTGTGGCTTGCAGGCCGTTTTCTTCTTTGCTTTCTTTAGTCACAAATCATCCTGAGGCATCCCTTAAGTGCATTTGTATTGTTAAGTGCACCGGCTTGATTTGGTGTTAATTCAATTTGAGTGCCCTTAATATCTTGTGGGGGTGATGCAATTCAGGCCTCCTGTACCTTGTAAAATCGGGTCCCAGGTCTGCCTGGGAGCAAAGCACCTTTCCCATAGCCATTTACCAAAGTTGCTGATAAAATTTTCATAAGGGAACCTTTTTAGTCTGACCCTATTGTGTTATTCTACCATTAAGTCTCAGAGAACTGAGCTGGCTTCTAGTGACAGCTTATCACGTTCTCCATTACTGCTGTCTGCCTGAAGAGCTTACTGCCTGGGCGCAGCGCAAACTCCCTCCCTCACTCCCACTTCTGGTCCGTTCTGGGAAAAGCTCACAGCCCAGCACCTAGGGCTAATGTGCGATTGTCTCTCTCTGGGTGCCAGAGGACTGAACTCTCTTCTCAGTGAACTGGCTCCCCTTCACCTTAGAAAGCTTAAGAGGCCCTGAGGACTTTGCGGAGCCTCAGTGAAGTGAAGGGTGGGCTGAAGTGGGGGAAGAGCCACGAAGCACTTTACTTAAAATCACCCCCCCAGAGCAGTACTGATAATGCCAACACCATTCTGATGCATAGCTTGAGAGGGAGGATTAGGCCAGGTAGGTGTTTTTGGGGTATTGGGGTTAGAAATCTGGCAACATCATTAACTCAAACAGAACTCCAAATGGCTGTACCTGAGTTTGCATCCAGACTCAGTGGCTTACCTGCTTGTGACCTGGTTCACGTTCTTCAGTCTTGGAGCTTCAGTGTTCCCATCTGTGGAATGGGAATGGCAACATCTACTTTGTGGGCTTTTTGTGAGTGAATGAGACAACTTGTGAAAAGAGCATGGAGAATGGCAGGCACACAGACAGCCTCTTTCATGGGCACCTTAGAACCCAGGAGGCCCTCAGCAGTCACAGGTGAGAAAGCCAATTCAGAGAATAATTATCTGGATGTTACAGAATAAGAGCAAGAAAGACATTGGTCTAGAAAGGTGGTCTTCTGACCCCCTCTTTCCATCCTTCCCACTATCTCCCCAATGATGTCCACAGCCATTGGGAACTTGGGTGGATTGGGATACACAAGGCCACTTTCCATTTCCGTGCAGCTGACATTCCTTAACAGCAGACTAACCTCTTCTTGGTCATTCTGCCTTGTTTTGGTGGCTGTGTCTACACAGCGGCTTGAGCCTGCCCTCCAGAGTAAGCACTGGCTGGCTTGCTCCTGCTGCCCTGCGTAAAACAGCAGGGTGCCTGGAAACCAGAAATGGTGATGTTTCCTCAAAAGAACATAACATTTAAAATTATTCTCATAAAAGCAATTTAGGTTCACCATAGAACTGAGAAAATCTAGATAAAATCCCGATGCTGCAGTGCATGGAAGAAAACCACCTGTCATCCACCACCTGTGTTCTTCCAGGCTCTGTTCTGCACACACACAAGCTCGCTTGTTCATACCCTTGCTAGCTACAAGGTGATTTAATGAAAAAGTCACAGCCTGACTCTACCACTTGGGCAAGTTATTTAGCTTTTCTACTATTGTTTTCTCATCTATAATCTAGGGCTTCATATAGTATCTTCCTCAGAGGGTGGTAAAGACAGGCAGATGAGCCAGTCCGAGTGAAGCAGAGCACCTGGCACACAGGGATGCTGTGAGGGCTTCCCTGCAGGATTATGACTATGCACAACAGAAGCCCGGGCTCACGTGCTGCTGGACGTGCAGTTTTCATGGGTGCCATTTCACCTGTGCTCCCACCCAGCTGCTAAACTGTAATGCTTTTTTAAGCTGATCACCCAGACAGGGTATAAGGTCAGGCTCAGCCCTGCCCTCCTCCTGGATCAGCACAGTGGGGCTGAGGGTGATGACCACGTGCTCTTCTTCGCAAGGGTCTGGCAGTATTCTCACATGGATTCCCACAGCCTGACTCCTATTAGGGTTTAATTAGACCCATTTCACAGGAGGGAGAATTAAGACTGGTCAGGTATTGAAGCCATGGTACAAGGTGTCCAAGTGGATGAGGTGGACATCTTTACTGCTAAGAAATGAGCAGTGAGTGAACCACCGTAGAAGTGACTGGGTTGCTCCTGAGCTTGGGATTGACCTTTATTACACATTACACTTGGAAGTCAGGCCTCCATGGAGCAAGGGATAAGGCTGAACTCAGAAGGAGACAAGTTCTTGGAGACAAATATCTTTGAAAAGCTCTGAGAGTCTCCTTGATGTGTGTTCTGGGTGAGTGTGTATATTACCATTCTGAGTTGTTAAGCATCCTTCTGTGGGGTTCTGAGAGTGAAAGAAGTAATTTTAAGCCAGACTGGGCAAGATAGGGTCATAAATCAGGATGAAAAAATAGGGTTTGGCTGTGTGTGTATATGTACACACATGTGTGTATGCACATGGAAGTGTGTGAGTGTACACACATGTGCTCACACATGTGGATACATGTGTGTTTGTGTGCATGTGAATACATGTCTGCATGTGAGTAAACCACATGCATGGAGAAGGCATCAGCTGGAAGCTTCTTGGTGTGAGTGGGAGGAGCAGATGTGAGCCTGTGGAAGGGAGCTGGTTTTGATGAAATATTGGCTAACGCTCGGGGCACTGAAGGAGATGAGGCTCTGGTCAGGGAAGTCTGCTGCATTAGAATTTATAATAGATTAGCTATCAGCCCCTTGATCTTCAAGAGAATTTGAGGAGTTGAGGCTGAGGCATTTCTGCCTTGATTTTTCACAGTGGAAGGAAACCTCTGGAACAGCATTTCCAGCCTTTTCCCTCTGCACAGCCCAAGGCGGTGAGAGCTTGCTGTTCACACCCCTACTCAGGTCATTTGGAGAGGCTGACAGTGCCCAGGAATGCTGACATACTTCACAACGCCACACAAGAAAGGACCCACTCAGATTCCTAAGGGGAGCTGCTGCTGGTCCATCCCAAGCTGGAGTGCAGCTTTGGATGTGATTGCCTAGGCCCCCCCTCCCTCTGCAGTAGCTCAAAATCCATATTCATCTGTCTGCTGGACTCCCCTCTCCCCGTCCATCTGTCTGTCTCTGTCTGACTCTCTTCCTCGCTCTCTGAGGTAAAGGGTGTTCACTCTCATGAAAAGGGGAGTGTGCCAGGATGTTCCAGATGAGCTGCTGCCAGCGATGTTACTTTAACCACCAATGAGCTGAAGCGGCAGGGAAAGAGCAAGGGGTGAAGTGTGGTTTGATGTCTGGGTGCGCTGGGGAGGTGATTCATATACCATGAGCCCCCTCAGGGTCCTCAGTTAAATCCCAGCCTAGCTCCTCTGGCTGAATTGGAACTCTGAAGTCCAGCCAAGGAGCATTCTTATTTCTGCCTCTGCAAATGATTGGTGGGTCAGAGGCAAAAGACAGGGAAGGGGTAATTCTTTTTCTGGAAAAATTACCTGCTGGGAAAGAAGGAATTGTATGATGTGTGTGACAGGAAAGTCCAGCCAGGAAGGCCCTGGCTCTCATATTACCAAGCCGCCTTCTGAAGCCAGAGGGACTTTTTTATTGCCTGAGAGGTCTGTGGGTCCCAGCCAAGGTGGCCATGGCACAGCTTTGGCAGGGTGTGGTGGTCAGGGGCTGTGCACCAGGGCTCTGGAAGCCAGGCTGGGAGTGAGGGGGAGGGAAGCTGGGTATGGGGCATCACTGTCCTTATACTCACACTCCTGAGGCAGGAGAAAGATGTAGACCAGAGAAGAGCTACCGCATTTTGTATTTAGCCAAGGAGAGTGGAGTTGCTATTGCACCCACTTTGGCCTTTGTATGACATTTCACATGTTTGGCCACCCTATCTTCACCCTCCAGCTCCTAAAGACTTTCCTCTGTCTCATTGAAACTTCTCTCTGTTGCATAAGCATCTTTCATTTAGGGAAACCCCCTTCCCCAGTGCTTATTTATGCAGGGTCTGGTGTGGAGATTTGGGAGCATGTGACCCATGTCTGGCCATTGTATTTGGTTTAAAGATGCCAAGATGGTCTGATCAGAATGTTGGAAATTTTGGTTGGATCTTCTGGAATGGAGAAGTTCCCATTCATCTGGGTTGGTGAGACAGATGAGAGGATAAAAGCCTGGAGCTTTGGGGGCCACCATGATGAGAAAATCTGCTCGAAATTGAAGCCACTGAAAGGGGGGAGCAGAGAAGAGGTGGATAGAGATGGCTTTTGATGGCATTTAAGTTCTGGGATCTAATCATACCCGAGGCCAGGGTCCGTTCCTGGATTCTTCAATTATATTAACCAAGAAATTTCTCACTCCCTCTTTTTGTCCAGTTTGATTCTCTTTCCTGCTACTTGTAATTGAAAGTGTTATGTCTGTATATTAGATTGATACACCTTTTTGTCTTTCTGGCTTGGAGGTCCCTCACTCTTTCTCCATCACTCATGTATGCATATCTCCCAAAGTTAAGTCCTCACTTTCTGTGGTTTCTTCTTTCCCTCACACAGGCTTTCTATCCCCCCTTGTGGTGGCAGCCTCTGTGAGAATGATCCCACATTCATGGTTCCAAGTCAGACCTTGTTCCTCATGTCCAGCCATCAATAACACATCCCCACATGTGCATCATGCACACGGACATGCACAGCTGGCTGAAGTCAAGATGTTCCTCCTGATCCTTAGGAAAAAGACAGCCCCCCTTCTCCCCTTCCTCTCCTTCAGCCCTGCCATCTGGTCCCCCAGTTCAAAGTCAGAATTATCTTTGATTCCTTTTCCTCCTTCCTGCCCCGTACTGAATCATCCATCAAGTCTTCAAAAATTTCTCTTGTGTGTGCCATTTTTTCTTCAACCACCACCATCCCCTGGTCTCAGATCTATCACTATTATCTCAAAAGCCCCTTACCTGGCTCTTTAACACCCATTTCAAACTGTCACATCATCTGGCACCCTTCTTTTTATTTAACTTTCCTGATACCTCTTTCACCTCACAGCTCACCTGAAGAAAACAGATTTCTTACTGTTGCTCATCGCCATGCCCCTCAGAGATTGCCCTCCCTGGCCATGAGAGGCCGCAGGAGCATTTTTCTGGAATACTAATTTGACTGTAGGATTTCTCGGGTGTGGGAAGTTCAGTGTTTTAACTAGAAAGTAATTAAAAACATGTTTGTGTTAAAATAGATTGATTCTGTGTAAAGTAGAATTCACATGAATTTTGAAGAGGAAACATAAATTTCAAAGAAGTCTAAGACTGACTGCAGAGGTTCACTTTCAGACACTGCCCAAGAGTTCTGGGTTCCTTTTTCCTCTGCGATCAGGAGGGAAGTTTACAGAATGCCAATATGTAGAGTCTTGTCTAACCTCCTCAATTTGGTGTCTACCTCAACTGGTTCTTTTTACCCATACTGTTCTCCTTGTCCCTCATTATTTCCTGGAGATAGAGGCCTCTTCTGGCCAACACTTTGATTCCCAACCTTGTTTCATATCACCATCTCCTTTTCCAAATGGTCTCTCCTTCTACTTCATTAGCATAAATCATTTGCCTTTTTTACACATAATCACCAGCACATAATTGTCTCATCCTTTTCTTAGCCTGTGTAGCCATTGGACTCTCCATCACTAAATTGATTATATGCAGGACAAGAGTCACCTACTCAAAGCCCTTAGGTCTGCCTCTTGTCCGCCTGTGGAATGATGTCTGGGCTCCTCAGTGGGACACACCAGCTCTACGTTGGTCTGGTCCCTGAGTGATGTTCCAGTCTCAGCTGTCCTTGTGACCTTTTTATCTTTAGTGTCCAGACTTCAAGAACCACTGTCGTGCCCCCGAAGCACAGTGGTCATTCTCACCTCTGTCCGGGTCTTCTCCATTCCTTCTCCTTCTCTTGTCTTTATCCATTAAGACTCAGCTCAGGCATAATAACCTCTTGGTGGCCCCTCCTGAGATATCTTAGCCCCCTGAGTAGAGCTCCGTCTCAGAATAGATTGGAACAGCTGGGCTTGCCTCTTTCTCTCCTCTCCTGGCTGTGAGCTGCCTAAGTGCAGGAACTAACCATCTTTTTTATCCCTGCTATAATGTTTCTTAAATGCACGGATCAATGAACAAATAAGAGATATCAGGAAACTTAGGGTTTAGTGTCTCTGTCCCTTATCTATATGATCTTAGGCAAGTCACTTTACCTTTCTAAGCCTATTATTTTTCAATCTTTTTTTCTTTTTCAATTACAGTTGAAATACAATATTATATTAGTTTCAGGTATATGACAGAGTGATTTGATATATATTTATGAAGTTATCACCATGATAATTCTAGTACCCATCTGACACAATATGTAGTTATTACAATATTATTGACTCTATTACTTATATAGTCAATATAGTCACTGCATTTTATATCCTTGTGACTATTTTTATAACTACTGATGTGTACTTCTCAGGCGCTTCACCTTCACCCATCCCCTCAACTCCCTCATGTCTGGCCACTGTTAGCTTGTTCTCTGCATCTGTGAGTTTGTTTCTGTTTTGTTTATTTTGTTTTCTAGATTCCACATATAAGTGAAACTGTATGGTATTTGTCTTTATCTGTCTGACTTACTTCACAGGTCCTAACACCTGCTCGGCCCATCCATGTCGATCCCTATTTGCCTGAGGGTTCCTGGGATATCGGTGATAACAACAGATTCGGGCGTAAGTCCGAGCCGGGACTGAGACCGCAGGTGAGGAACTGGGGGCGGGCGGACGCGCAGGCCCAGATTGCCTCCTCTGCATGATAGCACCGCTGACATACAGAAGCATCCACATACTCAGGTTTGGTTTAGGAGGTCTGGGCACAGGCCAGCAGAGAGACAATTTGGGGTAAGACAGCATATTTGTGTGTGTGTGTGTGTGTGTGTGTGTGGGTGTGTGTGTGTCCCAATCCAAAGGGAAGCTGTCAAATAAATTTTTAAATTCCAAGAGCTCTTGCGTGTTTATTGAAAATCCCTTTCATAGGCACTCAGTTTTTGTTTCCTGGATGTAGAATCTTCATGGATGTAGAAATACTTGATCAAAAATATTCTTATTTCTCCTAGAATATTATATTAATTTTTAAAAATATTTGTTCTGTTCCTTACCTCAATTCTACTTCTTGTGAATTCCCTTTAGGTCTCTTTATTTTAGGTTTGTGGTTTTTCTCAAGTGCCTAAGAATAGACACCTCTTCCATGTATCTACATTTAAGAATGAGGGGCAGAAGCTAAAGAAAAAAGTCAGTGTGCACAGGTGGGGCCGTGGAGTGGCGGACCTCATCAGATTGTGATCTGACAGTTGATCTGATACGAGCAAAGCGAGGCCTTTTCTGCTGGTGGTGTCGGTTTCTGCACTCTCCTGTCTCTTCCAGTGGCCAGTCTGAGGTGGGTGAACAAAGTGGGAAACTGACCGGAAGGAGGGGTTACAAAATTTCACTTCACCTTCTGGTTTTCAGTATAGCATCTCACTGCTACTCGGCTTTACCTGCCTCTAAGTCGAGAGCCCTTCTGGAACAATCTAGCCACAGTCCCAGCCTCTTTTCTTTCACTTGGGTGTAGAGTGGGTTCTTGGTATCAATGGGCTAAATGAGGGATGGGAGGCATCTACATTTTCTGCAAAGACTGTCAATCAGGCTCCCTATGCTCTGCCTCATATTCTACCTGCCCCCGTATTCTGAAAGGTCCCGTACCTTCAGTTGCTGAGCCTTCCCTGTTGTTTGTGCTTCGATCATACTTCTCCTTGGCTTCCAGGCCCACCCACTCTGTCCAGTCAGGCTTTATCTTTATTGACTTTGATAAGCGATCTTTAATAACATTCTCCTTGTTCTGGAGGACTTCTGCAATAAAAAATAATTTTACTGGTATTTTAGTGAATTTTATTGGGGATCCCAGAAACAGATGAATGCACATGTTAACTTTGCCTTGTTGAACCAGAAGTTGGGCTTATTTCCTTTTTTAAAAAATCTGTTACTACTGTACAAGTACTTTTTCAGATTCATTTATGTACAAATACTTTTTTCAGTTCCTTCCCACGCCTGTCAGTGTCCTGGGCACGAGGAAGGCATTAGTGACCACCACAGACCCTGTCTGTTCCTCACAGTGTTTGCAGTCTAGTGGAGGAGATGCCCTGTCAAACAGGGTATTTCCAAGGGAGGAGAAGAGTGCTGTGGAAAAAATAAGTGCTTTCACAGCTTTGTGGAAGAAGTGACATCTAATCTCGGATGGTTTAGGTAAGTAGGAGTTAACCAGGTAAGTGGCGGAAAAGATGTTCCAGGTAGAAGAAAAACAAATCTGAAGGTTTGGAAGTAAGAGAGAACAGGTATACATAAAGGATAAAAGTAAATTCAAAACATTACAGAAATTATTAAGGAGACTGACACACAAAGAATGGGGCTGGAGAGGAAGGAAAGAGAGCAGATCATTTGGTGCCTCATAAGCCCTGGTTTTAGATTTTACTCTGAGAACAGCAGGGAGCCACCAAGTGCTGTGAGTACAAATGTGACTTTGTCACTTTTTAGGTGTGTGTGTGAGTGTGTGTGTGTGTGTGTGTGTGTGTATGGAGGTGTTGCGGTGTTTTCTTTATCTCAGTTTTATTGTTGTTACTTTATAAATATATAGCAACTATATATATATATAATTTATTTATATATGTATGTATATTTATATATAAAATCCATATTGTGAGGTTCATATAGTCCAATGATAGTTATATGGAGCTTGCGTTATTGTCCTTGATATTCAGGTTTTTTTTGTCTTGAATTCCATTGTCATGTTGAAATTGATACTCTGACCTTTGACTCATATTTGTCCAGAATCACCTTTATGTTTCTTTTAATTTCCCTCAGAGATTGTATATTGTTGATATAGATGCAAAAACAACTTTTAGCTAAGCTGAGAGTCTCTGTCTTTTCTATATTTACACTCATTTATCCCTATAGCTATCTTGGATCTGCCTATATCCTGTCCATTTATCATTTATCTATTACTTATCACCTAGCATCCATCTATACCCTCATCCTGAACAAGTTGGACTTGTTAACACATTCTCATATCTCTTTGCTCTCATCCCTTTCCATTATTTCTTTCTTGATATTGTTTAAAACTTTTGTTCTGGGTTATTATAGATACACTCATCTGTTTTTTAATTTTTTAGACAGGAATAAATTGTACTAAATTATTTGAATCCCTTTCCCCCCATATTTCTTTTAGAAACCTCCTGGCTTTACTCCTTACCTGAATTTTCTGTGTTGTTCTTTGTGTGGCAAACCTGCTAAAGCCTTCTGTGCTGGAGGACAGATATACTGAGCCATCAGATTTAAGTAATAATTTGGGTGAATATAGAATTCTGTATTAAAATTGTCCTTTCCTTTAGGGGTAAGATTTACCATGCCTGCCTATCTATGTTGATAGAGGGACTCAAAGTCAGGAAGGGTAGGGGTAAGCTCCAAAGCAGAGTGCTCAAGGTCCCACAGAATGATAGCACCCCCCCCCCCCCCAATATTTAGCCCCTCCATTAGGCCACAACTTTGGTTAGCAACCTCCCTTAAATGCTCTGTAAAGGCAACCTAGAAAATAATCTATATGAATAAATTTTCCAAACTCTGGGTGATAACCCCATTAATAGGTCATGAAATCAATTTAGCGAGTCAGTCAGTACAGGGTGGGAGAGGAGAGAGAGAGGCAGGTGGTGGAGAGAGAAGGGGAGGGGGAGGAGGAAAAAGAGAAGGGAAGATAGGGAAGGGGAGAGGAGAAGAGGGAAGAAGAAATAAAATGGAATAGAATAGAATAGAATAGAACAGAATAGAAAAGTTGAAAAATATAAATGACATCCCAATAGCAAACACAATGTATCTGTGAAACTTATGTGTACAGGGCACATAGGTTACTGAGTCACTGTGTAAAATGTGTTTTCTCATTGTAATGGAAGTCGGAATCAATTGAAAGAACACAGCTTTGGACTGTGAACCCTGAATTCTGAGGTGAGGTGGCCATGGAGGTGATAGGAGTGAATGCTCAAGGCCAACTGGTCAGACCACATTTTCTCATCACTTCCTCGCCCCACAGTGCGTTGGTGCTGCCCGGATTTTACCCACCTCCCACTCGCCCCTGGCTGATGCTGCTGGTTTCTGTTCTGTAGTGGGACAGGAGACTATCCTCCAGAGGTTATGTGGGCAAGAGCAGGACTTGACAGCTTTCCCTCAACCTATTCTCCATGACTTTACTGACACCTCCTGTCCCAGGCTGGTCCCCACTATGCAGTTAGTCTACCTAGGGGTTCCCCACAGTGTTTTTGTTAGTTCCCCAAATCCAGTCTTGCTTCTTATTTCTGTGGTTCTTCCAGATCAGCTCTGTGGGAGGGATCCAGCAGCTCAGTCTTGTTCTCACCTTTTTGGGAAGCAGAAACCTTTCCTGCTGTCTAACCTGCAGCCCCCATTGTCCTGTGCCCTGCTCCTCAGCATCCTCAGCCTCAGGCCCTCCCACCTCAGTAAATCCTCAAGCTGCGTTCTCTCCCTTCCCCCATGCACTATGTCTTTTGACTTTGGCCTTTGCCTGTGACTATTAGAAACCTCGGGCCCCAGCCAGCAGGGAAATTTATAGCTAAACAATTACATTGTTGAAACCCTGACAAGTCCACAATGGTTAATGGCTCTGAAAATATGGGAGAGGTGTGAACGATCAAATCTATGAGGCTCCATATTGTGGGTCTGCAAAGAAAGACTTGTAGGATCTATTTACTTTGATGGGAATTTTTCTTTTTCTTTTCCTTTTACATTTTTGTTCCAAATGCTGGTCTCACTTAATATGGATTCATTACCTGGAGGATGGCTTGGATATTTGGATAATCATCTTCTAAATAGTTACTTTTCCCCCCTTTCCTATTATGATTTTTGGAACTTGGCCAACAACAATGCAACAGGCAAGCAACAGAGTGAGAAAAAAGCAAATTGTGCTGGGTTACTAGTAAATTATCATAGATTAGATGCAGGTGGGATTCTTCAATTTCCTAGCCTGGCAGAAAGCTTTTAATAAAGCAGCTCGAGGAGGGAGGAACAGCTTTTTAAAAGGCAGTGTCATGGAATTTGGTGAGGAAAGGAGAAGGGGGGATGGCTCCGTGGTCAAAGATAAAGCTATGCTGCCGGAAGGGCAGGTGCTCAGTGGCCAAGCCATCATGGGCAACCTCAAGAACTGGGACTTGGTTTCACCAGGGCAGATCAATTATAGGTTTGATTCGGCACTCCATTGCAGTAGCATCATACCTGTATACCTTTGCCATGGTCTTTTGGTGGGTGCGATGTGTTACTGCTTGACTTTAGGCTTGGCCAATGGGCGGTTTATGGATGTGATGTGAGCATAGGCTTGAAACAGACTTGTGAGAGTAGGTTTTCCCTTTTATGCCCCCGCTTTTAGCCATGGAAGGAACATGCCTGAGGTTTAAGTGCTGGTCCAGGGAAAGCAAGAAATGTATGGAGGAGCTCTAAACCCAATCCATAGGTTGGAGCCAAGCCCAGCCAAGCTCAGCCTCCATCAGTAGCCAAACCCCTGCCAACTCACAGATGTCTGAGAATAAAGAAAGCTTTTTGTTGATTTGCATTGAGGTTTTTTTGTGGTTGGTTGTTATGCAGCAAACCTGACTGTTGCACGCACTGAACAAGGCTGCCCTTGGCCAAATGAGAGAGATACCCTTGCTCTTTTTTGAGTTGATTCCTGAGTTTAATAAGTAAAGGTGGTTTCAGAACCCAGGAAAACTCTAAAACATTGCTTTCTGTGGCAAGATGACCACTCCCAATGGTTAGTGCCATCACCTCAAAGGTATGGGGAGAGGACAGAGACAGTCTGCAGCACTTGCCAAGGTACAGCAAGGACAGTTGAGGGTTCCATTCTAGCAAAGAGCAGGGATACAGCAATTCAAAATGTTGTTTACTGTGGGAGGTTGCAGTGAAGGCCTTTGGGCGATCTGCAGGTAACTGTGCCAAGATAAAGGGGAAGAAAGTCTTGAGATCTTTTATGGTCATGTCTTAGTTAAGAATGGGCAGGAATCCACTAGCCTTGACTGATGTGGCTTCTAATCGAAAACTGGAAGTATCAGTGATTGAATTTGACTGACACCAGGTCTCAATTGTCAATACTTAGCCTAATGTTAAACAAATAAGAGATGATCAATAAATCGACTTGTAATTGATAGATTATCAGGAAGCTTAAACCTAATCACAGCACTGCCATTAATTAATTACATGACCCTAGACTAAAAGCTTAACCTTGCAGTTCCCTCATGTGGAAATGAGCATGAGACTATTTGATGTTTATAGTCTCTGTAATTGCTGGTAAGATAAAATGAGATAAAGATGAAAAAAGTTTGCAGTGTTCCAGAGGTTAAAGAATATTATTTACCCACAGATACTGCTGTCTTGGGTGTGCTTGGGACTTGTGGAATGACAAAAAAAAAATCGAGGCAACGATGCAGCCTGAAAGGGGTCATAATGAGGTATTCCCCCCTGCAGGAAAATGGACCAAAGAGGTAGCTGAAATTTTGCTCTGCCCTTTTGCCACTGTAATTTATGAGAACAAGCCAGGTCTCTGGGTTAAGAAGTCAAGATTTTGATTGCACCTCACATCACATGCTGGGAGTCCTGATTTGACCTGTGATTGTTTTGTAAAAGCCTATCCCCAACTGGTCACATTGCAGGATGAAACCAGCCCCATCTCTGGTCACAGGCTACCTGTCCTCTTTTTAAAGGTCCCCAGTGACACGGCATTATGGCTTGAACCATGTCCCTCCAAATTATATATTGAATCTTACCCCCCCCAGTACCTCACACTGTGACCTCATTTGGAGATGGGGTCTTTAGAGAGATAATTGGTGTGAACCCTAAGCCAATACCACTGGTGTCCTTCTATAGAGGGAAAATATAGTAGTTCCCCCTTATCCAGGGGGGTGTGTTGCAAGAAACCCAGTGGATGACTGTATATACACACCTTTTCACTTAAAGGAAGCACTTTAGGGCTTCTCTTTGGCTATCTGAATTGCCAGCATCACTAACTCTTGTGCTCTGGGGCCATCTTGAAGTAACATAAGGGTTACTTGAATACAAGCACTGAGATACATCAACAATTGGTATGATGAAAGAAGCAGCTATTAAGTGACTAGTGGACAAGAAGCCTATATGAGTGGAGACTCTGGACAAATGGATGACGCACATCCCTGGTGGGGCAGAGAGGGACTTGCCAGATTTTGTCATGCTACTCATAATATAAACTTCCACATGTGCAGGCGGGCCAGGCTGAGAGAATTCAGAGCAACAGAGCCTGAGGCATGATGGGCCTAGGCTTCCTGGTGTGGGGGGTGACAACGTTTCTTCACAGTTTATACCTCTAAGCATCAAACATTCTAATTGATACGGGGCTTAAGAAAATTGAAATCTTGTGTTCTTGACAGGTATGCTAGATCTCCTCAGGTGGGTTTGTGTGGTGGGAGGGAAACCTAGGTTTTAAATGGTGAACTGTCAACTGTATTCATTTAATGCAACAAATATTTAAAATATTTGCTTCCTATTGGTTAGGTTTTTTAAATGCAAGACAGAGCTCTCAAATGACTTCTCCACTGATCCAGTATTTTATCCCAATTATCCTACCTATCCATATTATAGAGTAGGTATGATCACCTAGTGAGCTGGGCACAACGTATGATTCATAAATATAAGAACCTTAAAAATTCCTCAGAAATCTGATATTGATTTCATAAAGCTGTCTAAATTCTGTTTAGAAAAGGAGGCACTTAGTTCATGTATGATGAAAAAAAAGGAAAATATATTATAGCCTTTCATTTCTAAATGGCTGCTCTTGGAAAAGGTACTTGGAGTCTTCCTCACAAACATGTAAATATTTTTCATAGTGTCATATCTCCGGTGGCTTGAAGAACTTGGAGAATGAAGGACTTTGTGCTGTAAAATGATTATTTCCATTACTTCTGATCAAATAGCTTAGAGGGAGTTGAACTAGACATGATTCAAACTTGTTTGATGCAGAATAAATCCATTCACATATACATAGTAGGTATGATAGGTTTTTAAGTTTTAGACATTCAGTCTCTTTTCTTTTGTGAGGGCCTCACTTTGATGCTAAAGAACTGACAACCTTGGTTCCCTGAATCTCCAAATCTCTGGCCAATGTAAACTTTCATCAGTGTTTCTAACCTGGATGTGTGGTAATTTGCTTTTTAAGGGACAAAGAAGTGTCAATTCTTGAAAAGAATAAACTTTCCTAGTTTTACTTCAAGTAACCAGTGTATAACCCAGTTTTCCTTTTAGTTAAATTTATGAATCTGTGGGGTGTGTGTATGTGTGTGTGTGTATGCACACACAAGCATGAGCTTTTTATAAACCAGTAGCAAATAACTTAAGAGATGTGGTCACAGAGAATTGACTGTGCATCCTTTTCTTGAGTGAGAAATAATAAATCATTCTTCTCAGGTGAAATCTTTTATTTATGTTTTGGGATTCCATTTTATCGAGAAAGCTTTGCTTTTCCTTTTTGGCTTTGTCTAAGCTGTACTTTAGCAAGTAATTCAAATCAAGCTGACATTTATTAGTGAGGACACGGTCCACTCCAGTCTCATACCCACAGTTCAGCTGTTGCCATTCCAACTTTGCTGTGAACTTTTCTGTTTGTAAGTATGTGTGTGTAATAACAATGTTGTGTAGTTGCAGATTTTCTGTGTATGGGTCAGTAGAATAAAATCACTACCCATTCCCATACCGTAGACATTGGTTAACAAGGGTTTTTATTTTGTTATGAAAAGAGTGATAACTTAGAATCTGAGCACTTAGATAGGGTTACCAAAATCAGGAATACAAGATTTTATTAATGGCTTATATGCTGAGAATATTTCCACTTTCTGAGACATTTCACTCTCATCACTTTACCGTCACGACAATCCTTAGGGTTAGGTGGCCACATGCCTTATCCCTATTTTATGGTTGAAGGAAAGCAACTCAAGGAAGCAAAGTGATTTTTTTCCCCAAGGCCACTCAGTTAAGTAGTGGCCAGTCCTTTCCACCACAGGGAGAAACAAAGTTTGAAACAGTGCTCCAAGATCATGTCCAAAATATTGCCTGCATTGTTCTTGACATTGATTTTTTTATGATATTCCATGGAAACTTTAAATAACTCCCTTTGTTGGAAAATGAAACTATTTATTTGTGCTCTCTGGCTGGCATGCCTGTTAAATCTTCTGTGCTGTTAAATACTTCTTGGGGCAAGGGCAGGGGTAGTTCTAGAAAGACACAGCTTCACATTCCTTTCCGTCTTAGAGACCCAGAAATTCAGATTTTCTGGAGTTAGAGCCTCTTTAGGTTTAGGTGTTGGAAGGATCTTTTGATGTTGTTAGCTCCCCCATGGAAAAATTATAAAGTGTGGAGGGTCTTTCTGCATCTAAGAGATATTATTTTGTCCTCTTAGCCATATCTCTTGGAATGCTCCCTGTGATTTCAAGACCTCATTCAGTTAGCAAAGTTTGGAGTGTCTGTATGTGCTGGCAGCACTCAGCCCCTACGCTTAGTGATCTTATCATGTTTTCTTGTTTACAGAGACTGTGTTCAGGAGCAGTCGATTGTGCTGAGATTAGTGATAGACTAAAGAGACCAAAACATTGTTTTTCTACTTGAGTTACTCTGTTCTTACAGAATATTCTATTGAGTAAATGTTGGACACAGGTGGTTCCTTTTAAACCTGAATCAATATGTTCTAGAAGTTGTGCTATTAACGTTTGAAACCAATAAAGCAGGATGCTTAAAGGCTGTTTCTTTAAATTGAGAAAAGAGTACCTTTTGGTCCTGGGCACCATTTTTGTTTAACTTTGAGGATTATTGGAGGCAGTTTACCAGCCACCTGGCTTGGGAAGAGGGGGTGGCCCACCCAGCAGGAGGGGAGCATGTCAGACAAGCCAGAGCCCTTTCCAAAGGAAGGAAGGAAGTGGCTTCCTCACTCCTTTGTCCTCTTCTGTGTCTATACTCCCATTCAATGGCTTGCTACATTTGTCAGAGCTTGGTCAGGGAAACTGAAACACTGTAGGTTTTACAAAGCCGTACAGTCTGTAATTCAGAGAATTAGAAGCTTAGGAAGCTGTTGGAAGGACTAGGGAGCTAAGGTCAGGGAAACTCCCACTGCTCATCTCAGCTGCCTGCAGTGCTGCAGTGGGTAATTCTCAAAAGCTTGGCCGGAAGTCACCATGAGTTTCAAATCTCCAGGAGGCCAATGATTCTCTAGGGCTTGCTTGGAAACCCCCACATCTGTGGAATGACCACATGTCTGCTTGGAATTCATGCAGGAGAACTCTGGCTTTCAAACTTTGTGCAAAGGCCTCTGGGAGGCACACTCTCACGCACAACAGCACAGAGGAAGATTTCTGAGAAATGTGTGTTTAGGCTCCTCCCCTGTGATACAGAGGAGAATGCAACAGGAGGAGGTGCTGATACTGAGTTATATCAGCTGACAACTAAGGGCATTGCCTGTATCCACTTTAAAGACATGTTTTGGCCGTCACTACATGTAAACCCTGGTTACCGTGCAATAATGGGTGAGACCAACACTGCATGATGATCTCAAATACAATGATAATTACAAATATGAATACAAACACTAATTGAAATTTGGTAGTCTTTTTTTTCTCTTTAAAAAATTCACTTTTAGCAAAAAACTAGGGAAATAAAAATGAAGAGAGAAGGAGACCAATGGTGACCTTTGAACTGGCCTTTCTATCCCCAAGGCAAAGAACTTCATTCACCAGTGAAGATAAGTGAAAAAAATCCATAATGGTCATTTCAGTTACTCACTGAGTCTTTACCAAGCCTCAGTAATTTCAAATATTGGCTACGAGTTATATATTTCAACATAAAGAGAGAGACTCCTCAATCCACAATTCCTAAGATGTCTGATGCAGTGAAATACTTCTAGGATATTAATTCAATAAAGGAAAACATTTTTCCTTTTAAAAGTAAAGGGGGGATGACCAAGGAAATAGAAAATACAATTCTTGCAGAGAATTGTCTCCTGGTTCTTCTCTCCAGTCCTTTTTTCCCTTTAATCCCCGTGTCTTCATCTGCTTGTTCTCAGATTCCTCCTTCTCTCCACACACCCATGATGCCATTTGCCCTTCCCTTTCTTTCTTTCTTTTTTTTCAAGGAGAGGTGGCCATAGCCAGTAATGCTCATCCCTCACCCCAGCAATACTGATTGTATTCATATAAATCATTTGTGGATAACATATGATTAGCTGACTGCTCAGGCCAGTAGGTCTTGAAATGTGTCTTCCTCCCAAAGCCCTTCTTCCCTCCCACATACGTCTTTATCACTGGATTTCAAAGACAGATAATGCACAGGAAGAAGTAAGAGCCATTTTTTTTTGCCCAGCATCAGCTCCTCCCACCAAAACTCACCATTGTACCCAAAGGGAAAGAAACAAGATAATTAGGATTATTTTTTCCTTAGAAAATTTGCAAGACGAAGCCCAAGAGACAAAGCATGCCAGATGTTGCGGAGAGCATGACCACTCAGTCCCTTTGGCCACACATGCTGAAGTCATGAAGTCAGGAAATCTGACTCAGGAGTCACCATCCAATGTGGGAGCTGACGAAGCACCAAATGGTCTGGGACAACTGTAACCCAGGCCATCCCTGGAGCACAGCCTGGTCTGAGGGCCTTAGTGGGCAGGAGCCAGCCAGAGCGAGACGGGAAGGTTGGGACGGCTTCAGCACGTCTGGGAAACCCTAAGTGGTCAGATCAATTCTGGGGTCAGGATAAGCTGCGGGCTGGGTATCCCTGCAGTTGCAAGTGAAATCCCACCATGTTCTTGATCCATCCTGATGCCTGGAGTCTTCCCTAGGTGAACGGTACCTTGGCTGCCTATGCCTAAGACAACAGGATAGGATGTCCAATAGGTTTAGATGAGAGAAAGTGAGAAAGTACATACTTCCATGTTTTTCTATTCTAAGTTTATCTTTATTAAAATCACAATGTGAGTCAGTTATTACTTCCTATAAAAATGAATGATGACATAAGAATGAAACAAGGTTTTAAGTACAGGCTCTAGGCTCAACTTGTTCCTCACTGAGCCCAATTACAGTTAGTTCCTGCTCTGTCTTCTGCTGTTGTTCCCGGTCCAGTGGCATATTTACACCAGTGTTTTTATGGGTTCGAACGCTTGAGCTCTATGCTCATTTTCTCCAGTCTTGACATCACTTGGCAAAGCAATCAGGATTCTCCTCTTTGGCCTTGCTAATCAGCCCTGGAGACCAGAACACCCTTCTAGACTCACATGAAGACACATTCCCCAGGCATGGAGTCTCATAATCAACACTGTCCTTGTGCCCTGGTTCTCAAGTAAGTTCACATTAATAACCATCCAGGAAACTTGTTATAAATGCAGATTCCCGGCTGCCAGCCCCCAGGTCTGGGTGGGCCACTGCAGAGCACTGCATCTTTAGTAAATTTCCAGGTGAGCCTGACAGAGTTGCTGAGAAATGCCAGCCTGCCTGGCACAGCTGCATCAGGAGCTTCTTTTTACCACGATGCTTCTGCATGACTCCTTTGGTTCCCCCCACCCAGCAGGTGCAGACATTCGCTAACAGAAGTTCTTTGCTATATGTCAGAGCATTTTACAACTAGCTTTCTGCAGAACAGTAAAAACAAGAGTTCAACTTATAGGAAGCCAAACAACTTTTAGCAGAGCAGTCAAGTGATTTCCTCACTGGGCTCTGCTCTGCAGCAGATCTGAGAAGCTCTGTTCACTCTGGACATTTTTGCAAGTTTACCCTGGGCCCACTTCAGATTCACCCTGCAAGAGACCTCAATTTTCCAGGTAGCATCCAGTCTCCCAGAGCCATCACACTGGTTTACTTCAGACCTGCATCCCCAGGGGTGGGCAGGAGCTGGCTGAGGCCTGAGGCCAGCTGAGCAGCAGAGCCTTGTGCCCAGTGCTGCCTGGTGGCCTTGTGAGCTCTGCAACATGGGTGGTCCCCGAGCTGGCAGAGTGCAAGGCTGCGGGAGTTCACAGCCCCCTCTGGGGGACATGACGAATGGCCTCGCTGACAAAACGTGGTCTGCTTTCCATCTCTGAGCCATGAACGGTTTCGTTTTCAAAGCAGGAAAACAAACCACGGGAACCAGACACAACACACACAGGCCACAAATGATATAGCCATTTTCTCTCTCAAGTAAGAGACTGCAAAGGTAAAAGAAAAACAGCTTTGTTAGAATTCTTTGATGAAAAGCTAATACAGAAAACTCAACCAGAGCTTGTAATGAAACCTCCTGTGCCCTGGTTGAGATTCAGTCCTCTCTGGTGGGCAGACCCACCTGACATTGGTCCTTTTCAGGGCCTTTCCAGTCAGGCTCCAGCCCCAGTGCCTCCCAGGCCGCTGGGAAGGAGGGATTGGGTAGGGTGTGCAATGCTCTCAGTGCCCCTGCACCCAACGACTCCATTTCTATCTGACCCATTAATATTGTGCGACTAAAGTCTCTTTTGAAGGAAGGCTTCTGCAGATAAAAGGCATCAGAAATATCCCACAGTACTCGGATCTCAGATGCATTCTAATGGGTGGTTGCTATAAGAAAGGAAGAGAATGACATGAAGTGCATTGATTTCTGTGCCCCACCACCTCTGATGCTGCCCAGAAGTTCTTTTTTTAACCCTCTGCTCCTTTCTTCAGGTGTGTGCATGGTAACTTAAGGCTGAGTTACCAAGAGTCAGAAAGGACAAGCAAAGAGTTATGTCTCCATACACAGAGTGGGGCAAAACTAGGTTTACAGTTCATATGCAAAATAATATAATAGATAATACATACTAATGCAAGAAAAAACTGTGTTTCACATACTCACAACTATAATCCTACTTTTAGCCCACCCTGTATTGTGAATGACCAGAAAAGCACATTAGCTAACCAATATAATAAGTGAGTTCCCTGTATGAGCCTCTCCCAGCTGGCACTCAGGTCTCTGTGATGGCTGGGACCCATGTAACACACTAGCTCATGGACATAGAGTGTATCCTGCCTGTGTTCCTATAGCAACACAGGAAATACAACAGATAACTTGAGTTGGCTACCTGGTACTAATGGTTCACCCTTCCATGCCCACCGCCCAAAAATCAGTGCTCCCCACTGGCATTGTCTATAATAAGTACACACATGTGCATAATAAGTGTGCATGGTAAATGGTCTTGTTCCCCTAGCCATAACTAACTGAGCCAATCTGGGCCAGTGGTTTTTCCTCTCCCAGTGTGGTGGTTAAGAGCATGGGCTGGTAGTAATGCAGGAGGTGTGGTAAGGGGTAGGTGATGGGCATCATGGGTAGAAAGGACACTGTGAGCATAGATAGGGAGGGATAAATGAATCAAGAATGCACAGTAGGCTGGAGGGAGCACCCAGAAAGGAGAGTGGGGCCCTGTGGTGTCAGGTTAGAGTATTTGAAATATTCTCTTAGGCAAATGGCAGACCTCAAATAAGGAAGTAAAACAATCAAATTTAAATGCTACAGAGTTAACTCTAGTGGCTCAACAGAATGTGGACAGGAAGTGAAGGGATGATTAGGAGACTGTCTCTCAAAATGGTTCATTTGTTCGGTCACTCAGAAGCCTTTATGCAGGGTTCAGTATGTGTCGACGGGGAGAGGGCAGGGGATCAAACTACAGTGGTCATGGTGAGAAAGGAGGAGGAAGAGGTTCATGACAGGACTCACTGACTGATTTGATGTGGATATGATGAAGGGGTGGGACTCAAGGGTTACTGAGACCACAAAGGGAACGATGGGGACACTATTCTAAAGGGGACAAGTAGGAAGAGGAGCTCTATTGGATAGGACTGGGGAGAGGTGGGGACGTACAAAGAAACAAGTTTTCTCTCTAAAGAATGGGACTCTCCTAACATTCAGAGTACTTTCGGGAGACTTAGCATCAATCCACACCTTACACAAAACTAATGTTAAAGCGAAGAGGTTTATGATGGTGTGAAACAATCAGAACATGCTAACAGAGAGGTCATCAAAGGAACAAGTTATTCCAAAGGTGTGTGACCCCAATACGAATGTGAAAGCCCTTTCAAGAGCAGTTGTTTCTCCTAATGATTCACAGAAGAGCCCGGACACGACTGTGTGCTGTGAAGGTGGCTCCTCTGGAGAGTGTAGGTAAACATTTTGGGCTGATCGGAAAATGCTGGGTGAACTTTCGGGGAAGGTCATTCATGGAAATGAGGTACAAGAAGATCCTCTCTTCTGCCAGCTTGCTTCCCTTCTTCACTGCTATTCTTTTAGAACTTTCTTCAGAGGTGGTCTCCCAAGCCTCTGGAATCTCATGCTCCCCCCAGGTAGGCGTTGAGATCTGAATAATTCTGTGAGTTATTAAGATATTTTCTGCATCACCTGCTTCCTCATAGAAGAACTAGAAAGACGGAGTTGGGGGAGCAGTAGGAAGAGCAGGGCTGTGGTGCCAGGCAAACCTGGCGTCAACTTCTGCCTGACGCGACCCTTGGTAAGATACTGAGCTTCTCGGAGTCCCAGTTTGTTGAGTCTTCATAGGACTGCTTCAGTGTGGGAGGTAATGTCTCTAAAATATCTCATGCTTATAGGCGTTTGATAAATATTAGAGCGACTACATACTATAAATAAGTACTATGTGATGAATATTCTCTAAAGATTTCCTTGTTTCATTGTTCATCTTTGTGAATAGTGGTCCCAACATACCCTCTAACAGGTAAAATTCTCTAGAAACAAAACTTTAGCAAATATCAGTGTGGAATTTATTCATGTTTTATTTAATTACTTGGGGCATTTAATGAAAGAATGAATTATTAAGTGAGAACATTGATTGTTCCCTGTGTATGGCAAGAAGATCTCCTGTGTATGCTTAAAATAGCTCCATAAAATGTAGAGCGGACCATAGTAAATTAAAGAAAGGAAGGAAAACGAAACGAAGATTGAAAACACAGTTTAGCCTGTAAGTCTACCTAAAATGGAAGCCACACCCTAATTGCCCAGCGCCCCACACTCTGGCTGTCTACACAGTGGGGAGTCTGGACCCAAAAGAGGATGAAACACTGCTGCCAAAGTTGACAGTGTGTGATTGCTGTGCTCAAGGTCAGAAGCTGGCAACCTCTCTTGGTGTCTGTGCTCCTCTAAGCCCTCTCCCCTCCTTCAGCCTGTTCTGGTCCCTGGAAGTCTTGATCGTTGGCTTCTTATTGGGTTTGTTCAATGGTGAAAATTAACAGGATGGGGGAGGAAAGGAAGAGAGAAAGTTTGAGGGGGTTATCCCCCTTCCCAGTGGGGTCTCTCTCTGTGGCACTCCTTCCACATTCTAGAAGTTAAGTTCCAGGCTCCGTGTCCTCCCCACTTCAGGCCCAGAGGTGCTGGCAGCAACCTTGTACTCAAACCCAGCGTGCTGCACTGCCCCTCGTGACATACATGCCACCCACACTTTGGAAGTAGTTTTTGAATGAATCCTTTCTGGAATTCTTTGAATTTGAGTGTGCCATCAGGTTCTTGCTGGGCCCTTGACTGGAATGGTTAGCAGTGATACTAACTAACAGTTAGCAAGGTTCACTGGTACTAAAGGGTGAGAAATCTGGAGAAAAGGAGGCAAAAGGAGAAAACAGAAAATCAGGAAGAAGAAGAAAGGGTGTGAAGGCAGTGGACAGTATCATTGGAAGGCCAGAGGAGTAGAGAAGACGGTAACAACTGGGGTAACACCAACAGAATGAGTGCCTGACTCATTGGGCAAAGATGTGAAATACCAACCTAGCAGCCTGGGGCCATATATGACACTTAGACTCCCAGCCCTTGAGGCCACCCCAAGTGTCAAAGTAAAGCCACACAAACTGGTCCACACACGTGGGCTGGAGTGCCGAGTGCACGGGTAAATTGAGGTCCTTTAGGTCAATAACCTTTGAGTGCTTCACTATGTTAAGACACAGTCTACAGTCTATGAGTGAATGGTTACAGTTTATATAAGCTAGTGCCTGGGAGCTAAGGCTAAATTGTACTGCATATATTCCAAAATGAAAAAGCAGTATGTGTTGAGGGCCTGCTCCTTGCCAGAACAGGTGTATTTTAATCCTCTAGCAGCTGAAAGTACAATAGCATTATCTCCATTTTATAGGTGTGGAAGTACAATATGTTCAGTGAAATTAAGTAACTTGCCTGAAGTCACATAAAAAAAAGTTACTTAAAAGCCAGTGTGTTTCAGAGGTAGGAGCTGAACACAGATTTTCTGACTGAAAAACACACTGTCTCAAAGAAAGACGAATCATTATCCAGAATGATCCATGAACATTTCCTGTACTGAGGCATGACTACACATTTCTACATTCGGCTAGTTTTTCTAGAGCGAACATTGCTAAGACTGCATTGGGTATAATGTGCATCATTTACAATGAGATTCACTGAAGTGCATCAGTGGATCCTTCTTAGTGGCTCTGATCTACATTATTGGTGAGAAGCCAGAAGTAGGACAATATTGAGACTCAAATGCAGCTATTGGAGACAGGGGTGGGAGAGAGAGAGAATCTTACACTTTGCCCTCCTTTGCACCCCATGTGCCATGCTCCAGATGGTCAGCTGTGTGTTGGTATCAGTCAGTTGCACGCTATGAAATGTTAAATGGGCTAGCGGTTGGAAATGCCTACTTTGAAAAATGAGGAGAAAAAAAGTCTGAGCTTTAAAGAGAAAGAGACACAAAAACAATCAGCCTAGCCTTTCTAACCAGGTGTTTGGTTCAGTGCAACCCAACAGCACAGTCCAAATCAGAGTTTGTCTATCTTTCAGCTGTGTGACTTTGGACTAGTTAATCAACATCTCTGAGCCTTTCCCCTCTAGTTAATAAAATGGAACTAGGTGGATTTGGAGGGGGTAGGGAGGGGTGGGGAGAAAATACAGACAACTGTAATTGAACAACAATAAAATAATTAAAAAATAATAAAATGGCTAATATTATCTGAACTGACAGGATCATTTTCAAAACTAAATAAATTTCAAGCATAATACTTGACTTAAACAGTTTGGGGTCAAAATAAACGGTCACCATTGTCATCATCACCATCATCATTATCTTTGTCATTGTCATCATGGACTTCACAGCCAGGTTGGATAGGTTAATAAGAGCTTCTATATGGGAAAATGTGTTTCTTTTGAACAGCATTTTTTCAAAAGGAGAACAAGCAAACTGGTTTTAGTCCATATCTTTGAGTGTTAGGGCAAGACACCACGTGTCTCGGAGCCTTGATTTTGGCATCTGTGAAACGGGGCTAACGTGTCAGCTTCCAAGCATACTGTGTTGGTGATGAAGCTGAAATGAAGCCTAGTGACTTAGGATGTGGAATTATAAGGTAGTAAGAGTGCTCCTACCTTGTAACATCAGCAGCCAAGTTCTTGTCACCCTCGATTGCTGTTTCAATGGTGTGCATTCTAGCACCAATGTTTTACAGATCCCTTTCAGTTTCCAAAAGCAATTTCTTGATTCATTTTCCTCTGTAATGTCCCCCCTTGGAAGAACTAGACTTGCCCGTGTTAGCCAGGGAAGGTGTGTGAATTGGGATTGGGGGAACAATAATGGTCCAATGTGCTGTGCTCACATGTAGGCATGTTATGTTTCCAGTAAAATTGAGGCTGCTCTGAGAATTCCCAGCCCCGTGGCCTGGGGCAGGGAGGGCTCATTATGTAGCTCTGACATGAGATTGCCACTAAGGATATAGCAATAAACCCTTATTTTGGGAAAGCTTTCGTTTGGGAAAGGTTTTTATTTTAGTAATTTCTCTTAAAACAGAAAAACCCATCAATGTCAAATCCAGTTGATTCAACAACCGTTTAGTGAATGACTGTTACAAGACCCTGGGTTTGGAAGCCCCATTCCTTTAAGGTTTATTTAAACTTTAATTTCTTCCTAGATTCTTGCTAGATTTAATAAAACAAAGCACCACCTGGTGTCTAGCAGCCCTTAGAGGAGGTGACATCCGAATTCCTCTTAGGAGCAGGTGCATGTACCAGTGGGAATGCACCCTCTTCTCCTAAGCTTTTTCTCCTAAGTTTCATTTTCAGAACAAAGAGAAGGGGCCAGGGAATCCTCAGGCAAGAAGTGCAGACAGCAGAATCCATTGCACAGAACTCTGATGAGCGGGTGGCCAGCAACTGCAAGGGTGAGGACAGGGCAGGTGAAAGAGATGAAGGGTGAATGAGCGTGATTGGACTGAAGATAAATCAGCCTTTTCTGATCTCCTATCGAAGATTGATGTCTAAGCATTTCTGATGTTGTCCTGATCATAAGAAATAAACCTCATGCTTCTCCAGTGCTGTCTTTTGCAACAAGTTTTTGGGAAGCAGGTGGTGGAGGGAGGCTATGCATGAGGTGCACAAAGAGGCCAGTGGAAGAGAGCATCCAAACTCATGATACCCCCAGGTGCCTGCATTCATGGACTTCTCATGGGAGGTTAGAGGCTGAGCTGATTTAACAATGGGCTGGCATCAAAAATACAGACAGACCTCACTCCCAACGTATTTAACAAGGATGATGTTGAGGAAAAGGACTGAAATGGGTCCTCTTCTGCGAGCAGTCAGGAAACTCAGAACAGACATGAGACGAGTTAGTGTATGTTGGCCCAATATGAAGATGGAGAAAAAGAATGATTATAAAAACACCTACCCACCCTTTCAGTGGCCATTCCTTGGCTGTGGAAAAGGCAACTCACAACCAACTAGACTCTGAGAAATTAACACTGTATGAAGATAGCTTTTAGGTCAAAACAATCTCATTAATCCCTGCTTTGCACAACATCAGTGAGTACATATAACACTTGCAAAACCTGAGCTTTCAGTAAATCAGAAAACAATGGAGGCATTGTCTGAACTCACCAAATGATATTTTCTTCCCACAATTCAGAACACTCTAGTCTGCATGCAACCAAAGCTCAGCTGAATCTTATCAAACTAAATTGATTTATGAGGAAAACCTAAAAAGGGAAGCAGCAAAATAATGACAGTAATTCTAATAATGCACTGGATAGTGCTCATATAAGTCACCCTCCCCCCTCAGATTAATTTCATAAGAGTAGGAACTCCATGCACAAGCCCATCTACAGCTGCCCAGGGCCGCCTCTTGCAAAGAGAGCTCAGGAAAAAGGGTGGGGGTCTGCTGGAAGCTCATAGGAGTTTTGCTTGAGACAGGCTTGTGGGATCAGCCCCAGAGGTACCGATGTAATTGGCCACACACACAAATGTTGCCGCATCCGAACATTTTTGGCACTTCATGAAAGCCTCTTTCCTAGAGGCCACTTGAATGTCCAAATAAAAGGGGATTTTTGTTAGTGAAAACTGGAAAGAATAACCCCATCCTAGGATCAGGCCAGTAGGGCCTGGCCTGTTAAAATGTAGCACTGGGCTGGCCAGAGTTTGAAGTGTTGCTGGCAAGGACTTGGAGCCGTCGTAAGGAGAGCCAAGCATCGCTCACAAGGAAAACTCTGCTGATGAGGGGAGCTTTCCCTGGTCCAAAGAGCCTGTATGACTCACCTCAAGGGCAAGAGAACCTCTAGGGCAGGAATCTTCCACAAGGGGCAGAGGAGAGAGGGCCTGGCGTTGTTTCTGTCTTCCCCCATCACCAAACACCCCCCACCCCTTTAATTCTCTACCCCACCCACCAGGCTGTGGTTCCAGGCAAGTGAGACTCTGTGGCTGACCTTGGGGGCCCACTTCTGCACATGGCCTGGGAACAGCAATTGCTCTCCGTGTGCCTGCAGCGTGTTGACAGCCATGAGCTGAGGGAGCTGGGGGAAAGAAGCGGAGAAAAAGATGCTGCAGAAATAAGGCCACAGAGGCCTGCTCTTATCACGAAAGGGCCCCCAGCTGAAGAAAGTTCTACTGTTGCTCAAGTAGCAAAGGGAATGCCTTCTCTTGGGCTTTTGAGGACCAGAGACCCTGAGGCTCTGCGCCTAGGGCTGTCAGGTAAAATACAGAATGCCCACTTAAATTTGAATGTCAGATAAACAACGAACAATTCTTTTAGTGTGTTTATGTCCCATAAAACATGTGGGGCATACTTATACTTAAATATCAGTCATTGTTTATCCAAAATCCAAATTTAACTGGGCATCTGTTTGTTTTTTATTGCTTTGGGCTGAAATCTTAGACTTTCCCCAGTGACCCTCGCCTTTGTACAATCTCCTCTCTTGGAGTGTGGGGGAAACCTGTGACTATGATGGGACATCAGTCCTGTGATTATGTGACATTTCATGGTAAGAGGGGTTTTTGCAATTATAAGTAAGGCTACTAATCAGTAGACTTTGAGTTAAACAAAATGGAGATTATCTAGGTGGGTTGAACTAACCTCAGGAGGCCTTTT
Organism: Phyllostomus discolor; assembly: GCF_004126475.2. Taxonomy (NCBI): domain Eukaryota; kingdom Metazoa; phylum Chordata; class Mammalia; order Chiroptera; family Phyllostomidae; genus Phyllostomus; species Phyllostomus discolor. Next base: position 152,081,109 of record NC_040905.2, on the reverse strand, counting down.
AAATTTGGGTCTAGAGACCAGAAACACAAGTCTGAGATTTGAAGCCACAGAGAATTCTTCTGTTGGCCTCCGAAGAGAAAGCTGCTGTGTTGCAGAGAGGCCATGTGGCAAGGAACCATGGTCGGTGTCGAGGGGCTAGGAACTGCTCCCATCAACAATCAGCAGGAAAATAGGGGCCTGGACCCTATGCTGCAATGACTGGATTCTTCCAGCACCTTGGAAAAGCTTGGAGGAGGCCCCTGAGCCTCAGGAGATGCGGCAGGCTGGCTGGCACCCTGATTGTAGCTGTGCAAGCCCCTGAGCAGAGACACCATCATACCACATCAGACCCTGGCCCCCTGCAAACCATGAGCGAAAATTTACGTTACTTGAAGCAGCTAAGTTTGTGGTCATGCATTAGGCACCAACAATGAACTAACACATTTGCTAACCGTGGTGGCCCTACCTGTATCCTGCAGTCTCTGAAGACACGCTGGTGTAGGCAACGAGGACAGAAGAAGAAAGGAAGGGCAAGGGAGAACCAGGTACCCTGGACATCTTGTTAGTAATCACAACAGAAAAAGAGTGAGGGGGGTGAGGCCAACCACCCCATTGTGTGCTCTGGGGCCTGTGTCCTGGAAGGCTGGAGTGACCTGGCTCCTGGATCCTAGGCCCTGCCATCTCAATGTTCACCTGTGCGCTCATGCACACACACACACACACACACACACACTCACTCACTCCCCTACACCTTCCTTCCCAGAGAGGAGCATGGGGACAAGCTGGTCACTTGTCTCAGAGGCAGAGGTCATTGGTAGCTTTGCAAGTAAACATGTGGTGTCAGCCAGAGCCCAGCACCGACTCACAGCTGAAGAAGCTCATTCATTCCATGTAAAGATAAACTGTGTTGGGGGGGGGTGGGTATAAGAATAAACAGAGAAGGGAAGGCCCTGCCAGTCTAGAACTTCGCAGGGCATCAGTTCAGCTTGCATTTGATCATGTGAACAAGCTCTCAGAGTCTACAAGAAACTTGGGCATACTTTTTAAAAGGCTCAGAAGACATGGTTTTGTGTTTCAATTCTCCAAATGTTCTTTTGCTTATGGATTCCCCTAAATTCTCTTTCCAACAGCTTTTTCTGTCTCTCTGGCCTCATGCTGCCCTTGAAAGTGGCCAGAGGAAACTCTTAGGTGTCAGCCAGTCAGCAAGGAGAGATTCTCTTTCATCCCTTGAGTGTCTGGAGATGTGAGTTTAATGAGAGGCATCGACCTTTGAATTATACAAATGGACCTCTTTAGCAATCACTTCCCTCCCCAGTCTATACCCACCCTCAGCTTTTAATCTTCTCAATTATATTTCCTTTTCATTGATTACTACTTTGCTAACTTTCAGATTGAGCAGGCAGTAAAACCTCAGCCACACAGGTAATGTAATTGCTTTTTGAGCCTGACGCCTGCATCTCACCTCCTGAGGGGGCCCTCAGACCTCCCTCCCACCCTACTGGGTCTTGGCGAGTCCATCGGCCTGCAATTGATTTTGTGAGATAGCCCCTTCCATCCAGAGATCTGTGCAGTCCTGCATAGGAAGATGAGGCTTCAGTTCTGAACTTTACTGAGCAAAGATGAAGGGGGCTGGCGTGCCGCTGGGGTGTGGGAAGGGCACTTGCAGACAGACGCTGACTTGTTTCCAGCCAGGCCTGGGAGGGAGCAGGTGAGAGGCCTGGGAGCAGGGAGCTCTGAGTTCTGTTCCCACCTCTGCTCCCACTTTTTCTGAGTGACCTTCGTTGAACCACTTAACTTTCTGTGCTTTCTTCTTGGTGCCATCTGTAATGGGAGACAATGACACTTGTCTGTGAAAATGCTTTGAGGGACGCAGGCATAAAAGATGCAATGTAAAAGCAAGCGATGGACAATGTTTCCCATAAAGAGTCCCTTGTTTGCATCTGCAAGAGGCCCTATTTGAGGGCTAAGAAGAAACATTGAGAAATTTCCTTGATACTGAGGCCAGGCAGAGGACATGGCTGGGGCCCAGTTAGAAATCCCTGCCGTGGCTGGGGGCTTCCGAGCTGCTGCCCAGATGGGAGCTCCCGCGGTGCATGCTGGGACCTGGCTGACAGAACGGACAGACCCGAGGTCGCTGCACCAAGCAGAGGGCCCAGCACTGCAATATCAGGATTACCCAAGGGACCCCCTGACCAGCCACAAGGGGGGCCTGCCTCCCGTGATTTATGGGCATTGACATAGGGACCTGGAGGGGGAGGAGGGAGTCGGAGAACTTTGGGGACATTTTCAAAACTGGAGGTCGTTCAGAGGAAATTACTCAATAAAAACCAGGTTTCTCTAACTGAATAGATCAATTTACAGCTCATAAGGTGGAAAAAGTCTGCGACTTCAAGATTCTGGCTGGGAGAGTCTACCAAGGTTTCCTCCCTTGGCGGAGCCGCTGTGGCTTTGGCCCCCTCACACCGGGCACTCCTTCTGTAGTTTTCGGGGCCAGCATTTTCCTCTCATCTTCTTTCTCTCTTTCTCTGCTGTTTAATTTGTGTCTGGTTAAGATTCTTACTCCTCTCCATTCCTTTTACAAGCCTCCCACCTTCAACTTTCACCTCCCTACAGACCTATTCGAGAAGTCCTTATCATTTATTTCTGTTTGCCTGATGATGCAAATTCTTTTCCCATGATTCCTGCTCTCTGCTGCCCCCCCTTCCTCACTGCTGGTCTCAATGCCAGTCTTCCCTCTGTTTTTCCTTCAGGCCCCAAGCTCTGCCTTTCTCCTCCAGCTGCCCACGGGCTGCTTTTCTGCGCACCTCTCAACCTCTTTATTTCTCCCTCTGTCTTTTATTTTCCTAGCCCTTCTCTTTGGTTGTTCTCTTGGCCTTTCTCGGTTGCTACTGCAGTAATTCATCATGAGCATCCAGTGACACCATCACCTATTGACTTGGCTTCTTTAAGTTTAGCACTGAAACAACAGAGTTTTCAGGAAGACAGGATCATAGGAAGATGGGCAGGACCCAGATGGAGTTGTAATGGAGTTCCATCATCTGTTTGTGTGTCCAAACAAGCCATTATTTAACCATTTATTGACTTATTCAGTTAACAGACATTCATTGAGATGTGCTCTATGCCAGGCACTGGGATAGGCATTTGAGAGAGAATAGTAATCAAATCCAGACATGGGTGTTGATTTCAGTAAGGACTACAGAGAAGTATATGGTACCAAGATAGCATCTTATGGGAATTTGACCTACACAGCAGTAGAGAGTTAGGCTGAGATCTGAAGGCTGAGAGGGAAGAACTTGCAGGCAGTGAGAACAGCTTTTGAGAAAGCCTGCACCTCCTCAGCCTTCCAGATCTCCCATTTGCTGGCCAGAGACTCTAGTTCTTCTAGCAGATACAAGGCTGCTAGGCCAGAGTTCAAATGCAACACACCTATGACCTGATATCAGTGACATAAATATATTCAGACTCAAAGGTAAATGATGGATATCAATTCTTTCCTGAGAACAGACTTTAATAGGGGGCTGAGGGAGTGGCAGGTTGTGGGAAAAGAGCCACTCCTACTCTGAGGACATGTCCCGAGGATGATGTGCTCCCTCTGCATGGTGCTGGGGTGGACGATGAGGGCCTGGGGGACAGTGCCTGCTTCCTCCCCAGTCTGCTCCTCCAGGTGTCAGCTGGCTGGACAAACAAGCTGCTCCTTCCTCTTTTGGGGCCCCAGTGCTTCCATAAACTTTGGAGACCAAGCAGTTCTAGAAGCCCAGCACCTCCCTCCTCCCTTGCACTCGCACTGGTCACAAATTCAAAGCGGCCATTGGGTTTCATGGCTTGATGGCCATGTAATTGTTATTGGAGCTCACCTTGGATGGATTTAGGGTAATGAACTCACCTAATAGCAAACCTGTCACAGGCCTCTTTGCAGACAGGATCTCTCCTGAGTGAAGATATTAGAAAACCATTCTGCAGAGGAAAAGCAATGCTGACTGGTGACTTCACATTTAGGAAAAACACCAGTGTTTGGGTTTTTCTCTTGGCCTCTAACTTTAAACACTTCGCTGGCCAGTTGCTAACCGACACGGGTTTTGGCCAGGGCCCTGTTTATGTTGGCACCAAATGCATGTATCACAAGCAGTTTGTGTGTTTCTGGGCGTGTGTGTATGTGTGTGTGAGTCTGTATATGTTATAAACTCCAAAAGTTTTAAACACAAGCTTTTGTACATTTTTTTTTTTGCAGACTCTTCTGGCCTAGAAGACAAGTCAACTGGCAGGCCGGGCATCTGTGTGCATTAATGACTTGCTTTCAGGCCACCCCACCCCATCACAGCCACCCCGTGGCTTAGCCCAGCCGGGCACTCCCTGGAATTCCATCCTGCTGAGTTATGAATGAGTGAGGCAGCCCCTGCCAGTGAAAGGGGCTCTGGGGACAGTGGGTGCTCTCTGTGTCACCTTGGTCTGTGGGACCAGAAGGTGAATCATCAGGAATGTTTGGGACAAGGAATTTTCTCACAGCTATGGCTAGAAAAGCTTCATGTTTTTGTGGCTTGGCATTAAGCAAACAATTGCTTTTTGTTCTCTCCTCAAGTTATTTTGTCCAAAACAAGGCAACCGTCCTGGGGAGAAAAGCAGTTTTTGCAGCATTTGCCCCTTCTGCACCCCTCCTCCCAGCACGCTTTCTGACTCGGTGCATTGCCACAGAGCAGGGTCAGGTTCCAGTGGCAGAAAGGCAGGGTTTGCTGCTCTGCGATGAACTCGAAAGCCTCCCCGCCTCCCTCAGGCCTCCTGACCCAGTGTGGCACCAGAGCTAACGGCACAGGCCACCTTCCTTCTCCAAAATCCCAAAGGGTTCCCCAAGACCATAAATCATGAATCTGGAAACATTCCCTCAGGGACTGAAAGTCTGAATAAACAGTGAATCCTAGAGCAAAGACGGTTGTTTTCCCTCAAACTACTATTTCTTTAGAAAGTTTAGGAGTTGGATCTTCTGCCTAACAAAGGATTGTTATTTAATTTCAGGTCATCCTCTAGAAAAGATGTGGCTTATCAGTTTGTATCTCATTAGAATATGGTAAAATATGCTAAACAATACAACTAAAAGATATAGAATTTAATCTTCCTCTGAGGCTTTTTGGGATTAGGTTGTGTCCTTATCTACCCAACACACTCATAATTCTCCTTCCAGACTTGAGCCAGATGTCATCTTCCTGGTGAGACTTCCGTGTCCCCTGACCCAGAGCTGCCCCAGCCACCCCTGTAGAATTAGGGCCGCCTCACCTCTGCTCCCATAACTCTTCCACCACTGGCACATCACCATATTAACACTTTTTGTTCAGAAATAATTTCAACTTACAGAAAAGTTGCAAAAAGAGACTAAAGAATTCCTGTTTCTTACTATTGCCACACCAACAGCCCTTTTTAGACATTTTTCCTCCTAATTGCCTTCTGCTCTGACTTATGGGTTCCATATATTCAATATACCTGAGCTTTACACAGAAAAAGAGTAAGATTTTTTTTTTGGCCCCACAGGACAATTTTCATACTTCTGAGTGCAGTATTGCCTCATGGAGAATGCATGCTATATATCCTTTACCTAGATTCCCTAAATGCTAATCTTTCTCCATATTTGCTTTATTATCTTCTCCCTAAATGTGTGTATATGTGCATGTGATATATCTGTATATGTGATATGTACAAGATGGGGCAAAAGTTGGTTTACAGTTGTTCGTATGGAAAATAATGCAATCATTAATAAATAATAATATAAGAATAAACTATTTCACATGCTCACAACTCTAATCTATTTTTACCCCACCCTGTACATATCCATAGATCACATCACACACACAACACACATTTGTTTATACATATATAGACATGTGTGCATACTTATACATGTCTATAACATATATATTTATATATATACATACACATTTTCTAAATTGTTTGAGAGTACATAGCAAATATGATTCTTTTTTAAAATATATTTTATTTATTATGCTATTACAACTGTCCCATTTTTTTCTCCCCTTTACTCCCCTCTGCCCTGTACACCCCTTCCCATGGGAATTTCCCCATCTTTCTTCCTGTCCATGGGTCAAACATATAAGTTCTTTGGCTTTTCCATTTCCTATACTATTCTTAACTTCCCCCTGTCTATTTTCTACCTACCATTTATGCTACTTATTCCCTGTACCTTTTCCCCCATTCTCTCTCTTCCCCCTCCTGGCTGATAACCCTCCATGTGATCTCCATTTCTATGAATCTGTTCCTGTTCTAGTTGTTTGCTTAGTTCATTTTTGTTTCTGTTTTTGTTTTAGGTTCAGTTGTTGATAGTTGTGAGTTTGTTGTCATTTTAATGTCCATAGTTTTGATCTTCTTCCTTTCCCTAGATAAGTCCCTTTAACATTTCATATAATAAGGGCTTGGTGATGATGAACTCCTTTAACTTGACCTTTTCTGGTAAGCACTTTATCTATCCTTCCATTCTAAATGATAGCTTCACTGAATAGAGTAATCTTGGATGGAGGTCCTTGCCTTTCATGACTTTGAATACTTCTTTCCAGCCCCTTATTGTTGCTTGGGAGGTTTTTGTTGTTGTTGTTGTTTTGAGAAATCAGTTAATAGTCTTATGGGAACTCCTTTGTAGGTAACTGTCTCCTTTTCTCTTGCTGCTTTTAAGATTCTCTTCTTACCTTTAATATTGGGTGAAGTAATTATGATGTGTCTTGGTGTGTGCTTGCTTGTTCAGCTTCTTTGGGACTCTCTGAGCTTCCTGGACTTCCTGGGAGTCTATTTCCTTTGCCAGATTGGGGAAGTTCTCCTTCATTATGTTTTCAAACAAGTTTTCAATTTCTTGCTCTTCCTCTTCTCCTTCCAGCACCCCTGTGATTTGGATGTTGGAACATTTAAAGTTGTCCTGGAGGTTCCTAAGACTCTCCCCATTTTTTTGAATTCTTGTTTCTTCATGGTATTCTGGTTGAATGTTTATTTCTTCCTTCTGCTCCAGATTGTTCATTTGAGTCCTGGTTTCCTTCCCTTTATTGTTGGTTCCCTGTACATTTCTCTTCATTTCATTTTGCATAGCTTTCTGTTTTTCCTCCATTTTGCCACCATACTCAACCATTTATATGAGCATCATGATTACCAGTGTTTTGAACTCTGCATCTGATAGGTTAGCTATCTCTTCATCACCTAGTTGTATTTTTTCTGGAGCTTTGATCTATTCTTTCATTTGGGCCATTTTTTTTTTTTTTGGTCTCACTGTCACCAGGGCAAGGCAACCCACATAACTGTGATGTGGTACAGCCTGTGGCAGAAGGGTCCCAGAGGGAACAATGCCACTTGTTCAGCTCTCTGCTGGCTTTCAGTCACTTCCTCACTACCCACAAGCAAATTGGGCCCTTCTGGTGCTGATTCCTGGGTAGGTAGGTTTGTGTACAATCTAGGACACTGTGGGTCTCTCCAATGAACTCTCCTATGTTGCTGGGAGTTTCTCCTGCCACTGCAACCCCCATAGGTTTTTTCAGTCAAAGGTTTGAGGCTTTATTTCCCTGTGCTGGTACCCTGGGTTGTGCGGTTTGTCTCACTCCCTAGTTGTTACTCCTGGTTTATCCTCACGCAAATGTGGAATCACCCACTCCACCAGCTGCTGCCTTACTCACCCTGGTCCTTTAGCCACTGCCTTGCTGAGAGTCCTTTCCACCCTGGCTGCCCATCTCTGCCCCTCCTACTGGTCTGGATGAATATTTCTTCTCTAACTACTTGGTTGTTGGACTTCCATGCAGTTTGATTTTCTGGCACATCTGGTTATTTTTTGTTTTTAAATTTGTTGTCTTTCTTTTGGTTGTGAGAGGAAGCAAAATGTATCTATCTACACCCCCATCTTGGCCAGAAGTCTCTTTATTCTTAAATATTTTAGAAACCTTTTTTTGTAAATAGTTTTTGAATTTTTACAAATGAAAAAAATTAAAAAGATTTCTGTATCGTCCACATGGCTGTAAGTTTCTCAAGGTCAGAAGCCTGAGTCTTATCATCTTTGGATACTGAGTTCTGGTGCAGGGCCTGTCATGTAGAAGAAGATTTTATTAAATAATATTTCATTAGAATATAGCATATGCCATGCATTTCTATATAACTTCTATTTAATAGATATTACTGTAAAATAATTTATTTTAATGGAAGTATGCATAACATAATAATACAAAAACACCTTTTTATTTATAAATAATTGGAAATCTCATAACAGCAGTATAAACTTCAGTCACAAAGTATCCTATAGTTCAGAAGATAGGAGAAATTGGGTTGACAATTTACAGACTCTGGAAGCTGCTTCAAAACTGGTAAGTATGAAGTCACTTGATGTCACTTTTATAGAATAAGAACAATGCTCTGGGTTAGTTAAGCTTGGTTTCAGTACTTATGCTGCTCTTTGGGAGGCAGTATAATCCAGCAATGCAAGCACTTTCTTGTTTTCTTGTATTCACTTACAAATATTTATTGGCAACTTTCCATTTGACAAGTAAATATTGGGGGCTCCTAAATTCTTTTTATTTTGTATGTGCTTAAAAATAAGTTACTTAGCCCATATTTGCTTTGATTTTTTTGACTGTAAAATGAGTATCAACATATTGTGTCCTATGCTGCTTCCTAAGCCACTGGTTAATAAGGTACAGAGTATGTTCGGGAAAGTCTTTTCATGGATTCTAGAATGAACAGATGTAGTATGAGGTTCCAGGACTTCTAGGAGTTTAGCATCATGACTATGAATATACTCTGAATACCCATCCCACAAAACATGCAAATGAGGTATAAAATACTTACAGTATGTTTGTGTCAGGTTAACTGACTGTAGATAAAGGGCCAGGAGAAGCCCACTGCACCTTCCTTACTCTGAGACAAGACATTCCAGGCCCAGTCACCATGTGGGCTCAGACACGTGATGATGGAAGGCCCCACCTCCCTGGATCCTGAGCTGGGAGGGGCCACTGAGCTGAGTGGGAGTGCATCTCATCCTGTAATTCTGTAGACAAAATAAAGTCCCTGGTAATGGAAGTAACTTGGTGAAGGTCATGGAACAAGTTACTGGCAGAGCTAAGACTAAAATTCAGATTTGGGTCCTAGTCTAGGCAGTAGAATGTTTCTTTTTATGTGCCTTCATTGGAAAATTTGAAGATTAATGGATGAGAATATGTTTTGTTTTTACTTCTTCAATAGAAACAACCCATATATATTTAAATACTTTATGCTTCATTATTTGGGAATGATTATAAGGCTCAGTTAAGTATTATATTAAACGTCTGAGGCTAAGAAACAGCATAGGTGTCTTCATTCATGTTTGATTTCCCCATTTTGCAGATAAGGGCTAGCTGAGGGCAGTGGGGCACTGTGAGCTCTTCTGGAAGCCCTAGCAGAGGTTAGACAAGGACTTTCTTTCTTCACTCAGGTTTCTGTGGAGTTACTATTATATTACACTGTTTCATAATGGTAGGGCCAGGTATTTAGGAAGGCAAAGTTTGATTTTACCTTTTTCTCATGTCTCCTTTTGAGTATCTCCTCTCTAAATACCCAGTGCCCATGTTATATCATATCCTGTCTCTTTTTCCTTCCCCACAACTAGGCTTTTCACCCTGCAAATAACAGTGGTGCCACATGCCCTAGACTTTTTCTAAACCCTTCTCTCTATTGAAACATATATATCCCAAGTCTCACTCCCTCATAGCCCTGTTCATCTGCTAGGGTACAATGAATTCTGATCCATTCATTATAAGTATAATCTATACCAGTGAACAAAGTAGGCAATCTGTTAGACTCTTCATTTAACACAATACCATAACTAAGTAAATATGCACATCGTTCTTCAAAATCCCCTCCTTTGTGGCAATCTCAACTTTCTTTGAAATTTTAAGTGTTTTATTGAATCATATTTACAGCCATAAATATGAGATACAAAGAAGCTGGCTGTTTAAAGACTCTTAGAATGTTCCACCATTCTAAGGGTGACAGAAGAATTATTTTGCTGGAGATAGTGATCAGCCAGAAAATGAACATCTCTGAACTGCGTACTCCAGGGTCAGGGTTGGAGGCAGATTTATCTGAAGTAAACAACAGCACTCAGTGGAATGAGGGTCTAAAATTCTAGGTGACCAATCTTTACATCCAATTCACTGGAAACACGATGGTGTTTTCTGGTGGGAGAATCACTATGTAGTACTGCAGCCTCTAAACCAGCAGTGTTCCAGGAATTAGAAGTAAACATTTTTTAAGTAGAGCGTTGGGTGAAATATTAGAGGTTCCTTTCCTACATCTATGCTTTGGTTAGTAGATCTATGTTTTCTGGCTGGATATTAGTCACTGGTCACAGCATGTGTTGCATCCTGCAGAACTCACTCCAGGCTCGGAACATAGAGTCTCCCAGATGCAGCGGGAACTGTCTTCAAGAGTGCATTTTACTGTTCAGCATGGGGTGCACAGGAGCACCACCAATATCATGAACACAGTCTGTTGCTTTGCTTCTTTTACTGGGGAAAAAAAAAGAGTTCTTTAGGCGGGACAAAAATTATTAAATAAAATGTAATAATTGAACTTTATCAAAGTTAAAAACTTCTACTCATTGAGAAACTCTATTAAGAAAATGAAAAGGTAAATCACAGATTAAGAAAAAATATATACATAAAAATACTGCAAATGACTTATTGCTAGAATATATGGAGAACTTTTACAACTCCATAAGAAAAAAATAACCTGATTAGCAAGGGCAAAAGTTGAACAGACACCACAAAAAATTTGAAAACAGCTGATAAGTCCATTAAAAGATGCTCAATACCATTAGAAATAAAGGAATGAAAAATTTTAACCATATAGTATTGTACGTATATTACTATACATACATTAGAACAGCTAAAATATTTTTACACTGACCATTGCACATGTTGGTGAGGGGGTGTAACAACCGGAACACTGACACATCACTGATGAGAATGTAAGATGGTACAACCACTTTGAAAAACAAATGTTTCTTATCAAATTAAATATGCATTAACCATATGTCTCGAAATTTCACTCCTAGGTATTTACCCAAGAAAAATAAAAACATTTGTCTACATAAAGGCTTTACAAAAATGTTTATAGCAGCCTTATTTATGAGAACCAAAACCTGGAAACAATTTAGTGTTTATTAATGGATAAAGAAATTGTGCTATGTTTATATTTATTAATAAAAAAGAAAAAATGCTGATACTACTGACACATATGACAGAATTAGAGTCATTGAACTGTATACTACAGTGGGCATACTTTATTGTACATTAATTACACTTCAGTGGATTTTTTAAAATATATTTTATTGATTATGCTATTACAGTTGTCCCATTTCCCCCCTGCACTCCCCTCCACCTTGTACACCCTCTCCCATCTATATCCCCACTTTAGTTCATGTCCATGTGTCATACTTATGAGTTCTTTAGCTTCTACATTTCCCATACTATTCTTACCCTCCCCCTATCTATTTTCAGCCTACATTCTATGCTACTTATTCTCTGTACCTTTTCCCCCTGTCTCCTCCTCCCACTCCCCTGTTGCTAACCCTCCATGTGATCTCCATTTCTGTGGATCTGTTCCTGTTCTAGTTGTTTGCTTAGTTTCTTTTGGTTTTGCTTTAGGTGTGGTTTTTAATAATTGTGAGTTTGCTGTCCTTTTACTATACAAGTTTTTTCTTTATCTTCTTTTCTTAGAGAAGTCCCTTTAACATTTCATAAAATAAGGGCTTGGTGGTGATGAACTCCTTTAACTTGACCTTATCTGAGAAGCACTTTATCTGCCCTTCCATTCTAAATGAGAGCTTTGCTGGATAGAGCAATCTGGGGTGTAGGTCCTTGTCTTTCATGACTTGGAATATTTCTTTCCAGCCCCTTCTTGCCTGTAAGGTCTCTTTTGAGAAATCAGCTGACACTCTGATGGGAACTCCTTTGTAGGTTACTGTCCCCTTATCTCTTGCTGCTTCTAGGATTCTCTCCTTCGTTTTTACCTTGGCTAATGTAATTATGATGTGCCTTGGTGTATTTCTTCTTGGGTCCAATTTCTTTTGGGCTCTCTGAGCTTCTTGGATTTCTTGGAAGACTATTTCCTTTGCCAGATTGGGGAAGTTCTCCTTTATTATTTGTTCAAATATGTGCTCAATTTGTTGCTTTTCCCCTTCCCCTTCTCGTACCCCTATAATTTGGATGTTGGAACGTTTAAAGATGTCCTTGAGGTTCCTAAGCCTCTCCTCTTTTTTTTGAATTCTTATTTCTTCATGCTTTCCTGCTTGATTGTTTCTGTCTTCCTTCTGGTTCACTGTATTGTTTTGAGACCCAGTTTCCTTCCCTTCACTATTGGCTCTCCTCCGTGTATCTTCCTTCATCTCTTTTATGGTAACCTGCATCTTTTAATCTAATTTGCGCCTAAAATCAACCAATTCCATGAGCTTTCTGATCACCAGTGTTTTGAACTGTGCATCTGATAGATTGGCTATTTCTTGGTCGCTCAAAAGGATGAGTCCTGGGGGACTGATCTGTTCTTCTGTTGGAAACATATCTCTCCCTGTCTCTCCTTTTTCTTTTCTTTTTTTTCTGGTCTGGTCGCTCTTGTTACGGTGAGGGGCAGAGCCTTAGGTGTTTACCTGGGCTGGGCACCCCATTTGCTAGATTGTGACGTTGTATGTGGGGACGGGTGCGGGGGTGGGAGGGAACGATGGCGGTAGTTCCGTTCTCCCAGGAACACAGTCTCTTCTCTGGGATCCTGGGTTGTGCACTCTGCCCTGGTCAACAATCGCTGCTTCACTGGGTCCGCCAGCTGCCGCTTGTGTACTCACACCGCTGCGATCTTGCGCACCCCGGATGGCTTACGTGCCAAGTTTGTGCCCAGTTCCCGCCAAGTTTTCCCCGATCACCGTGTGCCGCTGCCGACCCGCACCCGCCTGGCTCCACCCTGCCTACCTGTCTGGGTGAACGGGTCTACTTCAACTTCTTGGTTGTCTGACTTCCATTCAGATAAATTCTCTATCAGTTCTGGGTGTTATTCTGACTCTAAATTGTTGTTGTTCTAATCTTGGTTGTGCGTGGAGGTACAGTGTATCCACCTATGCCTCCGTCTTGCTGGAAGTCTCATGAAGTTGATTTTTAAAGAAATATATATTCATATAATGTTGAGTACAACATAATTCTCCATTATGATTTTTTTTTAATCAGGACTTGGCACAGGCTCTGTATAGCATTCTAAACAACCACAGACACTTCAAGCACCATTGGATTCATTAGTCAGCAGATCTACTGGCAGCATTGCCTGTATTATGGCCTGAAGCAGCTTTTCCTGCGTTGGGCTTGAAGATAGCAACCTTATGCATTACTCAGTAACAGGGTCAGAGGAGCACACATCCATATGTGTGGTGTAAGCTGCCTTCAAAATCCAAAGAAGGCCAATAAATGTGTTGCTAGTTTTTAGTGGTGTGGTATGCATGGTACAAGTTTCTTTTACTTTGAATGAAATATTTTCATGTTATATAGGCATATAAACCTTTAGAAGTGTCTCTGAGATCCCTGAATTTCCAATGGATGTATCTTCCAAACTCAGACACACATATAGAATATCTCAGATATGTGGTATTGCTTGCTCACCTGGTCAATTAGCATTATGTCATAGAAACTGTGGTGCAATGCACTGTTCTGTGGTTTAACAAGAGGATCAAAATCTCTCTGATCTAAATTATGGCATAAAGAAAAAAATTAATGTAGCTCCAAAACAGGATAGTGAATATATACTGTTATTCCTGTCAAGTAAAGGAAAACTTCTTTTTAAAAAGTGTATTCAGCAGTTCAATAGCCATATAGCAGAACCACAGGGTAGAGAGATAACACTTGGAACAGCAACTTCAATCATAGTCATCACCTAATAACCCTTGAAGTAATGTGTTACCATTTCTGTCTTTTGAAAAGGCCTAACAATGAAGTTAAATAGAGATGTGGGAGGGATTGCCACCTTTACAACTTTAGATGTGCTTGCCCCCCAGGAATGCGGTATTGCTGTTGTTGTTTTAGTGCAGTGGGGAGTGAGTGCTACAGGGGCTTCTGCTTTGCTTATCCTCTCACACACGCCCTCACTCTCAAGGCAAGGAGCCCGTGTGGCGGTTCCACCTGTTGCTGAATACTAAATTTTTAGGAACTATGGGAAAAAATAAATATGTTCATAGATGTACTGGCCCCACCGAGAGATGGAAAGAGTCCTAAATTCTCTTTATCAATGGACTCTCATTAACATGGTGGTTTTCTGAAACCCTAATGATTAGATCAGAATCAATGTCCAATGACTCCTAAAAGATCCATATACTCCTCTTTTTCTAGTGTGAAATCATATGTAACTTGCTTCCCAGTCTGCCACACTGCTTCCCATTCCCAACTGTTTCTCAGATCTGTTATTACACTCCCTTTGACCATCCCCTATTGGCTCTTAAATTCATGATCTTCTGCTTTAATCCCTTCCTTAACCCTTATCGGGCCCCCCCCCCCCCCCCCCCCCAAAAAATAGGACTGAGTCATAGCAGGAGAATAAATCTCTTCTACAGAAGATTTCACCGCCCTCCCTCAAACCAGTCAAACTTTCCAGGATTGATTCTACAAGGTCCCATGGCAGTGGGGAGAGTAAGTCACTCAATAAGAGAGAGTAAGACTAACTGCTCTGGGATAAAAACCTTTGGTCAGCATTTAGGCAAGACCCGGGCAATTACTCTCCCATTGAACGTCCACAAGTCAAGAATGTCTCCCCCTAAACCATTTTATGACCTCTAGTCCAGCACCCCCCGATCTCTGTATCCAGCTTGGGAATGCTCCTGGTCTTGAATCTTGTCCCCATCTCAACTCCCCTCCAGCCTGATCCAGCTAAGCACTAATAGGAGGGACTTCCAGGATAATCACTGAATTTCCATGGTGACTGTGATAGTTTAAAAATGTATCCAAAAATTCTTTGACAATTCTCCCCTCAGATGGTGGAGTCTAATTCCTCTCCTCTTCAGTGTAGGACAGCATTGTCACCTCCTGTCTAACAAATAGAATGTGATGGAAGTAATGGTATGTGACCTCCAAGCCTAGCTCATAAAATGCATGGGGCTCTCTCCTCGCTCCTTCTCTTGAACTGCTCACTGTGGAGGAAACCAGGTGCCATATCATGAGGACATTCAAGCAGCCCGTGGAGAAGTTCATACGAGGAGGAACTGAGCCTTCCTACCAACAACCAGGACCATGTGAGTGAACTGTCTTAGAAGTGAATCCTTGGGTGCAAATAAAGCCTTCAGATGACTGCAGCCCCACCCAAAATCTTAACTTCATTCATCAAGAGGAACCTTGAGCTAAGCTGTTCCACATTCCTGACCAATACAAACTATGTGAGATGATATATTTTGATCATTATTTTAGGCCACCTAAGTTTTGGCTCATCTGTCACACAGCCACAGATGCAGTGACTTGGTAACAACCTCTCTTGCTGTCCAAGCTATTGCTTGTGCTAGTCACATGAACCATGGGACAGCAAGAGGGACCAATGTATGATCTGTCAATGGAGGGACATTTTGGGAAATGTGACATTTCCTCAAATCATTGCTCTTCACAAGCCATGACAGCCCCACTGTGTGATCTGGCTGTTGATGTCACTAGACTTGTAAGGAAACTTAGATTTTAAGGAGCTTTAGAATATATAAAGAAGTGTCTTACAAATATTTCTTCACGGTTGCTTCCCAACAGCTCTATGGAGGATATTACTTCCACATAATAATATATTCCAATTGTATCAGGGAAGATATTATTTCCCCCAATTAACAGATGAGAAAACTCAAACCCAGTGTTTTAAATCAAATGATTAATATGGGACGAAGCCAGCATTTGAATTGAGGCCTCTCTGATTCCACGTCTGGGGCCCCCTTACAGCAACTCCATTCTTATTCTGTGTGTCAGTTAAAATCAATTCAGCAAATTTATTGGCAAGGGATAATATTTGCAAAGTGCTTCGTGCATGGCAAAGTACTCCTGATGTGGTGCTGCTATCGCTGCAGTGACTGTATGCCAGGTGCTGGTACTGGTTCTGAGGTGAGCAAGACCAGGCCCTTTCCCTTAAGGAGCTCAGGCTCGGGAGATAAAGCAGACTTGCTGAGGGAAATGCTTCAAAGATTTCCTTGAAAAGCCAGCAGCTCTGATTTTAAAAAAAGAAAGAAAAAAGAAAGAGTCTTGTTTGAAGTAGGTGTAGGACAGGCAAATTAAGGCCAGGGGCAGAAAGCCCAGGGTCCTTTATGGATCAATTTTCTGTCCCTTCGTAACTGTAACAGTGGAGGCCTCCCGGGTCACCATGCCCCACAGCCGGCGGAGCAGAGCAGGCTGCCTGCGGGAAAATGGTAATCATCAGGAGCACCCCACTCTCTGAATCAGGCAATAATTATTACCTTGTTTTCTTGGATCGAATGTGAGTAACTGAGGTGTAGGACTCAGCTGGCACATCTTAGGAGCAAACACCCTGATGTGAGACTCCTGCCTCTGAGGGGTCCCCAGGAATGACTATATTAAAATCAGTTCCCTGGGGTTTCAGGACTGAGGAATGGTATGCATTCTGGTGCAGCAGGATGAGGCCTGCAGGAGACACAGTGTGAACTTGCTCTTGTGGTCCCCGGAGAGGGGACGAGGACCTGGGCACTCCAGAACGGCTGCTGTGACATCCAGTGCATCTGGCGCCTCCCACCAAAGGCTTTTCTGGAGGGAGAATGAGAACTGCTCTGAGTGGCTCCTCAGGGTCCTGTACAAACAGGGCTGCTTTTGTTTGATTTTTCTTGTTTTTGTTTTTTAAAAAATAATTTTTTTAAATGATCACCAAATTCCCATCATTCTTTCTATGCAACACCCATTAAACCTAAGCAGTTCTCCAAGACAAAGAAAACACCAGGTCTGGGGACATGTGCCAATAAGGAGGACATGACCTTCTCTTGCTGCGGCACTGGTATTTTTAAAGCAACAAATGTGTGATACTGAATATCCCAGCAGGGCTCCCTCCCGAGCAGATCCCACCCTTGCTCCAGAGAAGAAACAAACTAGGAAATGCCCCCAAACCATTATGGGGTGCCCACAAAAACAGGTCATCAAATTCCTCTCAGTAACCAGGAGGGCAGGGGTAGGGTGTGCCTGTGTGTGTGTGAGTGTGTGAGCTGCTTGTGATGCGGTTAGAGACCACTCTCCTCCCCTTATCGGCATAGGTGGGGACTTCGGATCTTTAGTCCCCCCACACAACCCCATACATACAACTTCTCTGCAAAGAGATTTTCCACCCAGAGGTCTTTGCCTCAAGGCAATATATCAATATATTCGTGCCCCAGCACGGCCCTTTCGCAAGCCCAATGCCCTCTTTGGCTAAGTGAGCGACCAAGTACAGAGTGAGCCGTGCTGTCCCAGGCAGTGAGGCGGGGACCTGACCGGAGCCTAGACGGTCCAGCCATGTCACTGCCTCGTCGGCTCCTCCCTGGGCCAGAGCCCCAGCTTGGTCCTTTGCTTTTCAGCCGCAAGTGGAAGCAAAGGTTGAGGAAAGGAAATGCTGATCTCCAGTGAATTGCACTGTTTTGCTTTGTCTAATCCTATTCAGGTGGTGACTGTAGCAAAAAGGAAAACAGGCCGACATGCAGGATGGATAAAAACCGTGGTTATTATCCCCAAGAATAAGCGTGGGCTGAACCGAATTCATGGCCCAGTGATTCATTATTAATGGGCCTTAAGTTCTGACATGAGGTTGGAGATGGGGATTATGTGAAGGTGGAGAGTGGGAGTGGTGGGAGGGAGTCTGCCCTGTCGATGTGCTGGCCCAGGAGCACACGGCCTCTGAGCCCGACCCAGATGTCCTCCAGGGCTGCCTACTGCACACCTGCGACTGGGCTGCTCTCCCCTCAGGGCTGTAAGGTCTGAGATTTATTCCCCACCTGGAGCCTCCCCGAGGCCAGGCTTGGGGAGAGAGTGTGCGGAGAGGGTGTCCTGGGACCACGCTCCAATGTCTCCATTCCCCTGTGAGGTCCCTGGTGAGGAGAGTTGAAAACACCATCTTGCATGTCTTGCATGAGTAATATGCCTTCTCCTCAGTCTTTTGAAGTGTGCAGAGCACCTAGCAGACAGGATGTTCTTTACCCTCAACAACTCCCTGAGGCTAAATCAGGTTTTGATCCCCTAGCCCCACTCCTGCCCCCTCCACCTTTTTTTTTTTTTTTAATAGAGGAGGAAATGACAGTGGGGAGGAATTGGTCTGTGGGAGTGAGCTGTGTTGGGGTAAGAGGAAGCAGGCAGGGAAGAGCCGATTTGGTAAGAAGAATTTGTTATGGAGACAGGAAGTCTCTCTCTGGCTAACTCTGGGCTCAATCACTACAGGCCCCCAAAAGAGATCGTTACCATTTAAAAGGTCCTGATATATACGCATATGTATAAAATCTTACTCCAGAAGCTGGTCAACTAATAGGTTTTTTTGTGTTTTACCATGCAAGGGGGTTCTCATCTAAGAGGGTGCTATTGGGTCATGATAGAAATATCCCTGTGACTACACACCCAAGCAGCTGCAAAGGTCAGAGAAGGAGAAGTGCTTCTTTCAAACTGTAGTCCTATTAAGTTCTGGAAATGAAGGCAAAAAATTCCCTGTCAGATGTCTTTGAGACATGTATACCCAGATTTTTCTTCCAAATGGATGGCACAAGAAGAGAGGTCCAGATTTTTCCATGTGGTTGACTCGCTGTTGGCGGTGACCTTGACTACTTCCTAACCTTTTTTGGCCTTTATTATTGTGCAGACTCGTGCTACCCTATCTCACTGCCTCTGGTCTCTTTCACTGTACTACAGCAAGAATGATCTTGTATAAAAACCAAAATCTGACCATGCCATTCCTGTACTTAGAACATTCAATGGCTTCCTATAGTCTTAAAAAATAGGATTCAAACTCCTTTAGCACAACATGAAGGACTCACATTAATCCCTCCACATGCATAAAACTGCCTACTATTTTTTATACTCATTAATTCAGTCCTATATTCAGACATCAAACTTGCATTTATTGAGGGGTTAATATTTTCCTCCATATCCACCAGGCCCTAGGAAGATACCACTTTTGGCAGTGCCAAGAACTCGATCTGATTTCCTCATGGGATCTGTCTCTAGCCTTAGAATTTTTCTCTCTCTCTAACTATAACTTCTTCCTCTTCCACTAGTTGGTTTTATTGCTCCATCCCTCCTCTCCCTCACAAATGCCACTCTTGAGTGCTCTGATAGCACATGGGGCTGTAATTGGGAGCTATTGTATGTTTCCCCACTTTGTCTATGAGAGTTTTGAAGACAGGGACTCTTTGTCTTATTCATAGCACCTAGGATTAGGGCCCAGCTCATGACAGGTCATGGTTCCATGCCTGCATCAGCTTTGGCCAATGAAATGTCAGGTACAGTCTGCTGGAGATCTTCTGGGAGAGAACTTTTTAAATGCAACTGCCCCTTGTTTTCTATTTGGTATCATATCTGAGAGTGATGATGCCTAGAAGTGCTACAGCCAATTTACTGTCCAAATGGAATAAGTTTTAGAAAGAAGCCAATAGTGAGACAGCAGGGCAGACAGTTGAGATTAACCTCAACCTTCCTCTGGACTTGAAGTTATGTGAATAGCAAATTTCTTATAGTTTAAGCTATTCTGATTCAAGACCTTTTCTTCCCTTTCCTTCTCTTCCCTTCCGTTCCTTTCTCATCATTTTCTTTTCCCTCCTTCTTCTTACCCTCTTCCTCTTTTTTCTTTTTCTTTTTTTCTGTCCAAATGTTCCTAACTTATTTGGAACTTAGCATGTATCTTTGGTTGGACTGACTGTGTAGGGCTCCGTAACAGATTCCAATTGACAGCATCTGGTATTAATTGTGTTTATTTGTATGTCTTGTCTTTGCTACTAAACTGTTAGGTTCTTTAAGGAAGAAAATCTATTTTGTTCCAAATTGTTCCATTATTCTCCTCACCCAAGTGTCTACCTAATGTCTGTTACCCACAAATGTTTGTTGAATTGAATTGATTGAAGTCTTCAACTACTTTTTTTAATTGTTCTTAAACCTCAACTTATCACTTATGTTCATACCACATAATCCACTATTTTATTCTGTATATTTTTCACATTGTTTCCCATTGAAAATCTTGCACTTCCTGAGGAAATGTTAAGGTCCTGGAGAACAGCATCTGAGTCACATCTTCTTTTTCCTTGGTGTCCCACGTGGTTCTCACCATTTGTAGGGCTCCTAAGAGTACTCCTAACGTCCAGGTGAAAGAACCCTCTGCAACCTTGCCCAGCACTGAATCCTTCCAAAGTTTATAGTTATGCACCCTTGCACACTTGTGTCAGTTCCTCAATGGCAGAAGTTCTTACCTTATGCTTTACTCTATACCCTAACAGCTTGTATCAGTAAAAACTTCATGATTAATGGATGAGAATATTAAACTCTTTTCCCCCCACAGATTACAGTCCCACAAAGTGATTTTGGTGGACTTAACCCTGTCAAGGACTGGTGTGGGGGAGGTGGAACTAGCATTTTAAGGTTGTTTTAGAAATGATGCCACACACTGGTATTTTTGTCCTGAAATTAAGACAGCTTTGCTGGTGTCTGTGGGTGGTTATGGAGCCCAGTTTTTTCCTCAATCTACCAGTCATTTTTACTTTTTGAAACTCTACTTCTTAGGTATGTCTTTCTGGGTCTCCAAAGAATACTGCAGGGCACTTGGCACCCTGCTCTTTGTCCTTAAGAAGGTCATCTGACAAGATGCTCTGGTTGCATATGTTTAATATCTTGCCATATCTGATATTCGAGAATACAACTCAGCAGTTTAAATTATTCATGCTGACTCCCAACAAACAAATAACCAGGAAGAGGTAGACAGAGGGGCCTATACGTCCCCATTCCTTCACTGCCACTCCTATCTTGGTGATGGATTCTGACCCCAGTTATAGTGCAGTATCTTCCAGAAACAACATTTTAAAACCTTAAAATTAAAAGAAAACAGGGATTTCCCCTGGCTGGTGAAGCTCAGTGGATTGAGCGCAGGCCTGTGAACAAAAAGGTCACTGGTTTGACTCCCAGCCTAGGGCACATGCCTGGGTTGTGGGCCAGGTCCCCAGTAGGGGGCGTGCAATAGGCAGCCACACATTGCTGTTTCTCTACCTCTCTCCCTCCCTTCCTCTTTCTCTAAAAATAAATAAATAAAATCTTCTTTTAAAAAAATAAAAGAAAACAGAGATTGGGGAAGAGTAAAAAAATTCATACCAATATTTTCTTCTTTATTTTATATATCTGAGTGGTCTAATTTCTTTCTCCCAATCCAATAAACAGGTTTTCCCTTTGAAGATGGTGATAGATTCATTGCCTTGTTTGGTTTCCACCAACCCATGTATGTGAAAGTGGTGATGGCAAATTATGGGTGTGTTTATGTGTCAGGAGCATCTACAATATATACAAGGAGATGCCAGGAAGCAAGGCTTTAACACTTAAATCTCCCATATCGGTGTTCTATGACCAGTGAAAACATCACAATTTAAGATAAGCTTTTGACGTATGGCCAAGATGGAGGCATAGGTAGATGCACTTTGCCTCCTTGCACAACTAAAAGAAAAACAACAATAAATTTAAAAACAAAAAATAACCAAAACTGCCAGAAAATTGAAATGTATAGAAGTCTGACAACCAAAGAGTTAAAGAAGAAGCATTCATTCAGACTGGTAGGAGGGGCAGAGATGGGCAGCCAGGATGGAGAGTACTCATGGCAAGGTGGTGGCTGGTGGACCAGGGTGGGCAAGGCAGTGGCTGGCAGAGCAGGCAGCTCCACATGTGTGTACAAACAAACTGGGAGGAACAACTGGGGAGCAAGCAGTTGTTCCCCATGCACTGCTTGGGGTACAACCCAGGGTTCCAGCACAGGAAAAGAAAGCCTCAAAAACTCTGGATGTAAAAAACCTGTGGGGGCTGAGGTGGCAGTGGGAGAAACTCCCAGCCTCACAGGAGAGTCCATTGGAGAGAACCACAGGGTCCTAGAATGTACACAAAACCACCCAACCTGGAATCAATACCAGAGGGGCCCAATTTGTTTGTGGGTAGTGGGGGAAGTGACTGAAAGCCAGAGGAGAGTCAAACAAACAACATTGTTCCCTCTCAGACCCTTCCCCCACATACAGCATCATGACACAGTGACATGGATTAACCTGCACTGGTGAATACCCAAGGCTTCGCCCCTTACAGTGTAACAAGTTCGCTGAGACAAAAAAATATGGCCCAAGTGCAAGAACAGATCAAAGCTCCAAAATACAACTAAGTGATGAAGAGACAGTCAACCTATCAGATGCAGAGTTCAAAACATTGGACATCAGGATGCTCACAGAAATGATTAAGTATGGTCACAAAATAAAGGGAAAAGTAAAGGTTATAGAAAGTGAAATAAAGAAAAAATATACAGGAAACAAGCAGTGAAGGGAAGGAAACTGGGACTCAAATCAAAGATTTGGAGCAGAAGGAATAAATATTCAACAAGAACACAATGAAGAAACAAGAATTCAACAAAATGAGGAGAGTCTTAGGAACCTTTGGGACAATTTTAAACATTCCAACATCTGAATCATAGGGGTGCCAGAAGGAGAAGAGGAAGAGCAAGGAATTAAAAACTTATTTGGAAAAAAAAATAATGAAGGAGAACTTCCTCAATCTGGCAAAGGAAATAGACTTCCAGGAAATCCATGAAGCTCAGAGAGTCCCAAAGAAGTTGAACCCAAGGAAGCACACACCAAGGCACATCATAATTACATTATCCAAGATTAAAGATAAGAAGAGAATCTTAAAAGCAGCAAGAGAAAAGGAGACAGTTACCTACAAAGGAGTTCCCATAAGACTATTAACTGATTTCTCAAAAAAAAAAAAAAAAAAACCCAAACAACAACCTCCCAAGCAAGAAGAGGCTGGAAAGAAGTATTCCAAGTCATGAAAGGCAAGGACCTCCATCCAAGATTACTCTATCCAGTGAAGCTATCATTTAGAATGGAAGGGCAGATAAAGTGCTTCCCAGATAAGGTCAAGTTAAAGGAGTTCATCATCACCGAGCCCTTATTATATGAAATGTTAAAGGGACTTATCTAAGAAAAACAAGATGATTGAAACTATGAAAAATAAAATGAGAAAACTGTACTTGAACAATGATTAAAATAAAAAGAAAAAAAGAAAAAAGAAAATGATAATAAATTCATAACTATCAACAACTGAACCTAAAAAAAAAAAAACAACAGAACAAAAACAAACTAAGCAAACAACTAAAATAGTAACAGAATCACAGAAATGGAGATCAGAGAAAAGGCTATCAGCAGGGAGAAAGGGAGAATGGAGAAAAGGTACAGGGAATAAGAAGCATAAATGGTAAGTACAAAATAGACAGAGGTAGTTAAGCATAGCATAGGAAATGGCCCTGACTGGTGTAGCTCAGTGGATTGAGCACAGGCTGAGAACCAAATGGTTACCAGTTCAATTCCCAGTCAGGGTACATGCCTGCGTTGTGGGCCAGGTCCCCAGTATGGGGTACTTGAGAGTCAACCACACACTGATATTTCTCTCCTTCTCTTTCTCCTTCTCTTTTCCTCTGTCTAAAAATGAATAAATAATTTTTAAAAAATAATAGTATAGGAAATGGAGAAGCCAAAGAATTTATATATATGATCCATGGATATCAACTAAGGGGAGGGATGCTGGTGGGAGGAGGGGTGAAGGGCAGAGGGGAATAAAAGGAAGAAAAAATGGGGCAACTGTAATGGCATAATCAATGAAATATGTTTAAGAATAAAAGACTACGTCTAACATGTGAGGCAGTGTGAACTTCATGCCCTAGGGGATAAAAGATGGGTAAGACAGATTCTGACCCTCTAGGTTCACAGTGGGCTGTAAGCAGTTCCAACGAGGAAGAAAAACCTATATTTTCCAAAATTAAAAAAAAACCATTTTACTACAAAATAGTTCACTACGATAAAGATTAATATAAATTAGAAATATATTTAGTAAACAGAGTGAAGTTTCTACTTTTCCATATCTAATCTGAGAGACAGTCACTATTAAGAATTTTGTTGTAGCCTTTCAAGAACTTTATGCATAGAGAAACATTTTTTTTTGTAACAGGATCATATTATGCATATAGTTCCCTAACCTGTATCAGTATTTAGAGATATATCTTGTCCTCATTGTACTCTTCACTGGTTGTGTAGTATTCCATTGTATATGGGTACCATAATGCCTCTTATTAACAAGTGGACTCAGTTCTCTCATGCTTTTTTATCCCATTAGGAACAATGTGGAAGTAAACATACATGTTTATTTTTCTATGCTCACTAAACCAATTTCTTCTTGAGAAGATCAGGGGAGACTTTGAAAAAAGATTAGTGGAGGCTGGGGTGAGAACACCATGATGCAGGGTGAAAAGTACAAGGTATTCTTAGAGAGGTTGGGGTCGGGGAGCTATGAATAGAGTTCTCTGGCTGAAGTGTGGGTTGTGTGGTCATAATCTTGGTCGGTTGACTACCAATAAAAAAAAAGTTAAGATGAAGAGGGAGTTTGCAAGGGAACACAAGTTCCAGTGGTTTAAACATTTTGAGTTTGGAGGGATGCGATGATGCCTAAGAGGAAGCATGCCTCGTGGATCTGGGAATGGAAGGCATTGGGAGGATGGGAACAATGGGGCAGGAGAGGGTGGAAGGCACCAGATGTTGTAGGAAGTGCGGGGAAAGCTAAACCCCTGAGAATGAGACCTCGTGAAGGATGACTGAGCAGGGCTTGGGATGGGAAGGGAGTCAATGGGCTGGGCAGACACTGTTTCCTCACCTAGAAAATAGAGACAACAACCCCCATACTCTAGGGTGATTATGAGTGCCAAGTCAAATAATGGGAATACTTTTATTAAGTAACAGTTAGTACTATAATACATTTTATTTGTTTATGAACTTTCTGTGTAGTCCTCAAAATAACAGTCATCACAACAGGGCTTTTGGAGTTGCTACCTTATGGAATGAAGAGGGTGGATTACAATGACCTTGGCAGACAGCAGCTGAGAAGTCACCAAAGGGGGCTGACTGTGTTTTCTCAGTGACTAAGTAGAAACTTAAGAGTTACCCCCAAAGATGTGAATCTGGTCTAAATATTTCAGGGCACTTTCACATCTGTGGTTGCTGAGTTAGGTTCTCCCTTTTATCTTAATCAAATGCCCCACCCCCCAACAAATGACAGAGACTTGTTTTTGCTTTTAGAGCAGAAAGGAAGGATGGGAATGCACACTCCAAATATTTAGTTAGTTTCAAAAGTACGTGTTATTCAAAGCACCTTCAAGTACTAGGTTTCTTAAAATAAGAAACTCTATCATCTTGCACTGCTGTATTCCCTTTGGCAGGAACAATAACCATCCACTTCAAGTGCATAACACTCAGCTGTTTGCAGGGAAAGAATAACAGCCTGAGAGTTGGGAGAGCAAAACCACAGGCTCGGCTCTCTCCTTCTAGCTGGGACAACTCTGGGCCTCACGTTCCTTGTCAGTAAAACGAGATGGTTGACTATGACGTCTTTATATTTCTTATTTGTAGGATATCACAACCTCTGTTCACAGACCCCTTGTGAGGTCAGTGGGACAATATCATGAGGCTTGATTTGCAGACTTGGAAATGGAAACTTAAAGAGGTGAGTGGCTTGGCTAACTGTGAGTCCGCTCCTCAGAGGTGAGACCAGAACCAATGTCTGCTGGCTGATTTCTGGCTGGTAGCTCTGTCTTCTGAAAGTTTCTGCATTCCTTTGGGAGAGGGGCTTCTAGGGGGTCAGGTGTCTGACTGTCTCCATGTGGACAAACACTTTCTACCCCTTGGCGGTCACAGCTCACAGACAGACTGCTGCTAGTTCTTCCCTTCCCGCTCCCTTTCCCAGTCTTGTTCAGCCACACTAAATTAACTACTACTCTGAGTCCTTCTTATGACCCTACTCCCTCTCACTTTCTAGCCTTTGCATACACTGGACTTACTTTTTTTGGCTTAGAAAACTGTTTTCCATTTTTATTCCTTTCCTGACTTTACAACTCCTCTTCCTTCAGGTTTTCATTCCATCATTGCTTTACTCAGCCCTCCCTCTGAGCTGGGTTAGAGGCAATTTCCCTGAGCCTCACAGCACGCTCTATTCTCCTAAATATTGTGATAATAAGTACCTGTTAACTCATGTCACAGATGAAAAATACACTTGATGATTGTCCCAAAATTGCAGTGGCTTAAGCAAAATAAATTTTAATTTTCTTTTATTGTAACAAGAAATTTGGGGATAGGTTGTCCAGAGCTGGTGTGGTAGCTTTATGGTCAACAGGAAGCTAGGTCCTTAAAGCTTTTCCTCCCCATCCTTCCTGTCACCTTGTAGCTGTAAAATGGCCATTAGAATGCCAATCATCATATACACGAAAGGAGCAGAAACTAAAGGGAAGGTCTCCCAGTGAATCAGCCCTCTTAATGAAATGTACCTGTAAGCTCTACCAAAAGTCATCTACTTGCCTATCCTTAGCTGATAAATGTAACCTTTTAGTACCTGAAAAACCCTGGATCCCTTTAGTAAAACAGAAGGAGGAGAGATTTTTTTGGTAGGCAATCAGTCTCTTTGTCATTCAAGCTATTCAAGAAGTGGTAGGCAATCCACATCAGGCTACAAGCAGGTAAGTACAGAAGTGTAAGCATTTAGAAACTTTTATGGCAACTTTACAGTGACATGACATGGTACCAATCCACAGTAGATAGGCAATAAAACAACAACTGCTCCTTCACCATAGAGTTTGAGAAACCCTGCCTGCCACAGGTCCTCTGTTGTCCCCACAAGACTGCAAGCATCTTGAAGGCAGGAAAGATTTACTTGCTGTATTCATAGGTCCAACTGCAAATCCTAACACAAAAGTACTTCATGGACATTTGAGGGAGGGTGATCACTGCATCCAGGTATTCTTGCTCAGTGCACCTGCTCTGATGTGTTTGAATTGCTCTCCCCTCCTGTTTCCCTTCATGGTCTCCTTTCCTGCTTTGCCTTTGCCCTCCTGTCAGCATCTGCTGCAGAAGAAGGGCCCCACGTCCTGGCCCCAGTCTGGTCCCTGGTATTTTCCAGATACTTGCTGGAGTGAGTCCAAAATGGAACTTCTCTCTTCCCCTAAGTGAGGCTGACTTCCTGACCCCTCCCCCAGAAACTAGTGGGATTCAACCCAGACCCAAGAGGGCCACACCTTGACTGTGGGCAAATATGAAAGTTGGGGAGATGGGAGGTGCTTCCCCAGGGTGCTGCTATGAGCAGAGACCCCTCCCCACCTTCTTGGACCAGACCAACAGGGAAGCCTACTGGGATGGTGGATGTGGACCTGTGTTCCAGACAATGTTTTCTGTAGTGGGGAAGAAAGTACTGTTAAAGATGTCCTCCATCTTCGATTCCCAGCCAGGGTACATTCCTGGGTTGCAGGCCATAACCCCCAGCAACTGCACATTGATATTTCTCTCTCTCTCTCTCTATCTCCCTCCCTTCCCTATCTAAAAATAAATAAATAAATAAATAAATAAATAAATAAATAAATTCTCTCTATAAAAAAAAGATGTCCTCCATCAAGGATGCGCCTTTGGTCCTGTGGGCAATTACTCTTCCCTAATTAAGTGCAAGGCCCACCCACTGTGAGCTCACTCCCTGGGTCTATGCAGGGCTGACCTGGCTTTCTCAGCTTGCTTCACAATCAATAGTTCCAGAAAAGGCAGCTTTATTCACTGAAGTCACAGATCAATGAGACAAGATTTGCATATGAGCTTAGTATATAAATCCTGGAGTGAGGTAATAATTTTTTTCCCTGCCATCTCCTAATTTTCCCTTCCTTTCTTTCCTTGTTTTATTCTCCCTCCTGCTCTTTTGTCTTTCTCTTCACTGATAATGTCCTTTCTTTAGCAACTTCTCCTTTCCTAAACCCCCACCGCCCCAGCTGGGGAATGCACACCTCCTCACTGCGCCCATGCCCTGCATAGTGACTATCTGTTAATTGCCCACCCCCAGCCAAACCCAGAACTCTGCGAGCACCTGAAGTGCAGAAATGGTGTTTCCCTGGGTCTGCAGGCGTTCCCGGAGGCTACCTCATGGCAGATGCTCAGTACAGTTTACTGAACTTGTGAGTCTTTGACAACCTCCTTTCTTCCTCTCTTTCTCCTACTGTTCTCTTCTTTCTCTTATCCTCCTCTCCTTCCTTAAGTGAAAGCCTCCTAAAGGTGCCTGGGAAAGAAGAAGCTAGTGTGTATCACCACAGGTGGGACTTCCATGGACTACAGGCCAAGGGGCCACCAAAAGTAATTAGGAATGTTTTCCTTGCATGGCAGTGTGACCTACCGTACCATTCCCCAGCATGTTCCCTCACCCCAGGGGCCTTAAAGAACATGAAAAATATTGTTTCTCTTTCTCTCTTCTTAACCCTCACCTGAGGATCTGTTTATTAATTTTAGGGAGAGAAAAGGGGAGAAAGAGAACAAGAGAGAGAAACATCAATGTGAGAAACATCGATCAGTTGCCTCCCATACATGCCCTATCCGGGGATTGAACCTACAACCTACGTATGTGCCCTGACCAGGGATCAAACCATCAACCTGTTAGTGTAAGGGACAGTGCTCCAACCAACTGAGCCACCCGGCCAGGGCTGGCGTCCTTCTCTTAGTTGAAGACTTTGGGAGCTTCTCTTGGAGGATGAGGCACCATTGGACCAAAATGGTGTTGGAGGGAGCCCAGAGAATCTGGCCATGGTAGGTGTCCCTGAGAGACAGAGCCCATAGTCTTCTTTTGTTTTTATTTTCTATCCTGACAAAAGAAATTGTGATGCATGCACTGTTTCAAAGTGGGTCCAGCTTTTGTGCTTATTTCTGGCAGCTCTGTCATGTTTTGAACCATTACAACTTCCTTTTGCTTTCCCCAGGACATTGAGGAGTAGCATGGGCACACATGGGGGTCCTCTCTGCAGTGCTCACCTGTAGTTAGAGGTACATAAGCTTCTGAAATAAGGACTGGCGTGGGTGACTGCCAAGATAACTTCCTATACCATTAGACATCGGTAGAGATCAGGAAGAAGTCGCAGGTTCCAGCTCATGTGCTGGCCAGTTGAGCTCAGAGATGCCAGGACTTTGTCCTTGTTACTTATGACAGTGGCAGGTGCTGACATTCCTGGAGCATGTTACAATGTGCCTCCACATCGAATCTTCTGTGCATCCCGCAGCAATGTTTATGAGGTCAGTTGCTATAATGATGTCTGTTGTAGGTGAGGGAAATGGGGTCTAGACATTAAGTAACTTGCCCCCAGTTCCATTTCCAGGAAGCACCTCCTAAAGGTCAAACCCACCTTCAGTTGCTAAATTCCTTGCTTTTGCCATTCTTCCATGTGGTGCAGGTATGAGTGATATACTCCAGAGTGATTAGCATCATGGGAAGGTGCTTGGCCTGTCACATGTAACCATCTGCTGGCTGCCACTGACCTAGCTGACAATGTACAAATGGTCCCCTGATGAAGCCCATCATTCCCGTGGCTGAAAGTCCACTCTTTAGAGGAGGATGTGCAGATAGCTGAGCTTCCAGGCATCAGGGACCACTGATAGGACCACCTCCAAATTGTTCCTGTCTCTCTTCCTGGGGAAATGTTCTTGCTTACCGAGCCTCTCAGCAGTCACCTTCCTTCTTCCGCCTGCTCTCTGACCACACGAAAGCCCATTAATATCTGTTGTCTTGGTCAAAAATATTGTGCAGTTACTCTCCTGTCCCAACCTTCACTGAAAAGGAATCTGGTTAATTAACATTGATTACAATCTACCAACTGCAAGTAAAAATCGATTGCTAGGGTCCCTAATTTGAATGCACTTCTCCCTCCTTATCTCTTGTGAGAAAGAAAGAGACAAGAGTCTGAGAAAGAGAAGAGGTGAGAGGAGAGAGGATATTTTTTCTGAAGCAGTCCAATTTCCAGGGTCCCTGGTGAGGGGCATTAGTGATGTGCTGGTCCTTAGATCTTGCCCACTCTCCTTCAGTGTGGCCATTTTTCAGAGTGACGTCTAATTGCTGCAAATAGTCATTGTGCACATTTGGGCCTTGTTCATAGCTCCCTACTTTATTGAGAGGAGCGATAGTATTGATTCTGGATGGCCAGGGAGAATGCCAGAGAATATTAGTAAGGAGCGGAGAGAACACAGTACATAAACTTTTATGACACAATGTCAAGCTGGGTTGTGAAGACATAAATGAAAAGGACAACACGGTCTGTAATTACCACAAGCGCATGTCTTCCATCGGCTGGGGAAGGCACGAGTGCTGGCCAGGGCCGAGTGCGCAAGGGGATGAATTGTCCAGCTCACAGGAACGCTGGCCTCTAGTTGCTGCTCCTCGTGGTTGAGAAATAATATATGAGATGTAAAAAAGCCCTTCTTGTTGTGTGTCACAGTGTGGTCCCGAGGAAGTGTGTAGATTGTAATGTTGGGTCTGTCACTGCTAGCCATGTGACATGGGGCCAATCATGTAACCTCTCTGAACCCCTATTCCCTCATGCTAAAATAGAGAAAATAATAACTACTTTTCAGGGATGGGGTAAGGACTAAATGAGATAATAATGCCTGCAAACTTTTCACATGGTGTCTGGAAAATAATTTGCTCTCAGCAGATAGTAGATATTATCATCAGTATTCATTGTTTTGATTTACTAAATATTTATGGAGTGTTTGCTCTGTGTCAGCACTGTGCTAGGTGCTGGGGAGGCAGCAGTGCCCCAGATTCATGGAGCTCACGGTTCTGTGGGTGAGACAGACATTCATCAGTTATTGACTTGAATAGACTTGAAAATGTCCCTGTGCTAGGAGCTGGGAAAGAAAGACATGATACTGTATGAGGGTTTTTTTGTCATTCTCGCTTCTTCAACAGTCACATTTGTTTGTATATTATCTGTCTCTCCCACTGCAACAGAAGTTCCCTGAGGACAGGGACTTGGTCTGTTTGATTCACTGCTCTATCTCTGGTGCCTAGAATAGTGAATGACACATGGCAGGCACTCAATAAGTATTTACTAAGTGAATGAATAACTATGTAGTTAGGGTACACAGAGGAAGGATTGATACCTGACCTGTAAGAGCTTGTGGTCGAACGGGGTACAGAAGAAATGTACAACATTTAAGACTCAGTGGAATCATTGTCAAGTTTAACAAAAACCTTGAAAACTCTCTTTACCTAGACACTGGAATGACATGCCAGCATGGAGCCCATTGTACAGTTTGCACACCACAGCACATAATGAGAGGACGTGGACAGACAAGGGCTGCAGAGCACGTAATGGGCGTGTTGTCGTCGGGGCAGCCTACCTGATGTAACGAACAGTGGCCGATCTCTGCAGTGAGGTCTGCACGGGGCTCGGTTCCATCAGTAGTTAGGACACAGGCCCTGACCTTTGGCTGTGGGTCCTCCTGTGAAGCCCCTATATCCAGCTGGCAGGTGAGAAAAGAGAGATCTGGAATGTCAAGATGCATTCCCACTCTCACGTGACAAGCTGGAGGTGTCCCGTCACTGTGGCCTAGGCCACGTTGGTGAGACAGGTCACATGGCCTCAGCTAGATGCCTGGGAACTCTAGACAAGGAGTGTGTCCAAGAGGAGGAGTTGGTGGATGCTAGGAGTTTCAATCACAATGAGTTTAACAAACGCTCAGGGAGACTCCACTGGAGGCCCAACACCAGGATCCAAGGTGGTCAGAACCCTCCAAGAGGTCGCCCTCTAGTGGGTTAAACACAGAAAATAACTAGTGGGGCAGATCCTAATCAGTGCTGTACAAGATGGACAGCAACTGCAGTACAAGAGGACTATAGAGGAGGTAAGGAATTAATTTCACACAGATTGTGAGACAGTCCCAAAAGGCATAGTCAGATTGGGACAGAGGGTTAGACTTTCACCCCTGGTGTGCTGAAGTCAACTATCCACCAAAGACTCTGTCCCCTTTCCCTGGCACAGACCTGTGGCTGGTAAGCAGCTGTCCAGTCAGAGTCTCTATTTCACAGCCTTCCTTGCACCTACATGAGGCTTGGGACTAGTTTCCAATGGTGAAGTGTTAGCTAATAGGATAGTGTTTGCTTCTGTGCCAAGTCACTAAAGAAAAAGGTGTTCTTTCTCCCCTTTCTCATTCCCCATCCACTGGCTACGTGTTGATGGGCAGGATTACCTTGTAAGCCTTTTGTGGGGTAACAGGGCCTCCAGTAGCCTGGTCTCTAAATCACTGTGTGCACCTAACCCACCCACTGCCAACACCTGCTGACGTGGAGCTACCTTGGACACTATGTGAAGGAGAAGGAAACTTCATTGCATATAAGGTGTTATACATATGGGGTCTACTTGTTACAATCGTCAGATGGCTTTAATAAAGGTAGAGGTGCTAAAGGGAGAAGAGTCAGGCAGTAGACACAGGGCTTTCCAGGTACAGGAAACAGTGAAAGCAAAGACACTGAGGCAAGAAAATACAGAGTGTATTAAATCTCATACATTGTTGGTGGGAGTGTAAAATGGTTCAACCGCACTGGAAAACAGTTTGACAATTCCCTACAAACTTAGAAGTGCACATATCTCATGTGCCAGTAGTTCCACTCCTTGGTTTTTACCTAAAAGAAATGAAAACATATATCCACAGAGAGACTTGTGTGGGGGTGCTCATCCCAGCTTTATTCGTAATAGCCCCAAACTGCAAGCACCAAGTATCTACAAACAGGTGAATGGGTAAAGACTTTGTGGCATATTCATACTATGGAGTACTATTTGGCAATAATCAATAAAGAGTTAATTACCAATACACGTGACAACCTGCATAAAATAGCAAAACCTTACATTGTGCAGAAGAAGCCAGACATAAGAGTACACACTGTGTGCTTTCTTTATACAAAGTTCCAAGCTCGCCAACTCATCCATGGCGGCAGACGTCAGGGTGGTGGCTGTCTAGGGAAGTGAGAATTGACTGGAAGGGGTGTGAGGGGATTTTCGGAGATGTGGAAATGCCGAGGGGGTGCCTACGTGGTGGTTTACGTTTATCGATACCCATCAGATGGCACATTGAAGATCTGTGCATTTCACCGTATATAAATTTTGCTTTAATGGAAACAGCACAAAAGACTCTGTTCAGGGAAAATGAATGGACACTTTTGATCAGAGCATGGGGTTCTAGATGGAGGAAGGGGGTAAAGTATAGTAGCATATAAGACTGGTATAGAGTTTTGGGCATTTAGTGCCAAAGGAGTTTGGATTTTATTACCTGAACAATAAGGAGCCACCCAAAGCTTATGAGCAAGGGCAAACAAGCTCACGTTCAAGTTTTTGGAATGTAAATGGTGGCAGCGTGGAGGAGGGAAGGGGTCAAGAAGACAGTTTTGTTCAAGGCAGGGGCCCCTGTAAGTAACCCAGAGACTGGAATTTCCCTGTGCACTCATGCAAAGGCCAGCCCAGGGGCCGGCTGGGGATCTACTGGCTGTGTTTGCCAAAGGTCGAATCGTGAAACAAACAGTGTCTTTCATACTGAGAATATTTTAATCCCTATGACTCTATAGTAAGATCAAGCCACGTGTTATGATTGGAACTGATTTCTATTATTAGTTACTATTACTACTCTTGGACTATTAAATGCCAAAGCTTGGGAGGTGCTGGGCAGAACCCAGAAAAAGAAATGGTCTGTGAAGTTTGCATTTTCCAGAGCTCAGCAGACAGGCACTCAGCCTTGCAGCGAGTCATTTTATGCTCATCCACTCACACCTCGGGCTGTGCTCTTCGGTTTGTGTCAGAAGCACCAAGAATCTGGAAGCAGTGATGGTGGAGCCACAGGGCACAGGCTCAGAGGGCCAGCGGTTCCTTAGACGCACTGCCGGCAGCAGCCGGCGTGCTTCCCCAACACCCTGGGAAGGGCCGCGGCACAGACGCCTTCACGCCGTCCTCAGCGAGAGTGCCGGTGAAACTCATGGGTTTTTTTTTTTTTTTGAGGGTCCAGAAAAACAGCTCAGAAAACTCTTGTTTTTTAAGCCAAACATTTCATAGATATTTTCTGAACGTTTACCCTCTGCTGGTGCTGGGACAGAAAAGTGGACGAGAGACACCCCCTTCACCTTTTCTGTTTCATTTGTATCACCCAACAGTATTTCCATGTTGGATATTTTCCAGGGTAGTCCTGCATTTATGTGTTTTTTCCCTCTTCAGCAAAGATGATTCATTAAATGTCAAACCAAATGTGAGCTCACTTTAGTACTGTTGTTAGATTTTTCTTTCAAACATATTCAGAAATTAGAACAATCAATCCTTTGTCAGTCTGTGAAACAGGGTGTCATAAGTAGTAGTAATTGTAGTTGTAATGTACACAGCAGGTGCTCAATAAGTGCTTAAAGTGTGCCTAAGCTAAGCCACATGGGACTTCAGAAGTGAAAGCCAGGCAGCTGCTTCCCAAGGTCCAGGTCATCCTAGCTGCGATGCCCTGGGAGCTCCCCTCCAACTGCAGACAGTGGGAATTCAGCAATTTCATGGCACCAGTTCCTACTGAATTGCTGAAATGTGTGCAATCCCATGGTGACAGGAGTCTCTCAGTGGTCGTGGGGGGCCCTCATTCAGTCCGCCAGCTGCCCTGAATGTGCAGTACTCATCAGGTTAAGAGTTCTTCAGGGGATCCTTGCCCTGCCCGGAACAGCAGTGGCTTAGACACAATGAATCAATCTTCCTGGAAGCTGCAGATGGTCAGACTTCCTTCTAGACTTCCCTTGAATCGGGGCTGATTACCAAAGATAACTGGCTTTCTCTGGCTGGGAGACCCATTTCCCACTATGGGCAAATCTTGGACCTCAGAACTCTTCACACATGGGCCTTTGTCATGATGAGTCAGCAAAGCAGAACAAAAATGCTTTGGATACGCAGACCCAGGGTTGAATCTTGGCTCTGTTACTTACTAGTAATGACACCTCGTCCGTTGACCTCTAAGTCTCAGTTTTCCCATCAATAAGTGGAGATAATATTGGTGACTACTTCTATTACTCAGGGTAAATAACTGTAGGTACCATAACCTTAAATATAATTGTCTTACCAGGAGAAAAGTTTATTTCTCCTTCATGCAGATTTTAATGTGAATGTTTTTAAATAGGGGCTCTCCTGGGTGGCTCCTCTACGAGAATCCTTTCAGAGATCAGGATTGTTCTTCTCATGCATATCTCCCACCTTCTAGGGCCATGGAGGCCTAAGTTTCCAGCGCTGTAAGAAGAGAAAGAACACAAACATCCTTAAAGAGGTAGTTCAGAACGAAACTGTCAGTACCTCTGCTCACAAGATGTGCAGAAATGCAAGAGACTAATGAATTCGTCTCTCAACAGTTGGCAACTTGAAACTGGCCAAGATGGAAGTATTTACACCACAGAAATTGGCAAATGCTACAAGTCAGGGGTATTTCCCTCTAGGGAACTGGTTGTTAAATATTTCCAAAAACATCATTGGTCCATAAAGCTCTTAGCTATGTGGGCATCCCTGAGGCTGCATCCTCTCCTGGAACCACTTTTGTCAAATGAGGTTTGAGAATGAAATGGTCCTGTCCCCAAGTCTGTGCACAGAAGCAGGCTCTGGCTGCTACAGAACAAAGAGAGGCCTTTGCTAAGATCCAAATTCAGCTCCCCAGCCTCTAGAGGCAGGGTACTTTCCATGAAGCCACACTTTGCCTCAGTGACAAAGTCCAGAGCCCGTGGTGGGAAAACATGGTGGGATATAGGATGTCTCACGTCCTCAACATGGGAAGTAACATTTGGGAAGGTCAGAGGCACTCTCCCCCTGTGTCTTCCAGTCCTGCCTCCAAGCAGTCCTCTGCTCTGGACTGCTCTCCCGACTGCGCTCCATGCTGCTGGAATTGAGAGATTTTGAGGAGTTGGGAAGCTTGGCTGAAAGAGACTCTCCTTTACGACACCCCCCTCCCCACCATAGAAGAGCCGTTTTCTAAAAATAATTATTAATGCTGCACAGCACACACCTACGCATATGCCCTGTTTCCTAATATTAACATTTCCTACTTTTGCCATTTTCTTTTCTGAGACCTCTGGGAACGATTAACAGGGTTTTCCTGCTACCCAGGATTTGCAGGAGAATGCAAATGGGCCCAGAGCGGCCAGAGTGACGTCTGGAAGGATGTGATAGAATTTGCTACTGGAACCCCTACTTTTCTTACCTGTGTCGAACATTCGTCATCATTCCCCAAAATAGTGCAGACAGAACAAAGGCTTCTCTGGGTCTCTGAGCTGGCCTTGGCCCGGGTCTGTTCGCACTGGGGGAGTGGGCTAGGCAGAGGGTGTGGGGGTTAATTTCACTCATCATTCCAGTGGAGGGAAGGCAAGGTTCAGTGCATTTCTGTTTGTTTTTATAAACTCAGTGGGACCACCTCCATCTCCACCACCACCCAATTTGCAATCAGACCTTCCCCAGACTCTGGAACACAGCCTCACACAGCCGCAAGCCCCAAACAGCAGTGGATGAATGGCGAAGCCTGCAATGATGTCAACGGCTTGTGCAGAGGCCAAGGAAAATATGCGGGGGCCCTCTATGGCTTCATCCCGTGCTTGTTGCAATGCAGCTGCGAGTCGTAAGTTTTCCTTCTGAGCCGACAGAGTACAGTACATCTGAATTAGACTGGAACCTAGCACACTGTTTCCAGACCTCTTGCACCCTCCCCCTCCTCCCCACCTCCCTTGAAGAACATAAGTTTCTCAAGTAAGTCAGAGAAAGGGCAAGGGATGAAATGTGGGGTGGCTAGAACTGGTGGTATTTTGGCTGTATTTTTAGGGGAGGGCCTAAAGTCCGCAAGTCATGGCAGTGGGGTGGACAGGGTTGGGGGACAAGGAGCAGACAGGGCACGGAGGGCCAGAGGTGGAAGAGGTGGAATTTTGTAGCCAAAGTGATGCTGAGAGTTGAGACACCTGTTTTGATAATTCATGTCCTTATGCCTACTTCTTCCTGATTTATACAGGTTTTCACATTTTGTTTTGTATTTTGAAGGGACCAGGGATTATGTTGCCTAAAATCACATTCCTAGTCTTCCCCTTGATTCTACTCCTGGAGACATAGCCAGGGGTCTCTGAGAACCTAGTTCATCCTCTAAGCTACTGGATGGTAGAGCCTTCTCCAGGGTCAGAAATTCTGCTTTTGAATCTGGATCACACAGATGCAGTCCCAGGAGAATATCTTAAGTACTCAAGCAGTGCATTTTATGGATCAAATGACAAGTTGGTGGAAACAGTGATTTTTCTGTGTCCAGCAAGGCCTTGGAGCCTGGGAGCAGTTTAGCATAACTCCCCGGCTGCCTCCTCCTTCACCTCCCCCAGCTGCCTCCTCCTCCCTTGACCTTCTCTAAATTGCTCCGGCCAAGTGAAGTTTGAAGAAAGTGGGGTCTGTGCGGCCTGACAGCGTGATGGGATGCAGGACCTCTCCTCCTCCACACCATCCGCTGGGGCTGGGCGGGGCGGGGCTGGCTACTGCCAGGAACGCTGCCTCTCCCCGCCCTTGCTCCAACCCCACCATCTCCGACACTTGGCTTCCATTTTACAATTGTGTTTATACAGCAAACATACTTTGGAAAAAGAAGAACTCTCCCATGGCTGCTGGCCATTCCACCTTGTGGCTGCAGAAGCAAAGCAGGGCTGGGCCTGATCTCAGGGTGCTGCAGAGCCCTCCCCAGGGGCGCTAGGTGCTCTGAGGCAGTGGGAGCAGTGACTCATGTCCTGGCATCTCCTTTTCTGGCATTGACTGTGAGGAGACAACAGGGCTTCAAGTCTCCTGGGCAAGGTAGAAATCCGAGCCACAAAGTCAGACACCCAGTCTGCATTTATATCTGGACCATCCATTCTCTTCTACCAAGAGTAAAAATAAAATAACCTAATAGCTACTGGCTCCTGAAAACATAGTAAGTGCTCCCAGACTTTAGCTGTCATCATTATTAATAAGGTACTGCAAGGCACTGTCCGGTACTTTACATATCTTTCCTTTAAGCCTTCCGCTAACCCAGCAAGAAAAATACCGTTATTTCTCTTTTAGAGATTGTGCTCAGAGACCTTGAGTAACTTGCCCATGGTCACAGAGCTAGGCAGTATCAGAGCTTGTGTAACTCCCAAGTCTAAGCACTTTCTAGGAAAACCCAGAGCCTCCTCATAATTTTTCTCTGTCCTCTTTTTTCTCAGTCTCGAGAAACTATTACAGGGACTAACCATAAGCATCATTAGATCCTTAGGTTCCATGGGGCCCATGCTTGTCCTCTCTTCGAAGAGAAACTTGACCTCCTTGCTTCTCCTTTCTCTCAGCCTGTGCACTGGACTCTGGGACTCTTTAAAGAACCCCTGACATGTTTCTGAGCAGCAGAGCTGTGAAGAGCAGAGGTCTTTGGCCAAATGTCCTTTCCAATGTTCCTCATGGAATTGTTGAAAATATTACTCTGGCATGGGGTTGGCTTGGACTTCAGAGAGTTGCCTCCTGGGAGCTGCCTCCCTACTGAGCCCACTGCACTTCCATGTCCTTTCCACCTACTCTGGGTGGTGAGGTCTACACGACTCTGGGAGATTTGGCAGGCTGAGCTCTAAAAGCTGAGGGGGCGAGGGGAGGTGGCCAGGAAGAGGGAAGGGTCACAAATTCAGGCTTTGAGGACTGGTTCTGAGAAAGGAGGAAGCACAGAGGGCTGGTGCCCACCCACAGAGTCCAGTCAGGCTCCCAGCAACCACGGCCACTGTAGCCAATAGACCTCCAGCTTTAGTGGTTCACTGAGAAGCAGAGAAAGAGAGAGCAGTCTGTGACTCCAAGATCTGTGGGCAGCAGGAGGATACCCCCTACCTCACCTGTAGTAGACCTTAACTCACAACGTTCTCTTCTGCATGGTGTGGGCTTGAGTTTGACCAGAGCTCTCTGTCTCTCTGTTTTTGTCTCTGTTTCTGTCTCTGTCTCTCTCTCTCTGTGTCTCTGTAAAGGCCATGATTATGCCCAGAGCCCAAACCTCTCATGCCTGGGGTGTGGCCAGTATTCTCTAACTCTCAGAAAAGCCAGCAGAAACCATCAAGATAAAATCCTATGACATTGCTTGGTGGGAGCTAGACAGGACATTCCCACAGATTCATAGTGGAGTAAAAGAATGACTGCCTGAGTGAACGAGTCCACAGATCAGGTGGCAGATCTGTGTTAGGCTGTTCTGGTTTTCCCTGTCCTTTCTCTTTCTTTCTATATACAAATTCCACAAGCTACCTAGGAGCCCTATTTCCTCTTTTGGAATGAACAAAATTTGGATCAATGTATCAACAACCCTCAGATACAATACCCAGGTTCATTGCCAAAGGTGGATGCCATCTCCATGGCCTATTCCAGGCAGTCTGTAGAAAGCACTGGGCTGGACTCAGATCTACTTTTGAGCTCCAATTTGGCTCCCAGTTAACTGCATGACATTAATTAGGACTCTTCCCTTCTCTGGGCATTTGTTGCTGCTTCTGTCAAAGGAGGTTGTGACTAGGTGGTCGGCTGGAGACCATCAACATATGGTTTCCTGTAAGGAGTCTTTTAGGGGCCAAGGCCATCACACACTTGGCCTTCAATGCAGGGGCCACAGTCACTGAAAGCAGCAGACTCTTTAAAGGCTACAGCTGGATTATCAAATCTCCAAAGCTTGGACTTAATGTCTTCCAGCTCATGGAAATGGGGCAATGAGGGAGCCAGCAGAAGGGCTTCCACCCTTGTAGGCAGGCCTGTCCTTGGAGCCAGGGAAGGGGATGCAGGTTCAAGATAAAGAATGCCCAGGACTAGAGGGGAGTCGTGGGGCAGGGCTCCTCTCAGAAAGGCAAGGAGGACTAAAAACACACAGGTCCAAAGAAGGGCAGACAGGAAAGAAAATTAAGCTTTTCTGGGGACAGGGAACAACAGCCTTGTTAGTGCCGCAGGGTCTCCCTCTCTCCTATTCTCTCCCCGTGATGCTCACCCTGGGAGGAAGCGGGGAGAAGGGCGAGCTGGGGTATCTCCTGTGTCAGTGGCTCCAGAACGAGATGAAGATTCAGGTGATTTAGTTCGAGACTCTAGAGGAAAAGCACAGCTTACTGAAAGCCTCGCTGGGA
Organism: Phyllostomus discolor; assembly: GCF_004126475.2. Taxonomy (NCBI): domain Eukaryota; kingdom Metazoa; phylum Chordata; class Mammalia; order Chiroptera; family Phyllostomidae; genus Phyllostomus; species Phyllostomus discolor. Next base: position 152,040,958 of record NC_040905.2, on the reverse strand, counting down.
ATTTGGGTCAGAGGAGGAAACGGGGTCTGAAAGAGGAAAGGCCGGGAGAGAACACCTGCAGGCCGGCTGTGGGGATGGGAGGGGCAGGAAGAACAGAGCCTGGAAGGTCACTCGCGTAGCTGCCAAGGAGACTGACTGCAAGTCCTCTCCCTGGTGAGGGCCAAGGAGCTGCAGGGAGAGCAGGGGATTGAGGCTAGATGAGTTGGGCCCAGCTTTCTGACCCTGAAAACAGGTGTCAGGCTGACAGCATTTCCGGGGCTGGGCTACCTAACTGTATGCTTCGGGGGCCACTGAGCAGGTCTCCTGTTCTCCCTAATCCCCAGCCCCCTGACCACCTTGCTACAGGTACCTGGAATTCTGTTTGGGTATGGAAAACTTTATCATTTAGAGAATTAGTGATAATAAGAGAAAACTTTTATTGAGCAGATACTGTGCCAGGAACTGTGCTTAGTTACTTTTCCAAATTGTGTTAGTGTCAGGGGTCTCCAGAGAAACAGAACCAATAAGGCATATACCTCCCCATTTACCCATCAATTGAGAGAGAGAAAGAAAGAGAAATTGATTTCAAGGAATTGGCCCATGAAATTGTGAGATCTAGGAAGTCAGAAATCTGCCGGGTAGGGTGCAGGCTGGAGACTGGAGGAAGAGTTGATTTTGTAGTCTCAAGTCCAAAGATAGTTGGGAGCAGAATTCCTTTCTCTTGGAGGACTTTAGACTTTTCTCTTAAGGTCTTCAACTGACTGGATTGAGCCCTACCCACACTTTGGAGAGTAATTTGCTTTATTAAAAATCTACTGATTAATCACATCTAAAAAATACTTTTATAGCAATATCTAGATTGGTGTTTGACCAAGTAACTGGGCATTATAGTCTAGCCAAGTTTATGCCCATAAAATGAATCATCACTTATACTTCTCCTAATCCTTACAACAACCCTGTGCAGTAGGCACTAGTGTGGTCCCCATTGACACGTCAGGAAACTGAGACGTAAGGTTAACAAGTTGCCCAAAATAATACCACTAGCAGGTGAAGAGCCAGAACTCAGTGTCAAGATTGTTTGATTCTGGAGACCCATGAGCCACTGCACTGCTTCCCTGGTTTTACTCTCAGGGACCCTCTTTAAAGACATGTATGTCTGGGAGTGGTAGTATATTAAATAATAATTAATGAATCTTGCACTCATTCCATCATTCCATCATTTAAATATTAGGGAGTATCCATGATAAGTCAGACATATAATGAATCAGTTTGGTCCACCATTTCTTGCTCCCTGGGTGAGCAGTTATTAACCTTACCCATAGGGAGTGCCAACATCTGACTAGCATTAATGGGTGCACCCAGCATTAGGGGCAATGCCCAGCACATGTGTGGTTTCTCTACCCTCTTATATTGTACTCCAAAAGTACTTTCATTCTCAGATTATTGCCTCTCTGATACCCTTCCCAGAAGTTCACTTATGAAATCCCAAAGGACATCACATTTGACGGGGGCTTCTGTTTTCTGAAACCCATCGTGGTGGTTACCTGAGTGCCTGAGTTTACAGGGCTTGAAAGCTATGGTGCCCATCATCCTCCAGAGGACCAGGCTACTCACCTCCTGCCTTCACTGTCAGAGTTAAGCACCCCATTACTCTCCTGCCTGTGCTTGGAAACACAGGCATCCATCTAATACCCAGTCAAAGGTAAGGAGAGAAAAGGAAGAGACATTTAAATTTCCATGAAGAGCCTTGAGAAATGATGAGTCTGAATTGGAAAGTAAAGCTTTTTCCAGCTTCAGACCCCCTAGGGAAGGGTGAAGAACCCAAGAAAATAGGGCTAGGAAGATATCATCATCTCTGTGCACTGATTGCCCGCAACCCCCTCACCTGGCTCCTTCTCCTGTTGGTCTCTAGGTCTCTTCCCCCTCTGCCTCCACCTTCTTTTGTGTTGAGCTTAATAAAAAGGGTCAGCAAAACAACAGCCATAATTCTTTTTAGCTGAGGTTCCTCGGACTGTAGGTAAACACAAGACAAATGGTTCTGTTACAAATCATGATCCTGGCATATGGCAGACCAAAACCAAGTACACATCTATTGTTGGAACTCCCACACTATTTTTGCTGTGGAAGAATTTGCTTAATAAATTCCCTTTCCATCGTGTGAGGGGAAAAGGAGACAGAGAATCCAGCCAGCTTGGACAGAAAGCCCCACATGCTGAAGGCGTGCTGTTTGCTGCTCTGCTGGGTCCCCCCTGTTCAGCATCAGCCACCAGGCCTTATTCAGCATTTGCTCCCTGGTAGTGCCACAGAATGGTTGCTGGAGGAGGAGAAAGGCAGACAGATGTTGCTTCTCGGGTTTCAGAGTTTTAAGAGCCACTAGCTCCGCGAGATTCAAATACCACAGGTGTTTCTCAACTTGAGCCAAGATGGTCAAATTACAACAGGAGACAGAATCTCATTATGGGCAGAGACATGAAATCAGAGATGGCGTGGTCTGGGCCTCTTGAAGTTGCTTCTTAGATCTGAGTAAGTCAATTGATGGTCTCCTCCTCTGCATGGAAACCTGGGTTTCCTTTCTGTTTTCTTTATCAGAGAACTGATTAAATGGCATTTTATCCCAATAATGTCTCCTAGAGGGTCCCTCTGGTTGCCAAACCCACTCTTCAGGGAGCACTAGTTAAGGGCAAGACAAACATATACAGTTAGAGGGTCCCCCTCAGTGGCCAGCTGTCTCTTATTGCTACGATTTGGTTAGAACACAAAAGGGTGTTTTGCCATGTGAAGATTCACTGCAGAAGTTAATTATATATACTATCTCTATTTGTGTCAAAGGAAAATGCAAAGGAAGAAGAAAATGTCTTTTAAAACATTTTCTATAGGAAGTGGTGTGAGTAGGAAGGTAGACGCCTGAGCCAGGGCTACCAAATGTTTCAGCCCCACAGCACATGGGCTAACTGAGAGCAGAAAACCTGTATTTCCATTGGTATTTGGAAAAGAAGGCTATTTTCTATCTAGTGGATATCAATTGAATATTTTTTAGACCCTTCCTTCCTTCCTCCCTTCCTTCCTTCCTTCCTTCCTTCCACATTTCTGCCTTCATTTCCCTGACGAAAACAGAACAATATCTACAATGAAATATGTAAGAGCAAGCAAAATCATTTACCATAGGTCTTGGAGTTCATGCTTGAATCTCCAAGTTATAGGAGTAGGTCTTGGAATATATTGGTTTGGATTCTCTTTGTGCGTGATTCTGAGAATCAGAAATTTTATAGCTAACTTCATCACATATAAACTATATAGTACAACTTCCTTTTCTGGTAACAAAGGAGGAAACCAAGGCCAGAGAAGTTAAGATTCTTGAAAATTATCACACAGACAAGTCCTAAAATCTCAATTTTGGGGAAGTGGTGGCAGTTGTGACTTCACACTGAGGAAGCCTTCTTTTTGCTGGTGGAGCATGAAAATCTTTCAGAGGCCACCACCAGCCCTGTAAACTGACCTCCTTTTGTGGGCAACTATTTTTCTCTTCGTCTCTCTGTGTCTGAAGCAGCCTCATGCTCTGAAAATGAAGGATATGAAGGCCTTTTGTATTTTTTAAAAAGCTACAAGGGCATGCCTATGTTAGACAAATATCTTGTGAGGTTTTTAATGGCAGAAGGAAATTTTAACTTGGAGAAACCCTTGAAATATGTCATCCTTCCCTTGAAAATGTCTTGACACCAACCCAAAAGATGAGGAACCAAAATATCAGAGAGGACTCAGTCTTGGCTGATGATCAAAATCGGAGATGCTATAAATGTGAGTGTTATTTTGTGTCATTATTTTTCAGAGCTGGGAATTATTAGATATAGCATTGAGGATAAATAGACTAGGAAGGTGGTGCAAATCTACTTTTATTCTATCCTCTTCTCCTGGGATACCAGGATCTCCCCTTTGTGTTCTAAATTTCATATGGAGCAATCTTTGGTTTCCTGGTTCTTGGATTTTATTGCAGTATTACCACAGTGAGATTCTGAGAGAAAGGAGTAGTCACACAAAGGCAGGAATCCATTTGAAAAATGACACATGCAGCCTCTGGTAATCATCCTGCCTTGTAATGGATGTCCAACTATAATCTTAATCATGAAGAGGGGAGCTCAATATAACAGGTATAACTGGTTCTTATAACCCCATAGCCTGTAGGGTCTACACTGCTCAGTGGAAAGTTTTTTCAAAATGTATATCAGATAATGTCATTCTCTTGCTTAAAATCTTCCAGTGTGTTTCCTTTACTCTCAGGACAAAAATTCAAATTTGTCACCATGCATGATCTGGCCCTGGCCCTACCTCCCTGGCTCTACCTGCTATCAACCCCTGTCCTTCATTCTGTTCAAGCCATACTGGCATATTAGTTTCTTTAATACACTAAACATGCCCTTCCTCAGGGCCTTTGCACTTGCTGTTTTACCCACCTGGAATGTGTTCTGCACCAATTGCCATGTATCTAACTCTTGACTTATTCATATTTCTGTTCAAAGAGTCTTTCCTGGCCACTGCATCCATCATTCTCCATTCCTTCATCTTAGTTTTCTTTATAACACTAATATTTTTGTTATTTATTTTCTGTCTCTATTCAAATAGAAATGAATGAATGTTTTCTATTTGGTGTTCACATATCTTTAGATCTGTTTCTATTTTTTCCAAGTACACATGCCTACCCTCCCCCCACACATGTGCACATCCACACACATCACATATTATACATGTAACAAGCACAAAATATTTAGGCATGAGGTCATTTCAAGTTTATTAAGCATTAATTGAATACTTAAGAGCTCTTAACTGAGGGCTCTTGGTGCAAAACTTTCTACGAGGTGCAGGGGCAAGAGGAAAGTTCTAGAAAAAAAGGTGTAAAAATAGTCTTCTCTCTCCAGAGAAACACCTTTCCATAAACTCTTAACTAAATCATTTTTAATTATTGTCAATTAAATAAACATTTATATGGGAAATTATATGTTTACACTCACATGTTCTGGAATTTCACCTAGTTTTTAAGCATGTCACTTCTTTAGATTATTTCCTTTTTATGTCATCATGTGTTGGGGGTTATAATTACCAGTATAACTGTCTCAATTTTGGAATTCTTGATGAGAAATAATTCTAGTACTGAGGTTGCACAATTAATTCTTCAAAATGAGATTAAGAAACTCTGCATTCTGGATGGAAGACTCTGTCTGGTGATTAGTTAACTGGAAGAGCTTGTTACAAGCCAAATAGAAGGAGCTGTCATCCTGTTGATGGTTTCCAGGGACTAAGTCTCCAGGACCAGCAGTAATTTCATTTGTCATCATTGCAAAACAAGATGGTCACGTGAAAGCCTGCAGCAGAAGAGGTTCGCTTGCCAACTGTCCTCAGGAATCAGAACACAAGGTAGACAGGCAACTGCTGGAAATGAATTACCTCTAGCAGTTATAGTATTGTCCTCATGAAAAATAGAGGTGGTGAGGTTGGATCTACTTGTAATAATTTCCCAACTGCAGGCAAAAACTTTTAGTGATGAAGAAACCTCTATTATGAAGATAACAGTCTCCCTTGTCATACTGAGGACTGGCTCTGAGAAAGCTTTCTTCAGCCAGGGCAGCAACACTGGACAGGAGGAAGGAAAAGAAGTATGATCTGGTAGAGCCACCTACCACCACGTTCTGTGAGAGGGAGGAAATTCACCTGGTTGGGGAGTCAGCAATATCTAAAGGGGATAAAAGTCCAGGTGATCCTGAGTCAAGCAACAGTGTCAGTAAAATGTGGGGAGAACCATCACCCCAATGGGAGGCAAGGCTGCACTCTTGCTCTGCTCAATTTGTCTATCTATTGATTCCCAGAAGTGCCCCAGCTGATGGCAGGGGGTAAAAGGAGAGGGCTCAGATCCCTGTGGAAGAAGGTTACCAAGAACTGAAAACAACACAAAGACTTTCCATAACTAGGACAAGTTAAATTATGCCAGGGAAGCAAATAATCCCCAAGCTCAGTTACTTCACACCAGGATCTGGCCTAAGTTTGTTTCTTGCTCATACTATCTATGTGTTTTGCATCAGCAAGAGGCTCAGCTCATGGTGGTCACTCAGGGACTCAGGCTGATGGAGCAGTCACCATCTCAAATGTCACCAGTCACTCTGTCTGAGAGAAAAGAGAACATTGGGGCATCTTGTACCAGTTATAAAATGCTCTCTCCCATAAGTGGTCCATATAAATTCTGCCTATATGTCATTGGCTAGAACAAGTTTCATAGCCCTACTCAGGGAAGGTACAGTCCTGCTGAGCAGGTAGGTGGATGGCAGACAACTGGGAACACTGGTGCATAGTATTGATGACTGCTGCAACCTCCTCCTGGCCCTATGGGTGCTCAGGAAATAATGAGGAGAATGTTGTCCAAGTCAGGGCTCAAGGTTATGACTATGGGAGTATAGGGGAAACAACGTGGAATATGAGAAACTGGGGAGGGGGAGTATAAGACAGAAACCCAAGATTTGAGACTGAGACCACAGAGTGGAAGGGGGAAGCCTGAGATGGCAGAGAGGCCTATACCTGCCCCAGGGCTGTCCCTGGGGATGGGGTCTGGATGATGGATAACTCAGTTGCAGATCTACCTTCTCCCAGTGGGAGAACTGTGGCTATAAACATATTGCTTCCTGCAGTCCTAATTGGCTGCAGGTCTTCTGGAACTTGCAGGAGGACCCAATCAGATGAACTTGTGAAGAACCAGGGATGGTAAGAGTTAGGGCAAGTAGGCAGGGGCTGACACCTGCCTATTATGTTCCTCTGACTTAGAGAAGTATACTTATTTTATTTTCAAAGACTGTCATTATAAGTCTCAAAACCCATGGGGATCTATATAAGGAAGAATTTTATGAAGTTTCTGAAATTCTTGGATGGGTTCTAAAGAAGGCAGAGGACTTTTGTTTGCTTAAAACTCTACAGCAGTATTTCACGAGGTCAAGACCACCTGCATCTAAATAGCTTGTCAAACATGCAGTTCCCTGGGCTTCTCCCAGACTCACTAAATGGAGCCCAGAAATTTACATTTTTGACAAGTTCCTCTGATGCGAATTAAAGTTGGGAAACCATTGCCTTAAAAAGGAATAAGGTTGCCATTGGGGCAGCTCAGAGCGTTTTTCCCTAGAAACAGAAAAGGAAACCCTTCTAGTCCTATGGTCTTATACTCCAGGGACAGCAGCTCAAAGTTTCCAGAGGATTTCTCTAATTAGTCCTGTTTTTTTTCCTGGTTCATAACCATATTCTGGCTCCAACTTCTGAAACTGTTTCAACTTTCCCCAGCATTTAACGGAGCCTGAGCTACCAGTTGCCGAGATGGGAAAGACAGGTGGCTGGGCCTATGGGGTAGGGGCCTGCTCTCCGCAGGAGATAATTACATGCTCTGAAAAGGACAACCATGGCTTGTCCTAGGCAACAGAGGGGAACTCTTGTCAGCATTTTGAAAAGCTGGCGCCATGCTTGAAAGGGGCTGACGGGAGCCACTGATGGGTCTGGCTGAAAAACAATTGCTTATGAGGAGGATCAGTGTCAACTTTGAAGTGAGCCATGCTCGAATTAGCACCATCGTGGTAACAAGCAGAATGAACAGGGCTGAAATGACACATTTAGTCAGGAAAGAGGCCTATGTTTGAGGGCAGGACTCTCAAAGGAGACAATGCAAGAGACGGATGAGAAACTCCTGGCTCCTTGTTTGTCTGGCTTTAGAAAAACTTCAGGAAAGTTCACATTTCTTCAAGTGGCTCATTCCCTGAACTGAGTTACATGTGTAGTTTCTGTATTTCCATGGTGGGCGGAACCTGTCCTTTGTGTGTTGTTCTGTGGGTCCCGCCACTCATGCACTATGCCCTTAGGAGTCATGGGGCCTCTGTCTGCTCTCCGTCTCCAGAGGTGCAATGGCATGCCTTTCCCGATGACTGAGGGGTGTCTACACAGTGATGTGCGTAAAACGAACCGCAGCTGCTGTGCCTGGGGAACACGGATCCATTTTTCCCTCCTGCTTGAGGGTCGTCTCCCTCAAATGTCTTTGCAGAGAGTGACAGTGATGATGATGAGGGAAGAGTAGAGAGAGCAATGCTGTTTGTTTTATCCCAACCTCTGCTCTCCTTGCCTTCCCAATGGCTTTGCACTCCTCCCTGAGCCCCCACTAACTTCTCTCTCCTCTCTAAACTCCTGATTCCTTCATGTGTGGTTGCTCCCTTCTTTTTACAGGGCCTCCTATGCAAAGCTTGTTGTGACCAAACTAGGTTCTTGGGTGACCCGTGGGAAATGGGGCAGGAAGTTAGGTATTCTTCCAATTATACCTTCATAAGCCTTTACTTTCTTGACTTCTCAGTGCATAAAATGTGGAAGTAACACTCTCCCCCCCCTTTAAGGATAAAATACAATCTCTAATAAGCTCAGCTCAGTGTCTGGCAAAAGAAAATCAGCATGCGATATGTATTTCTTGAATTTAATTGGACTATTCTGATGTATATTATGAATGATATTATGATGATGATGACTTCCTATTTGGAAGCGGCATTGATTCAGGCTCCTGCATCAGTCACATTACAGATGTCACAAAAGGAGGATTTTTATTCTGTCTGTGGCATATAAAACAAACGGCTCCACTTGTCTTAATTTAGGGGTAAAGTGTTTTTGCCTCTCTTGTCTTAAAAGCATTCTTTAACAGAGCCCAAAGTGCACAGTTGGAATACATTGCCTGGCTTGTAATTGAAATCAGGAATCCACTACTAGCTTTCTGGACATGCACAGACTAGTTATTAACACTTCGTCACTCGGTCATCCTCATGTATAAGATGGGGACAACGTTCTTTTTTTTATTTTTAAGGTCATTGGTCAGCTGTGTTGTAAAGATAAATAACAGATCTTTCCAATATTTCAATTTCTCAAAAGAAAATGTTGCTATAGTAACCCAAAGCCTTAGTGGAGGTTTTAGTTCATTGTTGGAATATCTTTCAAAAACTGGGTTTTTTGGAGGGGTGGGGGGGACATCGTGTTAAAGTGACCCACTCAGGTCACCGTTGGCAACTTATTACACACTGGGAATCACTTCCGGAAGGTTCTGCAGTGCATGCGTTAGGAGTAACTTGCAGCAAAGAAATAGCTTAGCACAGCTCCTTGCAGCTCAGCCATCTGGCGCGCCCCAGCGCCCACAACCCTTCTGTCGCTCACCTGGTGGAGTGCCTGCCCAGGGCGGCAGGGGGCGGGTTTGCAGATCTGAGGCCAGGCTGGTGCTGCGGCAGCAAGCGCAGCAATCCAGCCACGAGACAGGCGAACCCATTAATTGGCTAATTTTGCTTATAATGTTTGGTCACTGCTTGGCAGGCCCCACGGTCTCTTGGGTGGTGTTTACTAGGGCTCATTTGGAGAACTGACCTGGCTCGGAATTCTTTTTCAAAGGGCTTGATGTCATCGTCTAATGGCTCCAGTCTAAGGTGAGTTCCATCTTTCCCCCTGAACCACTCTCCTATCTAGATCAGTTCTTCTGGCCCAAGTACATCTGGCCCAGCTGATTGGAAGCTGAATCTCAAAAACCTCTCAAAATGTGTGCTCTCCTGTAACTGCAGACTCTCTCGGCTGAGGTGAAGGGGGTTGGCTGGGAACTCCTCGCTAGCCACACTGCCTTGCGACTTCTCTTTATACTAGACATTTCGTCTCCTTTTATTTTTATTGTGGACACTAATACAAATGTCCCCATGCCCCCTACTTTGCCGCCTCCATCCATCCCCCGCCCCCTTGACCTTTTAATCCAATATGCTATCCAAGGGAGGTCTCGGGGTTCCGAAGTCCTCTTAGGTCTCCAGCACCAAGGGAAATAAAGTCCTTAGGTGGTGTTTACTCCAACCTAGGCTTCAATTTTTCTCCTGAGTTGTGTGAGAATGTGCAGTGTGTGTGTGCATTTGTGTGTGTGTTTTCCCAAGGCATTTTGGTTCTTTGTGAAAATTTACAAGAAATTGCCAAACAAAAATGAGCCCGTGGCTCCACCCTTTATTTGATGTTTTAATTCAATGCCAGTTACCCCTTGATGTCTTCTTATTTCTTTAGGGGTCTGTCTTTCATACTTTTTACATGCCATGGAAAGATTTTTTTTAATTTTTATTTTTTAACACAGCTTCACCCCAATGCCCACCCTGCAATTTTTCCTCTAGACCTAGAGAGGGACCAAGTTTTCTATTATCAGCTTGAAGGTATTTAAGAACTTCAAAACCATGTACTCGCTTTCATCTCCCCCAAGAAAAATGGTTTTTACCGCTTTCTTTATCTCATTCTGTTCTAGTGCTGGAGGTACCTTTTTGTCCCACACAGTTTGCCCACCTCCCTCTGTTATTTGTCAAGGATTTTCTGAAATCCCACTTCCTTCCTCTCAACCATTCTGCCCTTTAGAGGGATGTTGGTGACTTATCTCAACACCCAATGTGCACATGTTATTTCATCCATCTTTCCAACTCTCTCAGCTTTTGGGTAATGAAGATTCCTTAATTTCCCTGTCTGCCCCATGCCTGTGCCTTGGGGTATGTGACCTCCCGGGTTTTCAGTGTGCCAAGTCTCCAGTGTCAAACTGTTGTTTTTACCTAACCTTGTCTGCTCACTCCTATGGCTCCAGGTACTTGGGGTAATTTAATTTTCTTGCACAATGATGAGGAGCTCTGTTACAAATGGCAAAATGAGGTGCAGATAGATTCCTCAGAGCAAATTAGTGGCTTGATTAGACATGGAGTTAATCTTCCAGTGCGTGAGTTATTTGGCCACATTCCCTAGAGCTCCGCATTCCTCTTAGATCCCACTGTACGTGTGGAAAAGAGAGGGGCCATTTTTTTTTAGCCTGCGTTCTGCTCCATTTCCCCTACCAGTGGGTGGACAATTTATAAATGTTATTTGATGAAAATGAAAGCCTCACGTTACAAAGAGCAACAACATTTGAGCCTTTCTCTAATTTTTAAACTTTGAATAAGCTCTCAGAATGTAACTTGTTTTTCTCAGGGAAATAATTTAGTTAACAGTCAGTTACAGTTCTTCTTAAGGATGAGAGAGAATCATCGAAACCCGATTCCGTTAGAAATGCGTTACTCTTTTTAGTGAAGATTGTAGCTCTGGGGCTGGTGTATGTGTGATGTGTTTGTGCGGTGTGAGGGGTGTGTGTGTGTATGTCAGTAAGGTGTGTGGATGTGGGTGGTATGTCTTGGGGTTCTGGTGAGAAGAACAAAACTGTAAGCATCTTGGAGGAAGTGTTCATAGCTCAATTTGAAGTTCAGAGCTCGTCCCTGGGCTCGAGTTTCACTGAAAACTCAAAGTGTGGGCCAAATTCAGCAAAGGGCTGATTTGTGGTTGTGACCCTTGAGGACTCGGCAAATTTGATAGTTCATCAGGATTGGTTCCTGGAGAACCCCGGGTCAGTCTGTGGGAGAGAGTCTGTGTCCAATTAGGTCTTGATGTGTGAGGAGGGTTGATTTCTGATCTAAAGAACAATTTAAGTTTCCTGTAAAGGGAATCTATGCATGCCTGAACACACAGGGACACAGACAGACCTCTTATCTGGTTTATATGAAGTTTGCATGTGAGGGGTTTTTCTAACTACATTTCACTTGGATACTTTCAGATTCAGAGAACTATACTTTAAAAAAAGGAAATTTTCTGTCGTGCAAAATTCGGAAAACTAAAACAAAGGAGAGAGTACCCTCCACCCTCCACAGGAGCCATCAGACCCAGTTTTCTCCTCTAAACAGGCCTTCTGAGGAGAAGGGTGGTAGTCACCAAGGCTCACTTCAGAGCTCCAACTTTAGAGCAGCATATCTGACACATAAATAATTTGCAAACACTAGATGTGGAAAAGGCAGGTGTAGCTTCTCAATTAAGCACAGACCGACACTCATGCACATTTTGCTTCCCTGAGATTCTTTTTACATAAAACAGTTACATCTGCCTATGTATCTTGTCACCAATCAAATTATTGCTTTGTGTTAAAGCAGGACAAATCCAAACCTGCATTCCTTGCATGGAGAAAAACAAGTGAATTATTCTGAAAATTTGATTGTGAGATATGGCTGTACCATCTGAGAGAGAGAGAGAGAGAGACAGAGAAGGGAAGGGCAGGGCTGAATGACCATTATTGTCCTATGAAATCCCTGCTGAAGTGAAATAAGAATCTCATGTTTGCTCATTAATAATGGGAGAAAAGAATTAGGCAATTGCTACATTTTTTGAAATATGAAAAGGAGCCCAAAACAAAATTTTAAAAAACCAGTGGGAGAAGAGGATGTAAAATCATTTCCAGGGAGCAGATGGGTAAGGAATGCAAAGAGCAGCGTCTCTCTGCCTCGTGTCTCTCCGTATTTCTCCCTTTGTTTTGACTCTGACCTCAGCTCCGCACACTAGTACCACAGATAGCAGGAAGGCTGAATTCTACAGCATGCTGGCATCCTAAGGGAAGTTCCCATCACATGCTGGAAGTTTAGAAGAGCTTCTTCCTATACTAAAGGGAAGATAAGGGGGAAAAAAGTGTTATGTGTATGTGTGCCTGCTCATGCAGAATTTATCTTTAAAAACAAAAATCCTGTGTATCTGGAAATAATTGAGACCACACATGATATATAAACCAATGAGGGAAATGCATATACAACCCAGATAGCAACTGAGAAACAGATTAACGTAAAATAATATAATTCTGTGACACGCTGTCTTCTGCCTTCTTTTTGGGTAATGAAAACATATGTTTGTGTAGTCTGGTTTTAAGGGCATTCCCTTCAAAGTAGCTTCAAAAACATTATCTTATCTCTGGTTCACTCCCCCCTTAACCTTGGTCCGATGTCTGGGATAATGACAGTGAATGCTCACGAGATGCAGAAAGCAGTATGTTAAGCACACAGTGTTCAAAACTGTTCATCGGATGGAGACACTGGTGTGTGCATATTCTGTGGTGCGGCAGCAGAAAGGACGGATGGAGGGCCTTTATGTTGTCTGATAATGCAGCTCTTTGAAACATTGCTGGCAGACTCTCTTCACATCATGTCACACAGGACAAGAAACGGGACAGGCCCTCTCTGCTTCTCAATTCATCGACCTGCCATACAATACAACAAACTAGCTTTTTCAAGGCCCCTTGAATGAAGGCCTGTGCCTGCAAGGGAAATTTAATTGGATTTCTTTATGGGTTGCAACAATCCAATGAAAAATTATGTAAGAATGGCATGATTCAGTTTCAGCATGCACTTGAATAATAATAATTTTTTTATTTATAACAAGAATTCTTTAAAAATAATAAGAATTTTTAAATGAAAACACCCTGCAACAGCACTTTTCAGCTCAGCTAGACCAGGCAGCCCAAGTTCATCTCCGGCAGCTTGTGTTGCGTGGATGTTTGTGTCATTGTCCCAGCTTAGAAACGATTTTTAAATGCGTAGATTGCAAAGCATTCAGAATAGAGTCGGAGGCTTTCAAAAGCACTTGGTTTGGCTTCCTGGAAGAATAACGTTGTATTTAACAATGTCCCCTGCTTTGAACCAAAGTGCATTTGTACATCCCAGAGAGCAGGAAAATGTCTATCACGCCATTCATTCTTTGGAACCTCTTTGTGACATTTGAAGATTAAGTCCTCTGTAGCATTTGACATCTCCAAATTGGTTGAAACAGCATTGAGGATTATTTCTTATCCTCCTTCTGGAAGGGGGCAAGTGGCTAGTATCTGCCTAAAGCTTCTTCCTTGATATTCCTTTGACGAGACCCTCCTTCCTATTTCCATGGTCCCAGGTGTCCTTTTTGGTGACTTGAGAAGCATATGCAGTTAAAGGAGCTCACTGCACGCCCCTCCATCAACACATATCTACACACTGGAAGTACGAGGTGGCAGATATTAAGCTCACTTCCTTCGTGACCTCAGCTATCCTTGCACTTACTCATCTTTCATTATTCATCAGATCCCATGCTCTTCCTACTGCCAGGAATCTCCTTCACCTAGCTGTCTTGGAAAACCCCAAATTCATCCTGCAAGACTGGATTCAAATGTCATCTCTGAAAGGCTTCATATAGTACTTTACCCATTCCGAAATGAGTGCTTTCCTCTCTGCACTTGCCTCACCCTCTGCACATGGAAACCTCTTCATTATACTTCATACCGCACCATTGAAACTGTGTGCATGGGTCAGGCTCCCCCAGTAAACAGTGAGCTGAATGCAAGGGCTATTGACTATATTTATCACTTCATCCTCAGCACTTGGTCCAGTGCCTGGCACAAAATGGGAATTTAATACATAGCCCTTAAGTGTATGAATGAATTGATGAATGGATAAAGATAAGATATAGGTAGTCATCACATAGACACATCCAGCCAAAAACAAAATCTATTTTTCCAAAGAAGCATTATTAAAATTCAAGATAAAATCCTAAATGACAGCTGAATCAGGGCCCCATGCTGAATATCTATAGAAATGACTGAAAACATGATACTCATTTATGTAAAGTGACATGCCTACAAACTGGACAGTGTAAAGCTTTTAAATACATGTATAAACTGGTTGAACAGGGCAAACCAGTGACCAGTCACTTGGTATTTGCATGATGTCTAACAATAATAGTAGTATCTGACATAAGCATATGCTTTATAATTTTCTAAGTATTTTTACATTCTAATTCTGGTGTGTATTCAGCAAATGTTTACTGAAGCCTTGCTGTGTTCTAATCACTCTGCTACAGTGCGCTGTGTTGACCTACAACAGTGTGCAAAATAGACCTCATTGAGCTTCCAGTCTAGTGAAGGAAGCAGATTTGAAAAAATCATTGCACAATCGATTATAACCATAGTAGTGCTATGCATGAAAGGAAGAGAGTATTAGGAGGGTATCTATGACTTTGTATTTTATTTGAGTTTTACACCCTTGTGAGGATTGCAGGCAAATACCCATGGTCGTGTGTCACAGTTAAGCCAAAATGGACAACACTTACAATGGCTAGTAAGAATGAACACAAAATTAGAATCTAGTTCTACATCCAAGTGGGGCTAGGCACCAGGTGGCTGGAGGCTGAACTGATTAACTGCTAGCCTGGGGCACTCCAAAACTCCCAGCTTTGTAAATGGGAGGGACTTGGGGGCCAGAAAGCAGCCCTCACCAGAGGGAAGCATGCCGGGAAACTTAGTTGTTGGGTTGGGAATATGAGTGTGAGCATTTGTGTGGAGGTGGGGGGCCAGTGCACATGATGCCACCTAGCTTTCTGTTATTGAAATGATAACGACCACCATTTGAGCACTTACTACATGTCTGGCATTTACGATATATTAATCTCCACTTTACAGACAATCAAAAAGGCAGAAGGTCAGGAGAGCTAGTGCTTAGTGGAATGAGGGAACCTGCTCAGGAGCAAAAGAGCCTGGAGGTGACAGGACAGGGGTTTGAATTAGGTCTGTTGCCTCCAAACCTGTGTCTGTTGCTGTCACCTGCTGTGCCCTCTGCCTCCGGACCTGCAGATCTCGCATTCTTGTGCATGTGGCACTTCCTGCCGGCAGAACTCTTCCATCCTCTTTGCTCTCACGTTGGAGCACAGACATCAGAGGGTTACTGGGCTCATTGGGTTGGCTGATTTTAAACTGTGGAGGCTCACAAATGGGTTTTAGGCTTTGGTAAGAATGCTCCACCCATGTGCACATGTGCACACACACAGACACACACATATGCATGAACACGCACACACACTCCTGCTCTAGACCTTGTCTTTACAGCTTCACTTTCTTGTCAACAAGAAGGAACCTCAAACATATTCAGGGCCTTTCTGACTTCAATGGGATCCACATGTGTGCATCTGGAGATAGTATTTGGCTGGTGGGAAAAAAATGATTGTCATTTTCAGTGGCCATAGAGAGAAAAATTGATCCAAGAGCTTCTCTTACCATGGGAAGTAGCTTTGTTGGTAACAGTCCTCATTTTCTTATTTGGTAGGTGAACAGGGTAATGCTGCTTTTGGCAGAGGGTCATGGGGAAGGATGGCCCATGGGGGAGGAGATGAGCATTCATGGGAGAAAATGCAGCCACAGGAGTTGTAAACCCATGGCCATTCAACCCCCTCCAATGGCCCCAGCCCCTCATGCTTCAGTCACTCATAACTTTATAGCAGATTCTCCTTGTGGAGTAAAACTTTCCAAGTTCAGTCTATGCTCCCTGGAGGTCAGCTTTTTATGGGAAATTTGTGCTAAATCAGCACAACTCTGTTCAAATTGGATACATACAACACACAATACACTTTTCCTCAGCCAACTTGAGAGAGATGGTCTACAGGGAACATCCCCTGAGGTTGTCTTCTTGGGGATGTCTCTTGTTTCTGAAAGTTCCAGGCTCAGATGTGATCATAGTGATGATGAGAAACAGCCTTGCCAATTTCAGAGGTGACTGGATCAATGGCAGGGTCAATAAATGGATGTTGCCAGGGAGCAGAGACATATGTGAGAGAGATCGAGAGGAAGTAGTAAATGAACAGGGAGATTTTATAATACAGAACATATCCATTGAAAGGGACTTCTCTAATTCAGAAAAAAATGAAAAGCTCTTCCAGCTTTAAATAGGAACACATCTTGTTAGTATGTACCCTTCTATGCCTGGGCAGGAAGTCACAAAAGATAGTCTCTCAAATTGGGTAGTTAATGTCTCTTCAGCATCCACCAAGTGCAAGGCACCACATGAAGCCATTGGCATTATGTCTGCTTACTCTCACTGCAAGCCTGAATGGCAGAAATTACTATCCCCATTTTACAGCTGAAACGACAGAAGCTTGTTCATTGATTCTTCCAATAAGTATTTTGGAAAGCTTATAAAAGGTTTAGAGCAGGGAACAAAACCACAAACTCCCTTTCTCAGTAAGGTCACATTTGGTGGGGCAGGGTAGAGACAGTCAATAGTTACGTGACAGGTAGCAGTAAGAATGATGAAGAAAAATAAAGCAGGGTGTGAGGTGCCATCGGTGGCTAGGGCAAAGCTCCCCAGTGACGTGACATGTAAGCAGAGCCCCGAGGAGGGGTGTCCTTGTTGGTTGGAGCACAGAGAAGGGAGATGGAGAAAACAAAGTTGGAGGGCTCATCAAGGGCAAGATTACACAGGGCTTTGAGGGAAGGTTTTAGATTTTATTCTGTTACAAAAGCAAGGCATTAGAGGGTGTATAGCAAGGACACACAATCAGCTGCCACAGTAAGGTAAGCAGATGAAAGTTTAGTTCTCTGTCATGTAATACACAGCAGTAGAAAGTCTGGAGTTGTTAGGGTGGCTCTGCTCCACCCTTTTCTAGGGTGGGATGATGGGCAAGAGCTCACCAGCAGTAGGGAGGAAAGGAAGTGGAGGGGGCTCCCCTTTCTTAAGTCCTTGGCCTGGGCATTCATGGCCCATTGGCTCCAACCTAGTCACATGATCCAGCCTAGACACATGAGTATACCCACTACAATGGAGGTGGAAAAAGAACGTCTTTAGGCATTACCCTGATACATTTTGGAAGGTCTGTTATTAAAGGGAGAGTGAATGTCGGAACAGCTAGGAGTCTGTTACAGAAGGTTTTGAGTAGAGGTTAAGGAATGTGAGCTGAGAGACAGGAGTCTGCTAACCAAACTGCTATTTCTTCCTGCTCTCAATTCTCATGTGCTTTCACGTGAGAGCTTCTTCCCAGGCAAGGGTAATTATTATGTATAGTGATGCCTATTTTTCACAACTTTGAGTTTAAATTACTTTGCCTTATAAGGTGATTTTATCAGCCTTCCCTATGTAGAAGGTGACACCACATAAAGGCTGGTGTTGAGCACTGCCACTGGGCACAACAGCAGGTGGTGGTGACCTTCATGTAGGTGTCATGTTCCATGACATACATTGGATCAGGCACAACAAGCTAATTAGAAGGTGCCACTCAGAGAGTGTTTGTGAAATGGTTTCTTTTCTCATTCAAGTCAAATATGACAGTGAATGGTTCGGCCAGATGTGAAAGAGCAAGAAGATTGTCTGAGCCAGTCATGTGTGAACTTCCCTTTTTAAGCAGCAGAGAGCTTTACACAAAGCAATCCTACGTGGAACTCAATACAGAAAATGGATGACAATGGAGCTTCCTATAAGCTGGAGTCACGGCACTCAGCAATATAGAGGCCAGGTCTTGTAGGTGAGTACAGCTCTGGTGGACTGGAGACAGTATCCCCTGTCTGAAGGGGCAGCCACTAGCTCACTTCATCCTGCAGAAATGGGTTCCACTGTTACCAGATCTACTTCCACTGGAAGCCAGAAAGCCAGCTTGTTATGTGAAAAATCCTGATTTCTAAAACTTCTGCTCTGTGAAGCACATGGCTAAAAGAATGAAAAGACAAGCCAGAGACTAGGAGGAGATATTTGTAAAACACATATCTAATAGAGGACTCATATTCAAAATATGCAGAGAACTCAACAATAAGAAAACAAACAACTCAACTAAGATGGACTAAAGAGCTGAACACACATCTCATTAAAGAAGATATACAGATGACAAAAAGCACATGAAAAGATGCTCAACATTATATACTATGACCCATGGGAATTACCAATTAAAACAAAAAGATATCACTAACACCTATTGGAATGGCTATATTCCAAACACTGACAATGTCGAGTGTTGATGAGGATGTGGAGTAACAAGAGTTTCATTCATTGCTGGTGGGAATGCAAAATGGTGCAGCCACTTTGGTCTGTACTTGGGTAGTTCTCAAAAAGCTAAACATAGTGCTACCATATGCTCCAGCAATCTTGTTCCTCGGTGTTTACCCAAATGAGTTGCAAACTTATGTCCACACAAAAACCTGCATATGAATGTTTATAGCAGCTTCATTCATAATTGCTCAGACTTATAGGCAACCAAGATGTCTTTCAGTAGGTGGATAGAGAAACAACCTGTGGCACAACCAGACAATGGAGCATCATTTAGTGCTGGAAAGAAATGATCTATCAAGCCATGAAATATATATTGCAAAATCTAGTAATTTAAAAACTCCTGATTTTGAAAGTTTAGCTACTAATTCAATATTTAAGGAAAATAAAACCATTGTATAGGCCAAGAAAAACTCATCTATAAGCTGTTTTATTTTGACTTCTGCCCCAGGCTCCTCTGGCAGCCCCAAAGGCATTGCCATGGGACACCAGGCTCTGTGGGATACAGAGCTAAGACCACAAAGCTACTCAAGTCTCAAGTCTTTAGAAAGGAGGGAACTGAGGCATAGAGAGGTGAGGTGACAAGCCCAGGGTAACCTGGCTCATTAGTGACAAAAGTTAAGACTAGGATCCCAGCCTTTTATGTTCAGTTTCTTCCTTAAGACACCTTTCCCAAGGTCTTGCACCCTTAGCTCCATTTTTCTCTATTGCTTTAATCAAAAAGAAAGGGCCACCGAGCTCATCTTTATACAGGCAAATGCTGAATCAAGGTGTGGACTTAGAAAATGGAGACAAAAATAAAGTGGAGAGATTAGCCAAACAGTTAAGAAAAGCTAAGGGCAAATGCATCAAGACTGTCTTCAAAGCTATTGAACTGCCAACCCCTGGCTGGGGTCCCATTTAGACAACCCCTCTGAGAACTGCACACACAGCTCCTCTACTAAATGTCCCAGGCTGCTAAGTGGCCAGTCCCAGGCTGCTTTAGGTCACTGTCCTAAAACTTGGCCTGATTAGATTGGCTCCTTTCTGCAAATGATTCTAAGGTTCTAAAACTGCCCTATAATATCACCCTCAAAGACTGAGTAAGATGTTCAAATTCACCATAATGAGAGCCCCTCAAGGCAGCCTCTTGCCTCTTACAAGCTCTGGGTAAAATGGAAAGACACTTTGACTTGGAAAAGTGACAGATCCCTCATTACCCATTCCTCAGATAGATTTGGTAAAGGGGGACAGGAAAAAGGGAGCTGACATCTGTTGGCAACTTAGCTTGAATGTGCTCTGTTTAAATTCTCACAGCCACACTGTGGGTTGAGATCAAGTGAATCATAGGTTACAGAGGATAAGACTAAAACTCAACAGTGACGTGAGTCCCTGAAACCACACCGTTCATTTGTGTGAAGCCAGATCTCAAGCCACATTGGTCTCACTCCACTTCTTTCCACGCACAGTGGGATTAGGCCACCACCCTGCACCAAGCAGGGCCCTCCTCTGTTACTTAGGTTTGCATACACTGATAATGGATCCTTTGGAATGAGAAGAAAATATGAGGAGCCACCAGCTAAGTTCCTCTATCTTAGCTCTTCAGTGCTGTCTCTTGGTGGGGAAAGATAGATTCTTCTAACAGAGAGCTTCCTGCAAGGCTGAGGTAGCACTTAACTTTTGATCCATGTGTCATAGTTTGAGACTGGGTGTGTGTTGAAGACACTCAAGTGGCACTAAGAATTTGTGGGGAAGGGAGCATAGCATTTAAGGAGTGCCTATGAATAATTATAGATGCGATCATGGAGCACTGACTCTGTGTCAGGCACTGTACATGCCACAGCCTACTTTATCCTTACCGCTACCTCACAAGGCAGGTGCCACCCCTATCACCACCATTTTATGAGACAACTGAAGCACATGGAGATTTATCAGTTGCTCAAGGTCATATAGGTACTATAAATGATAAAGCAGGGATTTGAACTTGGAGGGTATGACTCCCAACCCCCTGGCGTTCTGCCTCCTTGCACCCACCAAGTACCTGAATTAGTTTCGGTATTTTGACAGTGTTACTGAATCCCACACAGCCCTACGAGGCACGTATGATTGATTATAAACATTTGCGGTCAGACACTGAGGCTTCATCACATACCAGCTGTGTTGTTTTGGAGCAAGTTACTTAGCCTCTCTGTGCCACAGTGTCCCATCTGTAAAATGGGGCTAATAACAGTACTGATCTTGTGGGGTAACTGTGAGGGTTAAAAGAGGTAATATGCATATGGACCCTAGCACTTTTTTCCCATTTAATAAAGGAAAAGAATGAGTTTCCGAGAGATTAAGTCACTTGCCAAAGATCACACAGCTGGTGAGTATATTGCTTTCGTGGACAGGAGGGAGAAGAGTGTGGGGCTGCTTCTGAAATGAATGTAATTCACTCCAAAATGAATGTAATTTGGACACCAAATGCAGTGGAGAGCATCGGCCTCTAATAGAGAAAATATGATTTAGTGGTTGGTTTTTAAACTAAACAAATTTACTGTGGTTTCTAAATGAGTCTCATGACAAGACCAAAACATTCCTTTTGCCCCGGACTACCAATATCATATGTTAAGGAGAGAAAACCAGATGGCTCTTAAGCTGGTGTCGGTAGAAATATATATAGGTGGGTTGTTTTTTATAGCTGTTGGCATATAAAATAAGTCATTATTCTAAATAGAAAAATATTGATGATGTCATCGAGGCCATTGAAAGACACATCAACCTGATCTGATGAACTGGGAAATCAATAGATACTTTCCAAACAAGATGACATGCCTTTTTAATTGGTTGTGTGAGTGTGATATACTGCATACTGAAACTTCAAAGTTAATTCTCACTGGTTTGGGGCTCTGATTATTTTTTCTGTATCCAGGCACTTTTGCATCCACTTAGTGTATTATTAATAGCAATAATAGTACCTGCTGTGTGTGTTTTCATTTCAGTGGGGGCAGATTTATTGGTAATGTTTGCCAGCATCATAATAAGACAATTGGCATTTTTACCTCCTTTCCTGGAGGTCAAGGGGATGGCCCGGGTGGATCTGGTCTACATTTAATGCAGGGGACATCAGCCAACAAATATTCCATTTCCCAAGGGCTGTTCATTCAGAGGCAGGCACTTATTAGATAAACTTAATCAATTCTAATTGTGGGATCTCTGAGCTATTGCCATGGCCTCAAATGGAGCCCAAGTGAACTGTGGAAACACACCCTTGTCTTTGAAATGCCTTGTGGAAAAGGGCTTGAGGTCAGAGTAAGAGAGGTTAAGAGGAAGGGAGGGGGTGGCCTCTGCGTGAGGCCTGAGCTGCATTGCTCTGACACACCGCTCCCTAAGAAGCAGGGCCGTGGTAGAAATGAAAATGGTTTGTGCCCCAAAGACTTCACATCCCTTCATATATTTATTTCTTGATGCTTTTCCTTCATTTCACAGTGTTTGGGGTAAACTCCCTTTGGAAAGGTGACTGCAAGTCCAGAGAGGTCCCCAAAAATGAAGTGGAACGAGAGGATTAGAAAATTTCCGGGGACCCCGTGCTGGAAGGCACTGTAGGCATCATGTGGTCAGTTCCCTTCACTGTAAACCACAAACAGTTCCAGCTTACAGTACAAACTAAAAACAGGAGCTGAACATCAAGCTAATTTAAACAAATTTTAATGTTGTTTGTGGTCAGGTATTCTGGCTTCATCACATACCAGCTGCATTGTTTGTGTGACAGTAGAAGAGAAATAAAAATACCTTTTGTGAAACTCCTTTCTGGAATACCCACATTTTGGAGAAAATGCTACATGAAAGAAGGGGAGGAAAAGTCAGAGACTGGACGAGAAGAGAAGAGAAGAGAAGAGAAGAGAAGAGAAGAGAAGAGAAGAGAAGAGAAGAGAAGAGAAGAGAAGAGGAGAGGAGAGGAGAGGAGAGGAGAGGAGAGGAGAGGAGAGGAGAGGAGAGGAGAGAAGAGGAGAGAACGGGGAATGAGAAAGAAGAGAGAGAGAGACAAGAATAACCAGAGAACTGCCACACCAGCATCTCAGTCCTCACACCACCTGCCTCCCACACATCACAGCACTTCGTCCTGGCCACCGGGAACGGTTCCCACTGACCAGGAGCTAACTGTGGGAAAGCCAAGCCCACAGGCAAAAAAACATCTGATGTTTCGGGTCCCTCTACCTACCCTTGAGCATCCCTGGGTGATGCCTGATTATTTTCCTTGAGGAAGCAAAAACAATAGATCCCCAATTGTTGTTATGAAGGGAGAGAGAGTGGGAGTCTGACTGTAAGTGGGTGGGGGGAGTGGTATATGGAGCTTGGAAGGAGAGAGGTCAAAGAC